>NW_026000093.1:10357823-10396649 GCF_001458135.2 Marmota marmota marmota
TTTTTTGTTTTTTTTTTTTTTTTTTTTGCATACAATTCTTAATTTTTACAAAGAAGACTGCTGGGAATTTGATAGAGATTCTGTTGAATCTGTCAATCAATTTGAGAAGAACTGACATCCTGAACTAGTTTTTCTAATCCATAACCTTGTATGATCCCTAGACAGATAAATTGTGTCTTCTCTTTCTTTCTAGATCAATGTAGCTGAAGGTTCATCAATTCTATTATTTTTAAAGAACAGATTTCTGATTTCATCAATTTTCTCTAATATTTTTCTATTTTCTACCTATTGGTTTCCATCTTGTTAATTCTTGATTTTGCCTGCTTTGGACTTAATTTTATCTTACTTTTGTAAATTCTGGAAATAGAAACTCAGATGATTGCTTTGAGATCTTTTATCTTTTCTATAATGGGCATTTGAAGCTATAAACTTTCTTCAAAGCACTGCTTTGGAAGCGTCCCTGGTATTTTAATATATTGTGTCTTCCTTTTCATTCAGTTCAAATGTTTTCTGATTTCTCTGATTTACTTTTTCACCCATGCCATTCCACTGCAGTTTAGGTTTGCTTTGTATTTCTCAGGAAATACTCATGTATTTTTCCCCACACCTGATGAAGTTTTGCTTTTTCTCTCTTTCTGCTTTCAAGTTTACTGTTTCAACAGCTGAGTATGTCTAAATAGACAGTTTTTTTGTTCATTTGTTCTGTTTGTTTTACTTGGAACTCATAAATTCTCAGAATTTTGGTTATCAAATTTGGAAAAAATGTTAGCCACTAGCTCTTCAAATACATGTTTTCTGTCCATTTCTCTCTCCTCTCCCTCTGGAATTCCCATTGATAAGCTTGATGTTTTCTTACAGGTCTCAGAGTTTCCATTCATTTTTCTTAAATATTTCTCACTTGATCTCTAAGTTGGATACAATCAAATTGGATAAATATATCTTCTAGACCAGTGATACTTTCTCTTATCATTTTAATTCTACTGTTGAATTGTGTTACATTTTTCATTTCAATTAATATCTTTTGATTCCAGAATTTTCCATTTGTTTCTTTTATATAGTTTCTCTTTCATTATAACCAGTATTTCTGATTTGTTTGCCATTGTTATATTTCCCAGGTTTTCTTTTGCTCTCTGAACATATTTAAAATAGTTCCCTTGACTTCCTGGTTTGCTAAATACATCTGAGCATACTCAAAGATGATTTATAATGTCAGCATTTCCCCTGAGCATGGCTTGCACTTTCCTGTTTCTCCAAATGTCTTTGCATAATATTTTATTGAAAATTGGGCATTTTAGATTATATATCTTAGTATTTTTAAGTTCATGTGTGTGTGTTTGGATTGTTATTGCTGGGGGGGGGGTTGTTTATTTGGTTTGGTTTTAGTAACTTCTCTAAACTTCATTTGCCATATCTGTAGCCCCATGATATTCAGCTCTCTGATTTTTATATTCCTAGTTTTACATTATAGCCTGATTCTCTATGATTTTCTCAAATGTCTGCATGGTTTATTAGGTAGCCAATGACTGGTTAAAAGTTATGTTCAAACACCTCGGGCCATCAAAGTTTTCACCCTGTGTTGACAGACCCAAGTGTGGTTTGGGAAATACATGTGAAGTTCAGGTATTTTCAAGTCTGCTGGCTTCCACTGTGTGTGTGTGTGTGTGTGTGGTGTATGGGGGGGGTGCTTTCTCACATCTTTCTTGAGCATGCACGTAGCTTTCCAGTTAGCCAGCGTTTTAGTTAACTTTTGCATTGCTATGACCAAAATGCCTGATAAGAATAAGTTAAAGGAAGAAAAGTTTATTGGGGGGCTCATGTTTTCAGTGGTCTCAGTCCATAGAGGGCCAACTCCATTGTTCTGGGTCCAAGGTGATGCAGCACATCATGGGGCAAAAGACCAATGGAGAAAAGCAGTTCAACTCAAGATGATCAGGAAGCAGGTGGGCAGAAAAGGGCCACAAGGAAGATGAACCCTTCCAGGGCGCATCCCCTATGACGGGATCCTCCATCTACACCCCATCTGCATACAGTTAGCAGATGAGAAAGTAGAATGGACATATGAGGTTGCAGCTCTTACAGTTCGATGATTTCACCTCCAAACATTCCTGCATTAACACAGGAGCTTTTGAAGGGGTCACCTCACATCAAAACCATAACAGCCAGGGATGTATGGAATGCTTGGATTTCTCTTAGGTTACTCCTGCATTAAGTGCATAGCATTCCAACCAGCCAATAAAGGAGCTTATTTTCTCCCTCTATGGCTTGCTGTGTTTTAGGATCTCCCTTTTAAATTTCTGGATATCCTATTAGTTTGCCACTTCCCTAACCAAGGGTGCAAACTCAGGTAAACCCCATTCACTTTTTATCCAATTTGCTACTTTCACTGGTAGTTACTGAGAACAGATTTCTCTCCTTCCACTCTACATCCAATCATCCCTCACCGGTGGAGAAGCTGCTGGTTTTCACGGTCAGCCCCACCAGAGGAGAATTGCCATGAGAAAGGGCCATTCCTAGACTAAAATTCCACACTTTTGCTGTTCATTCATAAAGTTCAGAAGTTTTCTTCACAGATAGATGCTATTCAATTTATTATTTTCTTTCAATCAATTTCCAAAGCCCAGAAATGTTTTTGGTTATTTGTCAAATTTTGTAATTATTTTTGTGGAAAGTGTATGCCAATCACTTCAGTAAGACACCTCACGTACACTTTGTTTGTAATTCTCTACTTAATTATCTCTTTATTATGCATGTCTTTATTGATCTTCCCTTTCCTCAGTTTTTGCTTTCTTAAAGTTTTCCAGTCACTATATTTTTCTGGGAAAGTTAAAATGAAGGAAATTGTATTGTATGTGGATATTATTCTATAATTATAACACAAACTGCATATTAAGACAGAAAGAGAATGTACAAGAAGGTTAATAATAATCACATTAGGGTATACAATGGTAGGTGATTTTTTTCTCAGTTTTATGTAAGGTTATTATGTTATTATTCTTGGTAAATTGTATCTACTGGAATTTTTTTACTTCTTAACTTGGAAGAAGGAGAATCAGGCCACTACCCATGAATTAAATTTATAATCAGTGTGTACTGGATCAGGGTGATAGGGAACTAAGAGATGTGAGTGGTGGGAACATAAGGTTAAGTGAGTAGTTCTGTAAAATGAGCCCACTATGCTTTCACTTTTAAAAAGCACTTTACCTGTAGCCCTGTCTGACTGAAGTCGACAGGGTATGTTACATTCCCCAGCAAACCACCTGTTTTCTGTAGAAGAAACGCAGGCCCCAAAATGCTGATAAGAAGAACATCAATTACCCTGATGGGAGGGACTTGATCTGTGACCCTTACCCAGACCACTCCCAGAACTCAAAGAGATACCATAAAATCTGTTAAGAATAGTTTCCAATTAGAAATGCAGCATGAATCAAAGTGACCTACAGTTGTTATGCACAATAGGGACCTGAAAGCCTAATGTCATCCTGCTATCAGTCAAAAGTCAAGAGGTGGACCTGGGTGGAACTCTCTGGAAACTTCCTTGGGACTCCTAATAAAACTGGAAGCTCAGTAGGAATGTGCCATCCCTCTTCTTTCTGACGAGACCCATTCTTTCCCTTGAAAGTGTCCTCTCTCCCTTTTTTATCCCTTTTAATAAACTCATGTCTATTACTCAGAGCATCTTTTGGGCATGATTGCAAGAATCAGGGGGAAGGAGGGCCTTCATGCTACCTCCATTTTGCAGAAGTCCTGTGCTCTGTAACAAAAGCAAGAATATGCAGAGGTAGAATAAATGAAAGAACTGTCGCCAAGACAACAAGTTTGACAGAACTGAATGAATGTGTTGATGTCTTTAAGGGGCAGCCTAGTAGGGGGTCAGCTAAAGAGGCATATAAAAATAAGAACCACAGAGTCAGTGTTAGCAGTGTCCATCTCAGCACTGTCCAGGAAGACAGTATCCTGTCCTGAAGAGGATATCTGTGTGGTACATTTATCTTCATTGTGGAGGTAGGTAGATCCTACTAGTTTCTCTTCATGCCATAGGACAGTTTAATTTTATAATTAACTCCTCTGTTCTGATGCCATACACACCAAACATCCTTCTGATTACAATTTGGCTTCCCTGTAGCTTGCCTTTGAGAAACAAATTAGCTAGCCACAGCATGCCAATGTCCCCTTGGCTTTCTTCTTCTAAATTGAAACATTAGCATCCTAGGGAAAATATAGCATTAGGACAATGTGAGATAAATTTGAGTCTCTGGAAATGATCTGAAATCAGGGAGACAAGGCAGGTGGCTATGTTCACAGTAATGAAGCAAAAAGGACCTTAACAATGGCAGTAAAATAGAAAGAGAAATACAAGAGACATTATGTGGGGAAAATTGGCAGGACAAAGTGGTTGGATGGGATAGAAAAGGGGCAGGAATCAAAGATGACACCAGGATTTCAAGTCCAGACAAATGAGAAATTGATCATCATGAATAGAAAGCAGAAAACCAAGAAGAGAAACCAAGTGGGGAGTGAGGTAATTGAAGAGTTTATTTAGATAGGCTAGATTTGAGTGATGGTTAAAGACACATTGAGAATATTCATTAAGCAGATGAAAGAGTAGAAGCAAATTCTGGGAAATAAAATGATTTCAAAGACTCTGGTCCTGGATGTGGATCCAGTGGTTGGATCATAAAGTGAAGAGTTTGGCATATGGGAGGTCTCTCTGGAAGAGAGCAGGTAAGGAGATAGGAAAAAGGAGCTGTGGATTTAGGGCTGAAAACATCAGATAAAGGAGACAGACAAGGAAAGCATCAGGCCTACAGGCTGTGGAGCCCAGCGTTACCTCAACATAAGTGATTTTTAAGAGTCGTCTATGCAGCTTATTAAAGTTACAGATTCCTGGGTCCCAACCCAGACATAGCATAACAGAAATTTCAAAATATGGTCTCAGGAACTGACATTATAACAAGTTCCTCTTTGGATCCTTATGATGAGACAAGCTCATCAAAAAATATGTAATGCTGCATCTGGCAAATTTCTGAAAACCACAGAAAGAACAGTGGGTGACCAGATAGTAGTAGGGAGTAGTTAAATGAGGCATTAGGAATAAGCATTTTTTTTCTTTTTTGAAACAGGGAAATACTTTGGGGAGAGGAGAAGGAATAAAAAGAGAAGTAGTAATTAAAAAGCTGGGCGAATGGTGACCCGGTGGCTGGTGACTGGGACAGTTAACTTGCCAGAGAAAGTCCCTCTCAGAGAGAGAATTGCTCCCTATGGGCCGAGGACACCCTGATTTGTTCACATTTGTTCCCAGCCTCTAGCAAATGCCTGACATGTCACAGTCCCGTTATAAGTAACTGAGTGCATAAATGACTCAGGCTTGAGATCCAGGGAACAGAAGATTAACCTTAGAAGGATGATGGTTCTTACTTTCATGCTACAAGAAAGGATGGAAGGATGCCTAGAATAGTTTAAGGGACAGGAACAAAATAGTGCTAATACTTAAAGAGCAGAACTTTTTTTTTTAGTTGCCTTTTTTTTTATTAGTTGCTTAAAACATTACAATGATCTTGACATATCATACATTTGATTCAAGTGGGGTATGAATTCTTATTTTTCCACGTGTACAGATTGCAGGATCACATTGGTTATACAGCCACATTTATACATACTGCCATACTAGTGTCTGTTGTATTCTCCTGCCCTCCCTATCCCCCCTTCCCCTTCCCTCTCCTCCCCTCCCATCACCTCTCTCTACCCTATCTACTGTAACACATTTCTCTCTCTCTTTTTTTCTTCCCCCTCACACCATCTTATATGTAATTTTGTATAACAATGAGGGTCTCCTTCCATCTTCCGTGCAATTCCCCTTCTCTCTCCCATTCCCTCTCACCTCTCGTCCCTGTTTAATGGTAATCTTCTTCTCATGCTCTTCCTCCCTGTTCTGTTTTGAGTCGCTCCCCTTATATCAAAGAAGACATTTGGCATTTGTTTTTTAGGGATTGGCTAACTTCACTTAGTATAATGTGCTCTAATGCCATCCATTTCCCTGCAAATGCCATGTTTTTGTTATTTTTTAGTGCTGAGTAATATTCCATTGTGTATAAATGCCACATTTTTTTATCCATTTATCTATTGAAGGGCATTTAGGTTGGGTCCACAGTCTAACTATTGTGAATTGTGCTGCTATGAACATTGATGTAGCTGTATCCCTGTAGTATGCTCTTTTTAGGTCTTTTGGGTATAGTCTGGGAAGGGGAATAGCTGGGTCAAATGGTGGTTCCATTCTCAGCTTTCCAAGGAATCTCCATACTGCTTTCCAAATTGGCAGGAGCAGAACTTTTTTCAGTTACCAAAAATTATGTAAAAGAAGCAAGAAAAGAGAGATGAAGAAGACAAACAAGGAAAGAATCAGGGTGGTAGGTCATAGAGCCTAGTGTTGTCTAAAGATAAGTGACACTAGGTGTCTTCTATATGGCTTATTAAATTTAAAATTCCCTAACCCCAACCCAGAAATATTGTTGCAGAAATCTCCAAGGATGGGTTTGAAGAGACGTGTGGGGAAAACTTAACAGTATAGCCAAGGGGAAATGTGTGCCCTTGTACTCATTTTAAACATGGCTTCTCTACCTTGTGCACCATTTATGTTTTTACAAAAGTGGGAACAAACAAACAAAAACTGTGTCCCATTAGTAATGTAATTCAAAGTCACAAATTAAAGATGGAGAAATTGTAAACTAGTCTCTTTAAAAGAGTGAAGGGTTATAATAACTGGACTGAAAGCAGTAGCAGTGGCTGATTTTTGTGGAAGCAGAGTAAGCCTGGCAGTGATTAAGAGAGGAACATTATGAAACTCAATCAGATTCTCCACATTTGCTTTCCTGATTGAAAAAAAAAAAAAAACCAAAGGGATGTCCTCTGGGGTCTTTTCCAGGTGTTGGCTAACAGAAGGCAGGACTGATAAAGCTGCTGCCTGATGGTTGGTTAGAGCTGGCACTTAATTCAACATGCTATGCTCACTGGAAGTATGTAGAAATGCTGCAGCATTGTGTGAGAGATTGAGCAAACCCAGAAAACTCAGGTTGCAAGGCACTAAATTCAAACAGCATTAAGTCACCTGCTAAGGCTGCAAATACAGTTGTAGATTCTGTCATCTCCATGCATACTACAATCGACCAGCCATTCAGACCCCAGGTTGTGACCCCAACTTGAACCTATCATAAGGGTGTTTTGACTTAGGAGAAGATGGATGGAAAAGGTTACAACACACCTGGAAGTATACCAGAAATTTAGCTTAAAGAACAGATATACTTCAATTTCATGTAAGTGTTTTCTGCACTTAGATTGCATATTTGTCACTAGCTCAAATGGATTATCAATGTCATGCAATTTATGTTAATTTACATGGTTATGTTGCTCCATCAAATCATTTTATTTGCTTATAATTTCACTAAAATATGATTGGTGAAAGGAGTAGCAAGCCATTGCTAATTTACCCTCCAAGGAAACAAGAACCCCAGGGATTCACAAAAGCTGAAACAACTCAGTGATAAACAATGAGGTATATTCAAAATATGTCCTTCATCAACACTTTCAGATATTGTCACATGTTAGTTATGTGCCATAACAGCATACTACAGGGACACAGCCACATCAATGTTTATAGCATCACAATTCACTATAGCTAAACTGTGGAGCCAACCTAGATGTCCTTCAGTAGATAAATGGATAAAAAAAAGTGGCATTTATACACAATGGAATATTACTCAGCATTAAAAAAGAACAAAATCATGGCATTTGCAGGTAAATGGATGGCGTTGGAGAAGGTAATACTAAGTGAAGTCAGCCAATCTCCCAAAAAACAAGTGCCAAAAGTTTTCTCTGATATATCGGGGATGATTCATAGTGGGGTAGGGAGGGAGAGCATGGGAGGATTAGACTAATTCTATTTAGGGAAGAGAGGTAGGAGGGAAAGGGAGGAGGAAGGGGATTTGCAAGGATGGTGGAATGTGATGGTCAACATTATACAAAGTACATGTATGAAGACTTGAATTGGGTGTCAACATACCTTATATACAAACAAAGATATAAAAAATGTGGTATATATGTGTATTAAGAATTGTAATGTGAAAAAAAGTACATGTATAATGGCATAAATTGGCATGAACATACTTTATATAGAGAGATATGAAAAAATGTGCTTTATAAGTGTAATAAGGATTGTAATGCATTCCACTATTGTCGTGTATTTAAAAAAATAATAAAATCAATTAAAAAAGAGAATGTCACAATGACACCCATAGCACTACCAAGTGATGGTCAACCATTCATCATTATGTAAGAGCATAATAAAAGAGGATGTACTAAGCAAAAAAGTGGAGAGATGGGTACAAACTTCCCCAGCTTAAAGCTCAAATAATATGCCATTTTGACTATGGGCCAATTTCTTATCACAAAACACAGCTCCTGCTAATTATTATCCCAAAACTCTCTAAGCTTTTTCATTCCACAATTCTCCACTTTAGATATGAGAAGAGAAAATCCATTTGTTCTGCAATAAAATATAGTCAAACACTCTATTTAGTGTCCTACAGATATACCCATGCTATAGATGCCAAAGCAGACAACACTCTTAATCAAAATTATTATTTGAAATTTTTTGAAAGATATAATAGAAATGTACTCTTTCATACAGTGTATTCCTTGAGAAGTTTCACATTATTCTTTTTAATCAAGTAGTTCTCCTTATCCATGGTTTTGCTTTCAATGGTTTCAGTTACATGAGGTTTCAAAATGCTACACGGAAAATCACAGAAGTAATGCATTCACAAGTTTTAAATTGCATATTGACCTGAGTAGTATGATGAGATCTCATGCCATCCTGTTTCATCCTGCCCAAGATATGAATCGTCCTATTGTCCAGTGTATCCACAATGTATGTGCTACCCACCTACTAGTTACTTAGTAGCTGTTACAGGTATGAGATCTACTGTCATGCTATCAGAGTGCTGCAGTTCAAGTAACCCTTATCATTCTTCATAATGACCCTAAAGTGCAACAGTAGGGTTCCTGGCAATTTGGATATGCCAACAAGAATCTGTAAAGTGTTTCCTTTTAGTAAAAATATGAAAATTCACAACTCCAGAAAGAATAAAAGTATACATGCTGAGGTTGCTAAGATCTGTAGGAAGTTATTGTTGACAATTTCTTACTCTGTCAAATTTATAAATTAAACTTTATCATAGGTATTAATATACAGGAAAAACCACAGTATACACAGACTTTGGTACTACTCAAGTTTTCAAGAATCCACTAGGAGTCCTGGAAAATATATATATATATATATATATCCTCCTCTGAAAAGCAAGTGGAGGAAGACTACTAGATACTTAATAATGATTCCCTCATCCATCTTTCATAAATTCATAAATCATATAGATAGCATATTAGATCAGGGAAAAATACACTTTTGCTTATAAGCTACTGAATTTTATTCTCTGGTGCATCATCTAGCAGAGGTAATAGCCTCCCATAGCTTCTGCCAGAGTGGGGTGTTCTTTCCTAGCAGAAAGAAACTGTTGAAATATAAATTCATGAGTGAGACACAGAGAAATGAGGCAGGGGGCTTTCAAGCAGCAGATCTCTGGAACAAGTTCCATCTACAAGAGAAAAGGCAAGGGATTGCGATGAAAAGAGCCCTAAGGTGTTTGGGAACAAAAGCACAATCACCTCAAGCAAACAATCCCAGTCTAGGTGATGCCCTAGATGAGGGTGTGAGGGTGTGAGGTGTGTGTGTGTCTTTCTGTGTGTGTTTATATCTTGATATGAAAAGATAGTATATATTTAAGTTATATACAGACCCTAAACTGTATAAAGCTGAGGGTTGTAATAGGGGCTGAGTACTTTGATGCACTCCTAGAGGTTGAGCATGATTGTGTAGGCATGTTTGATAGCTGTCTCATGTCAAGTCCCATGCCAGTTCCACACACCAGAAACCAATATGCTGAGATATAGAAACCCAAAGTCTAGTAGGAGCTCAAAATGTTTGACAGAAACACTGAGATTGTGGCCAAGGACAGATTAGGATTACCTTATCATTAAGAATAATGCCACTATAAAATTACTAGAACACAAGGAAGTAAAGGCTATCCTTCTAACTGTATAGAGAATGTGCAAAACAAAAAACAAACAAAAAAAAAAAACAGGGCTGGGAAATCACAGCCCTGGAGCACCATAGAGGAGGGGTCTAGGTGAGAACAGAGCTAGGAGATGCAGGCACAGGGGACAGTGTGGGACAAGGCACTCCTGGGAAGAACTGGACCCTGAAAGAAAGATGCACCCTCCCCCTGGAAGTTTGGTACTCCAATGTTGTTTCAAGACCTGCCCAGGACCAATTCCCTGATTCCTGTGAAGGAAAATCCATGAGAAGCAGATTTGGGTCCTGATGTCTACTTCATGTTATCCACTCCATTTGTAGCCTATTTCTCTTTATAATAATAATTATTATTATTTATATTTATTTTTTAGTTTTAGGTGGAAACTATATCTGTATTTTATTTTTATATGGTGCTGAGGATCGAACCCAGTGCCTTATGCATGGAAGGCAAGCGCTCTACACTGAGCCACAAACCCAGCCCCTCTTTATAATTATTTTTAGATCCTTCACCATTATCTGAAAATGTACATTTGTTTTGTGGATTTCTTACTCAACTCCCTGTAAGCAATGTTTATTTGCTTTGAAGGTGTCTTAACTATTTGTCATAGGCTGAATGTTTGTGTCCCTGCCACCCCCCCATTTATACGTTGAAGCTAAGTCCCCAATGTAATGGTATTAAGAGAATGGGCTTTGGGAGGTGATTAGGCCATGAGGGTGGATCCCAGGTGACTAAAATTAGTGCCCTTAAGAAACGAACCCTTGATGGTTCTCTGACCTCTTGCACCATGTGAGATTACAGTGAGAAGAAAATTGTCTTCCTTACATAGGAAAACTTAAATATAATAATCTTTTTGGGGGATAATAAGGGCAGGATCTCAGTTATCTCCATCTTGTTGAATTTCCAGTGATCCAAGCACCCAATGTAATTCTCCTGTATGTTAATGTCTAGTATACCTGACTGGGACTAGTGTTTCAGCATTGTTTGAACCTTCCTGAGAAATGAAACATCTAATAACTTTTTCTCTTTTTTAATCAGCAATGGTATTTTATTGTGATTAAAGATACTTAATACAAAACTCATCATCTTATTCATTCTACGTACATAGTTTGGAAGCATTGAATATATGCACGCTCTGAAACCATCACCACCATTTGTCTCCCAAGCCTATTCATCTTCCTCAACTAAAGCTCTGAGCTGATCAATGAAAAACTTTCCCTTCTCCAAGTCCATAGGAACCTCCTTATACTATCTATCTTCTCTGTGAATTGGTGAACTCTAGACACACACATATGTGGAATCACACAGTATTTGTCCAATTGTGACTGACTCATTTCACCTAGCTTAGTGTCTTCAAGGTTCATCCATGTTATAGCATGTGTCAGAATCTCTTTCTTTTTTAAAAAAAATTGCATAATATTCCATTGTATGTATCTACTACATTTTCTTTGCCTATTCATCCAGTAATGGACACTTATGTTGCTTCCAATAGCTTATTTTTATTCTTGTTATGTAGGCCATTTAGTCTGTCCCATAGAAGCACATTGAGATCCTGCCCTTATTATCCCAAATATGTGGTATGCCTACCACCTTCAATTCATCCAGGCATGTGTCCTCAGGCCTTCAGTGAGTGACTATCCTTCTAGAGGACTCTGAAGGCCCTCAGCACATCTATGATCCTTCCCAGCCTTGAATTTTGACAACAGCCTCAGTTATAGCAAAGTCCTTCTCACAATTACAAACCCAATTCAAATATCAGCTGTTCTCTGTAAATCTCTTTCCTCAAACTCTCCCCTGATATATCCAAAATGCTTTGTGCACTATAACATTGCCAGTTATGATAAATTGTATGTATATAGATAGGTGTATACACACACACACACATACACAAATGTGTGTACCTATATGTATATAACTGTGTATATAACTATGTATATTTTCCCCCTCTATGTAATAGGTTGCACTAACTATGTCTTTAAACCCCTAAGACTTAGTTCAGTAGCAGGTACATAGTTGATACTCAATAAGTATTTTTTAATGAATTAATAAAAATGAAATTAATTTTAAAACTCTGTTTTTACTATTGCATAAAACTGAAAAAGTAATTGGAAATACATTGTATAAATAATTTTCATCCTTTGTCCTCCGAAATAGCCTAGTGTGGTCTTCCTCCTGAATTTCAATACGAAGCTGTCAGTGAACAGGACAGCTTGTATCAAGTAAGGATTAGATGATTTAACAAAAGGAAGATTTGAAAGAGACATAAAAGAAGGAAGAGCTGTCACAGACTGGCACAGCGGCATTGTCTTCTCATAAGCTGTCTGCTTCCTTCTGTGGTTCAAGGGCACCTGAGTACAAGGCTTCAACTCAGAGGGCCGAAAGGATCAGATCTCTATGCAAAGCTGACCCACACTCAAAGTGCAGGTCTTCCTTTACTGACTTCCAACTCCCGGGGGCCTCAAGTACAAACAGCATCTCTCTGGAAAGATGGAGCTGGCAAGATAACAGATGGGGGCAGCGGATCAAAACGTGCCTCTGAGAAGGAGCAAGTGAATGCTGCCAACTTGACTGCAGAAAAATGCTACAATTTATTTCAAGGAAGAAACATTCACTGAAACACCAAAAGAGATTAAATAAAGCTTTCTGCCTGTGGGCCACCTTAGTACTCCTTCAAGGTTTCAATTGTTATTTGAAAATATTGTGAATGTTGGCACAATTTGCTTTGACTAGCAAGGACCCAGCACTAGAAAAGAAGTGCCTAAATTGCAAATGAGATGACTGACATAAATGTGTGGGGAAGACACAGATAAGGAGGCCGTGCTCACACAGTCAATTATTTTCATTTAATTTTCTTAACTGATCAAATTTACTACCCAGACATTAAAAGATTTTTCAGCCAAGAATAACCTGCAAATGTGTTTTAAATATATGCATTAATATCTCTTACTATTAAAAGAAAGAATATGACAAATCAGACATTTATCTCCTTCTGTTGAGTCCTGGTGTTACATAGAAATGCTTCAATTGGCAAGACTTGGAGGATAGAAAGGGGATTAAGTGTCCCAATTTTTCAAAACTTCCAACCCAGCAGGTTTGGTTTTAGCAATTTTACACATTGGCCATCTGCCAAAGAGTTTTCATGGCTTCAAAACATTTGAAAATAGACATTATGGAAAACTGTGTAGTAGTTCCTCCAAAGACTAGAATTAGAACTACCATAGGATCCAGCCGTCTCTCTACTGGGCACATATGCAAAGGAAAAGAATTAGTGTGTCACAAAGATCCCATATTTACTGCAGCATTATTCACAAGAGTCAAGATATGGAATCTAGCTAAGTGTCCATCAAAGGATGAATGGATAAAGAGGATGTGATATAAATACACAATGGAATACTATTCTGCCATAAAAAGGATAAAATGTTTTCAATGAACATAACATAGAGGGAACTGGAGGATATTACCTTAAGTTAATGAGCCAGACACAGGAAGGCAAATACCACATGATCTAACTCATTTGTGAAATCTGAAAAAAAATTCTGATATCATAGTAGAATGAAGTAGAGTAGAGCTTACCAGAAGCTGGGACCAGATTGATTAACAGCAAGAAAATTACATTAAGATAGAAGAAATAAATGGCGGTGTTTTCTTGCACCACAGAGTGACTATAGTTAACGATATTATATTGCACATTTCAAAATAATCAGAAAAGAGGACTTTGAATGTTATTGCAACCAAGACATGAAAAATGTTGGAGGTGATGGATATGCTAATGACCCTGAGTTGACCATTGCAGTTATCACACTATACCCATAAATATAATTACTATGCCCCAATCCAAAAAACCCAAACTATTTTAAACATTTTAAAAATCACTTATACTAAAAGAATAGAAACCTAAGGACAACAGAATCTTGTACAAAGGAGTAGGTTTCAGATTTAGAAGACCTGGGAGCTAGTCCCAGTCTACCACAATCTAGACCTGCAATGCTGGACAAACCACACAACCTCTCTAGTCCTCAATTTTCTCATTTGGAAACTGAGATATAAAACTATAGTCCATTTTGGTTCAAATATTCTGAAATGCAAAGAAAATTTTAGAATGACATGAATCGTCCTTTGTGAAAATGTAAATACAATCTCCACTTGAGATTTTTTAAAGAAATTTTATTTCATTAATAACAGTGACATTCTATATTTTCAATGAGATATGTGTAAGTCATTTATCTTTAGATAGATGTTTCTGATAACTGGTGCTTAATCTCAAGCCTTTCCTTCAAAATCGTCCCTGTTGTTTTTGGTTTCCTGATTAGAAAATGTGAATATCTGAACAGACCTCCTATTCAATTTGCTTGACTTATTAATTATTAAATTATGTGGTTCAATTAAACTGAAATGGAGATCCTTTGCACCCCAAGGTAATTAAGAGAATATGAGCTCTAATTCATAATTCAAAACTCATAAAGATGTGATTGGATGAAAGATGCTTGCCCAGGAGCTCAAGGCTCTCCCATATGTCACAGCAAGTGTTTCTTTATGTTGCCAGTAAAATCTCAATTGTATATCTAAGTAATTATATAGTCACCACCTTTAGATATATACCAACCAGATAAGCAAACATTAAAATTTGATGAGTGTCAGGTTTCCCGACATATCTCAGTTAACTTTCATAATTTCATCACAACCCCCAAAAGTGTGTGTGTGTGAATAATCAAGAAAAGACCAGAGAGATTAATTATACTGCCTAAGGTTACATTTAGTAGTATCAGCAATCTAAAATCAAGCACAGGCTTTGAAATCCCATTCTTTGCCCTAGCCACTACGTTGTTTCTCTTAACAACAGAATTTTCCTTTGAGGGTAGTTGGAAACCCTCTGTATTTAAGTGCAGTGCAAGGTCTCTGTGGGAGAAAGGAGAATCCTTACTGGTGAAGTTCCTTCCATCTAGTTGACAGACAAAAGACAGAGGTTGTACCCCAGGGCAAAGGCAGCACGTATGGAAATGCTCAGTGAGCAATATGACCAACTCCTGCTGCAGAATCACAGGGAAGGAGGAGATCATGGGCTGCATGGAGAAAATCTTCATGCCAGAGATAGGATCTGAGCAGAGCGTTGAAGGAAGAAGGCTTGTGTACAATGAGAAAGAGCAAAACCAAGAAGCAAGAATGAAAGCAACACACAGAGGTCGTAGTAATGTCTTGAGCCAACTTTGGGGGAAAGGAAAAGGTTCCTAATTTCATTTTATTGCTACACTTCAAAACATGCATGCATATGTCTCATAGACACATAAACACACAGAGATACACACACACACACACACACACACAACCTGCATGTAAATATTATATAATAAAATTTGAAAATATTTAGCAAGACATATTCTGAAAACATTAGAATCTTCCAGGAATACAATACCTATAGTGTGGAGGAGCTGGGGAGATTTGGCAGATGGACTGACTTGAACAAAATAGTGTTACAAATACAAGTTCAGGATGATGAATACTATTACAAAGAAAAAAATAATAAAAGCCATTAATAATAATAATAAAAGCCAATAATAGTCATTTTCATCTATTTGCAACCATGATAAAACACTTTTGTTCACTGATGACAAATTATTTTTAATGCATAATCCTGGAAAATCTTACATGTTTCTCTGGTTTTTATCCATACAGTGGCCACTTGTAGTGCTTGTTAAATGATGCTAAAGTCAAGGAAGCTCTATCCAGGCCCTTGGATGTATTTTCATAACATTATCTTTCTCATCTTCAGTCACCCAGTGACCTTCACCTTGAAGACACAAAGCTTATATGGTACAGAGTGATTTAGATTAGTTAGTGTGTCAGAATCAAGAGGGGATGTTAGTCTCCTTCACTACCATATCCCCAGAGCCCATATATAAATTGGTATATAGTAATCACTCAATTAATTTGTTTTGAATGCACAGATGAGGGAGAGAAGAGGTGTGAAAAAAGAGGAAAGAAAGTGAAGCCACTTGGCGTTATTCTTATCCTTCATTTCCTTTCCCCAAGTACTTTATTCCTTTTATAATATTTATTTATTTTTTTTAGTTTTTGGTGGACACAACATCTTTGTTTGTATGTGGTGCTGAGGATGGAAACCCAGGCCGCACACATGCCAGGAGAGCACACTACCGCTTGAGCCACATCCCCAGCCCCTCCTTTTTTTTTAACTTGAGGATTCATTTCACAAATATTTAAGAAGCACCTTTTACATGCTAGTCACTCTTCTAGATGCTGGGCCTACAGCAGCAATCAAAAAAGACCAAAAAAAAAAAAAAAAAATCCCTGCCCTCATGTAGCACTTTCTAACGAATGCACACTCAGGTGTAATCTCTTTTGTTTTTATCCCTATGTTTTGCAGAATGTGAAAACATACCCAGCAGTTAATTTAATTAAAATAAAAGTTTATTGTAAATTTTATTGTCATTAGATTATGTTTGTGTGTGTGCACAGGCATATATGTGTATTTTCATAAAAGAAGTTAACTGGTTTTCAATTAGCAGGTGGTAAGATATTTTTTTTGCAAGTTAATTAGATCTTCCTAAACTGTTGAATTATAAACTACTACAAAATAGATAATATTGCTCTGGTATTGGGGTGGTGTGTTCTGGGAAAAGAATAAAAAATAAATTCATTTTGGAATAATGATATTATCACATTTTAAAAGGTTCTGGCAAGGAAATGATAATGTAATTCTTTAAAGTAATTGGACATGATCTAAAGTTGTTACAGCCTAACAAGGTCAGATGAAAATTAAGTTGCAACCTTAATTTCACATTTCTGAACATGGCTCATGTGTGCAGACATCTGGCTTCATTTCAGCAGAGATCAACTGGGTGGGAGGTGTTGGCAGAGTACATAATTTGACTCAGTCTTCCAGCAATCACAGTCAAACTCTTTTTTGATTAAGAGAAAGAGAATCCTTGCACAGTGTGATCCAAAGTTACACATGTTAATGTGACCAAGACTCTGTTAAACTGCTCATGAGTATACTCAGTGCTGTTCAGAACTCTATTTACAGGCACAGTTTACAGTGCTAAGGTAAAATTTCATTCATATTCTCTCCCCAAGCTAAGGATCGCTGGGTTGTAATGTAAGCCATTCCCTATGCAAGATCAAGTCTATGCAGCAGAGTGAACAGCATTAGCCTTCTGTAACCCCAGGCATCTCTTCACCTTACAACGCCACATGCACTTCTTCACTGCAAAGAACCATAGCTTAACTTCTCCTTCTCCTTCTCCTCCTCCTCCTCCTCCTCCCCCTCCCCCTCCTCCTCCTCCTTCTTCTTCTTCTTTTTTCATTAAACTGCTTTCTTCAAAATCATAACTGGATTTTCATTCCAGGATTTGTTTTTCTTTTGCTTTAGTTTACAAAGATGAAAGTACCTAGCTTCCATATTTGTCTTAATTTCTATAATGACTTAATTAGAGGTTTAATAGAGTTTTAGATCAAACAATAAGCACCAAGAAAGGACCCTACATGGCCATGAGATACTGACTTGCATCTCACCGCACCCCCCCACTGCTTCATATTAGGGAGTTCTTCTAGGAGACAAAAAGGAAGAGCATTTAAAAGCACAATCATTGCTAGTCAAAATAAATCCTAGCAGATGTGCTTTAATTGCATAAAATTTCAAATGGATTCATAATAAAAAACATCCTGATCTTCCCCATCATATTAGTAAGCCCACATTAAAGTTTATCTGTCCCACTTCCTTGACACTGTAAGTTCTATTATGACCCAGAATATGCCCGTCTTATCTCCATATCCCTAAACTCACCAATATGGGACACAGACACTGAGAAAATTATTCTCCAAAATAAGCATTTTGCTAGTTGGTATTGAAAACATAATTTCAAGCAAAATATACATGAATATGTAAACCTATATATAAATTAAAATACATGTGTCACATTATTTATACAAATGCAAATATAATGGAAGAACAAATGGGTATTATTATTCTGCTGGTGAAAACAAAAGACAATCAAATTTTAAAAGATCTTTTGCTGTTTGACAAGGCTGTGGAAATTTCCCAGATATCCCCAAATCATCGTTCCTCTTGTTAAAGATAGGCAAATGAACACAGAGTAATGTTGATATATTGGGTAGGGGAGATGCAGAGAGCAAGTCAAAGCCATTGTTTTCTAGGACTCTGTTGTTGTATGTGTTAAACTAGCTGTCACTGTGACAAAATACCTGAGATAATATAAAAGGAGAAAAGTTTCATTTGGGCTCACAGTTTCAGTGGTTTCAACAATGGTCTGAAAACCTGTTACTTTTGAGGCAGTGGTGAAACAGCACATCATGATAAGAGTGTGGGTAGCATAGAGAAGGTAGTTCACTTCATGGCCTCAATGTCCCTTGAAGAGCATACCCCCAATAATGTAAATTTATCTCACTGGGCCCCACCTTCTACCACCTTCCTTTAACACTACTGGGAACCAAGACTTTAACTCAAGGGTCTTTGAGGGACATTCAAGATTTAAACTATAGCACTTTAATTACTTTCACCAACAAGAAGAAAGACACAGATATTTTTCTCCTTCCTACCATCCTTCACCTAGGAGCAAGAGAATTGCTCCTGGAAGTCTCTTTCATTTTGCCAATTAAGCCTACTAGGGATGTGATTGATAGGAGATCCCCAACATAGGGCTGCCAGATTCAGCAAATAACATAGTATGCCTGGATATATTTGAATTTTTGATAAACAATGAATGGTTTTTAATACATGTTCCAAATATTATATTTAGGCTTCCTATATTTCATCCAGCAATCCTACCCCACTTGCAGAGTAATTCGACCCACATTTCCCCAGAAGGAAATTTCAAATAGATTCTTTAATTCCATTTTCCCTTTTTATGCTTATACTTGTGACATTTTGCCATAAATCCTCTCTCAGGGGGGAAAATGACTAACTACATCTTAAGGATTATTTTTAATCTCTTCATGTATTGTATTTGATTATATCAGGATGCTGATGACTTTCACACTTTTCCAGAGAGAAAAGGGGGCCACTCAGGGACTAGTATCTTCTTCCTGCAGGTACTCCATAGGAGCTGTAGTTTCTCAAATACTGTCCTAAAGGAAACCCTGTTAACATGACTTCTCCAATTGGATCAAATTATTTCTTACCCTAAAAAATGTCTGCACAGCCTTGGAGCCTATGGTTATAGAAAGAATGGTAGGTGTCTAGTCTTCAAGAAACATGGACTTCATTCATGGCTCTGGTAACAACTTGCTATGAACACATCAGCCAAGTCATTTCAAGATTTTTATAGGTTTGAGTGTTTCATTATTTGGGGGCTGATAATGCGTCCAGCCTCTCCCCCACTAAAAAGAGTATTACAAGACGAAGATGAAAACTCCTTTAAAAAAAACAAAAACAAAATCTTATAGGAAAAAAGGTAACAACATTAATTTTTAAGTATCCACTTCACAGAAGGACTCAGATGATATTGAATATGTATAAATATGAGCTCTCTTTTTCAGTAAAGTGATGTCTCATTTTCCTGGCATTTTTGGAGAGTGTTCCATGCTAAGCTAAGACTTTCAAGAAATATTTCTAAATCTTGCATTTCCGCATACTGAAGTAAACACATTTTGCATTTTCTTGGAAAGACATTGGTTATTGTACAATGCTGCACAAAACAAGTAAACAAGAAAATTAATGCATTTAAAAGATGTTAAACTTTTGAGAGCCTCAAGGGCCATTGAGATATGGAGGGTGGTTTACCCTTTCACTAAATGGCCCTGGGTGTGCTGCATCTACAATACATTTGGTCCTCTATATCCATGGTTCCTGAAACTAAAATTTTATCTGTACTTACACTGCAGACTTTTTTCTTAGTCATTATTCCCTGAACAATATACTATACAACTATTTAAACATTATGTATATTGTATGAGGTAATCTGGAGATTATTTAAAGTACAAGGGAGAATGTGTATAGGTAATATGCAAACAACACCATTTTATATATAGTCTAGAGCACCATTGGTTTGGTATCCACTGGGGAATTGGGTACCCTGGAACCAATCTTAAGACTATCCCAGAGACATAGCTACTTTCTGTCTCTGGTTGCTATTATCTCTCATTGGCTGTCACAGTCCATCATCTCTCTTTGTGTTCTTTCCCATTTTCCCTCTTATCTTGCATATCACTTTGGGAAAGACATGTATTGTAAGACAAGACATGGAATTTACCACTCAGAGAAATTTTTCTGTCCTTCTTTTTGTTACCTATGTTACAAATGCTTGGAGATTGGTAATTTCTTGAGATCTCTGTTATATATCTTCTTGGCATTTATAAGCCCTGTGTACATACAATATATTAAATCATTACTATTCAATTAA
This sequence comes from Marmota marmota marmota, assembly GCF_001458135.2. NCBI lineage: Eukaryota > Metazoa > Chordata > Mammalia > Rodentia > Sciuridae > Marmota > Marmota marmota. The sequence continues at coordinate 10,378,336 of NW_026000093.1, forward strand.
AATGTTAACTGGTGAATATACCTCCAGATGTATTAAAAACTATTGTATCATTTTTAAGATGATATGTCTATTATCAAAAAGTAATGGAAGTTTATGCCTGGTGACTGATAAACCATCCCAGGTGCTTAATTAGCATATTCCTTCATTTTTAGCATACCTGAGTAAACAATTTAATGTTTCTGAAGCTGAGATAAGTCTTACCATTGATGTGCATATTTAATGTGATATTCCTTTTATTTCAGAAAAGCTGGATTAATAAGATGCATCTTTAATTGACAAATTTTTAGATTAAAGAAGTAGGATCATTTTTATCGTTATTGCACACAAAATTTAAAGAGGCCAAGAGTAGATACTGTGAGAAAAGAAGAAATATTATAGATACTATTAATACAGCCTTTAATTCTCATCATATTCCCCTGCCCACACCATTACCTCCTCCCATAGGCCAAAGATAAGTATTAACTTTGGCAGATAGCCTTTCATTCCATTTTTGCATTTTAGCTTTATGTTTCATATGTATAATTTAAAATATCCATTATGTCATATATGTTTTTATATTAAAGAGTGACATAGTATGATGGTTTACACTTTATTTGCTTCGCTCTACCATATGCTTTGAGAACTATGCTTATCTATGGAAACCATTATATATGTAGTAATATTTCATCTCTTTTAATTGTAGGATGATCTATTACATTTTCTTACAAATTATATGTTTACTTCTCTATTCATAGATATTTAATTCTTGCAAATTTATGCTGTCATAAATAATCTCCAGTGAGTGTGCTTGTTCATGTTCCTGTGTTTGTGCACCAGAATGTCTCACAGTGGTGTGCTGGACCTGGCTCCAATGACTGGTGAGACCCTGTGGTACACATCTCTTCCCAACTCCACATTCAATGATGTAATGTTTGTAGCTTGAATACAACCATGGTGGGAACATTTATGGTATGGAAGGTGACAAATCTACATATCAAGTCCACACCCCTGCACTGGAAAGCCAGTTGCAACTCTTTGCCAGCCTACCCTGACATTTATCAGCAGGACATTAGGTGTGTATTCCCAGAAGCAGCATGTCCAACTATTAGAGTAGGGTTATTTTCACTTTTTCTGGCTGCAACCAAAATTGCTGTGCCACATGTACTCTCACCCATAAGCATATGAAAGTATTGCCTCCACAACCACTTTACAAAGTTTTCATATTGCCAGATATATTAAAAGGTGGTATTGCATTACTAGTTGCATTTTCTCATTAACCAGTGAAATTGAATATAATTTCATATGTCTTCATAGGAATGGTAGACATTAAGATTTCCATGCATTTAAATCTCCCTGCCCATTTTTAAAATGGCCTTTTTCTTGAATGACAGTAGAGGGGGTAGAGAGAGAAGAGGGGAGGGGAGTGGGGATAGTAGAGGATAGGAAAGGCAGCAGAATACAACAGACACTAGTATGGCAACATGTAAATCAATGGATGTGTAACTGATATGATTCTGCAATCTGTATACGGGGTAAAAACGGGAGTTCATAACCCACTTGAATCAAAGTGTGAAATATGATATGTCAAGAACTATGTAATGTTTTGAACAACCAACAATAAAAAATTTTAAAAAACGGCCTTTTTCTCATTGAATTATAGGAGCTCTTTACATAACCTAGAAAATTAATCTTTTTCTGTTACACAATATACAAATACATTTTATCAATCTGTTGTGTGTCTTTTAACCTTGCTTATGGTGTTTGCCATGCACTAATAGTGTGATCTTGAGAAAGTTACTTAATATCTATGAATCTCAAAGTCTTCAAGTATAAAGTGAATAATAATAGTACCTTCTTCACTGCTTTGTCAGAAGCAAATTAACTGATGCATGTGAATCAGTGATTAGCAATTATTATTTCATTATTGTCATTATCATTTTATTGCTCTACAAAACTTCTTGGTTTTGATACAGACTCTTTTCCCCTTTATGATTATTTGTTGAAGAAACATTCCCAAATTCAAGATGTGTGGGGATAGAATTTCTCTTTGCAGTTTTAGAATTTTTCATGTTTGGGTTACTTATACTTTTGTTGCTGAATTTTTCTTTTTGTCCTGAGTACCTAATCAGAATACCTATAGCATATGGGTGCTCAATAAATGCTTATAAGAAGAACATGAGGAAAGTTGGATTGGCATTAATTTCTTGTAAGTGGTATTGCCAAGAAACTCAAAGGGGAATAAGAAGAATGGAGAGCTTATGAGATAAATTAAACTATACTGTGATATATTAAAATGAAAATTCCTTATTTCCTTGCCTTATTGATGTCAAATCTTACAGAAGATCTAACAATTGATGACTTCTAAAATGAGCAAGGACGCTTGGTGTCCACAATTTGAGATTTTTTTTATATATACAGTAATGAACTCTTCTTTGGTTTTCTTCCCAGAGAATTCCTGTAGCTTTTAGGCCCTAAACTGGCTCTCCATGAATCACGTTTATTTCTCCACACATTCTTGAAATTCCTGGGGGGGAGGAATCCAATGCAAATTTACAGTAAGGAAATAGAATAGGAGAACATTGATTCTCAGGCTTCTGCTCTTTCCATTATCTGCCAAATCTCTACAACAAGATGATCTATTTGGGTGGACCATAGGCCTAGTTTATGAAATTCTAAATCCTAGTAGTATCTATTCCAAGTAGCATCTATACACTAGGCAGACAACAGTATGATTACTAATAACTAGAAAGTCCTCATACTCAAAAGTTTGGGAACCACCAAACTAAATAAATATATATTTCTTAATTTTTGCCCAAAGGACAAAATTTCACTTTCATGCCAACTTGAAATGTCAAAAAGTTGATTTTTGGTTCATTGGCACCTTCTATTTACTAGACAGTTTTTATTCCGCTCACCAAACAATAATATTATTCAAATGTTAATTTCCTTGAGAATAAGAATTTATTAGTTTTCTAATAACTCTCCCTACTCTCTTGAGTTACACAATGCAAATTTCTAATATGTAGCTTGCTACCTTCTACCAAACTGAAATAATCTGGTTTACAAGTAGCTTTTTTTAAAAGTCATTTTTTAATTTTTTTTGTTATAGATGGACACAATATCTTTATTTTATTTATTTATTTTTATGTGGTGCTGAGGATCAAACCCAGAACCTCACATGTGCAAGGCAAGCACTCTGCCACTGAGCTACAACCCCAGCCCTACAAGTGGCTTTTGATTTTTGCATTAATCATTTTGTGTTCAGGAACTTTCTATGCACAATTTGGGTTTTCAGAATCAGCTCCCAAGTGCATGGTTCAATGCACATGCAGCTCATGCTTTAGACAACATCTGCACTTTTGCATGAGGACCACCTTGATGAGTCAGCAGTCTGGGATGCAGTTACAAGAGTAAAGTATGGAAGTTTATAAAAATAGATAAAAACAGAGAAAATAAGAGTGATGATATTAAGAAAAAAATGGAGAAAAGTAAAAATCTTCAACATGCTAAGATACATATACATTATTTTATGTAATATATAAAATAGGCATCTCATTACTGGTTTTATTTGCATTTTCTCACAAACCAGTGAAGTTGAGCATATTTTCATAGGCATAGTAGACACATGGATTTCCATTATATATATTATATATGTGTGTATGTATGATGTATGTATATATAATATGTATGTTATATATTGTGTATTATATGTGTGCATATACACCTATGTAATCATCTTTATAATTAAAGATTTATAATTATAAATTATAAATATTATAAATAAAGATTTATAATTAATTATCAATTAATATTCAGTTGGATGCCATTAGTTTTTAAATGACCATTTGCACATATAATTTTGAATGGAAAAACAAATATAAACATGTATAAATTACTACAAATATATAAAGAGAAGTATCTCTAAAAAGTGAGATGTCATGCTGGATTTCAATAAAATATCATCTATTCATTTAGGAGTTGGTGCTCTTGACTGTATTTGTCTCCTGCATTGGGCTCTGAGCTGTTAGGATAGGACTGATTGATCTGTGTACCCCAATGCCCAGTGCAGGGCTGCTTCCTCCCAGGCACTCCAGAGGTCTGTGTGGAATAACTAATTTGTGTGGGGTGTCCACCCATCTCAACACCAGCTATTCAAGGCCACTCTGGTTACCAAAGAAGTTAAAGTGGTTAGAGTTTTCCTTTGTTTATGCACTCACAAGAAAGCTGCTCTCTAAATATCATGTGTAACACAAACCAAGATGAACTGGCTCAGATGATCCACACAGATGCCAGAGCTTCCCCAAGTGCCAAAATTCAGCTTTACATTATTCCCACTTTTTATATCTCCACTATTTCACTAGCCAGGCATGAGTGACAGAATAATTGGATGCAATTTTTACATATGTACAAAACGACTCCTTTTCAATGAATTCCAGTCCTTCTGCCTCTCTATACAAGTGAGAGCTTGGCTAAGGGAGCCTGAAGGGATTGGTCCGTTACTGGAGAATGGAGAGGAAGCAGGGAATTAGGCAAGTGGGATCATTATAATGCCTCCCATTAAAACACTTCGAGTGCTCACATTTCAGGCTTAACACAGTCCACCCAGTTAATTGGCAATATCCCAGACCTGAGAACCAACAAGCTACCCAGTGCTTGCAGAGCCTTCTCAAGAAAAGAGGCAGGCAGCTCTTTCCCTTTTCTGATCACCATGAAAAGAATAAATTACTTAACAATAGACAATCGTGCTTCATTTGGACCATAGAAGCACTTCACAGTAGTATTGCCAAACAGAACAGCTGTTTTAAAAGCATAGCGGTAGACCTCAAAAATTATTAATCTAATTTATACTAATTTAACGCATGAAAATACACTCTTCACACTAAGCAAAGCCTGTCAATTGCAATGAAGTTGTAAAACTGCATGTGATAACAGTCCTAGGAAAGTCTGTTTCTTTTTGGTGTTGTGATAAGATCTTTCTTTAGAATGTCAAAGACCTTTCTAAATAATTAAACAGAATTTTTTTTTAATAAAGCAATCAGATCTCCACTTTTTACATAACAATGAATAGAGATGCCCTGTACACATAACCCTACTGTGAATGCTCATGGAGCTGTGGTCTGACCCTGTGACCTTTATTTCTGTTGTGAAGTTATATGTTCAATCATATTATTAATATATCATCTTTTCTACTTGTACATTCTTATATCACTGAATTGAACAATTTCTGCCCAGCAGTGCAACATGAGTTAAATTTATCTGTTTCTGAAGTTTCACTTATCCTGAAACCTCAAAAAACAAATGATGCTAGAACTCGTTACTAAGCCTAGCGGTTAGCAATTTCTAACAACGTAAAACCATTGGTTAGAACCAATGGTTTCAAATTCAGATTATATATGGCTGTTTAAGCCACAAAGGAAATAAAGACGTCTAATCAGGATATTCTTGAAGTCAGTAGAACCGCCTGCTTCCAATCAGTAATCCTATACACCAAAACATTTTCTGAGAAGTACATTTATAGATGTATTTTTGAACTTCCTCTGTATCTTGGTATGAGAAGAAAAAACATCCCTGAAAAGTACAACCCTGCAAAATAGAAAAGGCAAGAAAGCTGTGACATTAACACACGCTGTTCATGACCTTCCAAGACTTCCCTGTGGACAGCAATGAGAAATATTGTGTCACATATCATTTGCTAAATAGGGGATAACAAATCTTATGTGTTCCACAAACATACCTCACAAGAAAACAAAAAAAAAAAGGTGTGTGTAGGGGGTGGGGTGGGAGAGGGGGGTGTTCATAATAAAAGAAACTAGCTTATTGGTAAATTTTTATACTAGGGAATCCTATGATCAAGAATTATTTAACTGAGTTTGAATCAATATTATTTAGGCACATATTCTATGTGATGAATTAATTATTCTAGACACCGTAAGAGGGAGAAATAAGAAACTTATTAAAAGCACACCTTAAAGGAGCTTATTGACCAACTAGTAGAAAGATGGCCATTCTAAGAAGCAGAATGTAAGTGACCAAGGAGATGCAGTGAGCATACATGTTTTACATCAAAGAATCACTATGAGTCAAGGAGGTCAATGAATATTCCCCCAAAGAGACAGAAGTGACCCTGAACTTTGCCATTCATAAGCAAATGCTTTATATTCTAATATTTTCCTCATGTGAATTCCTGCATCATGAATATGATCTGTTGAGAGCCACAGCCGAAGGGGCCCCAGCAAACTTTCAGACTGCCAGCTGATGATTGGCTCACAGCGGCCCCAGCAACATCTAGCTGATTGGCTCCTCTGTGGTGATGCTCATTGGAGATGCTCATTGAGCTGTTTCCCCGCCCTTTCAGACTACCAGCTGATGATTGGCTCACAGCGGCCCCAGCAACATCTAGCTGATTGGCTCCTCTACGGTGATGCTCATTGGGCTGTTTCCCTGCCCTTTCAGGCCATGGAGCTGCTCATTGGGGGACTTTTTTGGCTCTGCCCACGGGACCCAGCCAATTGGCCTCAAGAGCAGGAGGATTGTGGGAGGTGGGGAGGCTGGGGGGTAGGAGAGAGGCTTGTGGGAAGCCGGTGGTGGCAGTTGGGCTCTGAGGGTCTTTCCTGAGGAGCTGTTTTGTTTGGCGCATGTGGTTCTAAAAATAAAGTTTGTTTGTTTTGACAAGTGGCTCCTGAATTGTGCCCAGCCAGACTGCGGCAATGATCACTCAAAAATCAGTTCATGAACTATTCTATTTGCATGATTTCATTGTCTCCCATCTTGTTTTTCAAGGGGAAAATAGAACTTTTCTTTAAGAAAACATAGTATTGATACTTCTGAGCAGATGTTGAAATATGACCTATCATGACCATTCTGAACTTAACCCTACAATAAATAAAAAAAAAGAAAATGTATACATGTCTTAAAAACCATGAGCATTTTTGTTTTCAAATGAACTGCCCAAGATTTCATTAAAAGTTTGCCTCTTCGCATCTTCAAGATTAAAAAAAAGCGGGGATGGGGGGGAGGCAGCAAATGAGTGAAGATGCTCTCATAGATAGAATCATGCTTAAAATAAACTGATCCAACCATGTCAACTTCCAGCAGATGATGTCAAGGTGGGGAGCACCCAATAATAGAAATACCAGAAGAAATAGAGCCAGCAATACTAAGCCAATATTGAAGGAAATTAAATTCAATTGGATATAAAGAGAAGCCAGGTACAGACATAGGAGAAACACCAATTTGTACAAGAGTAACGTAAGCCTTGAGAGAATAGGTGATGAACAATTATTTACACATCATCCTAAACACAAACAAGAAAAACCAATGAGGATAACAGTGTTGCCAGTGAAATGTTTAAGGTATTGGATAGTAGTGTAAATTCATCTGTCACATCATAAATCTTAATAAGTTCTAATGAGTTAAAAGTGTAAAACAAAATACTAAAAACTACATATCTCAGAAAGATACATTTGTAAAATTATAGGGATAAATTTTAAAAAGAACATGATGAAATGTCAAAATTGACCACATAGCCAATAAAAGTTTCATTTGCTGCATTTCAAAAAATGGATACAAATAATGTCAATGCAGAAAATTCACTGGAGATAGGAAAGATCTATTAATCAGTTACAACTATACATCTGTAAAACTAACCATCATAAATACAAATAACAAGACTCAAAGTTCAAGACAAAAACTGTTCAGGAAAGGAAAGATATTCATAATAAGTTACTTGGCAACAGCAGTATTTAAAAAGCCATAAAAAATTAGAGTATCTAATACAGCAATGGCAGGACAAGAGGGTAAACATGACAAGAGTCCACAGGCTACGTGGATACCAATGGTTAATTTCTAAAACTTGGATCCAAAGAAATAGCAATTGAAGCATTTAAGATAATAATATGGACCTAATTTCCTGAAGAAACCTGAAAAAAGAGGTGACAATCATTGTTCCAGAGGCAGGACTTGTGGAATATAAGTGACAGAACAGAGCACTATTGTTTTTAAGTAAGCCTTTCAATTTTACAGCTAGTTTTGTGATAAAGCTTACTTTAAAAACTGAATTTGATCTAGCACAATTAATTAACCTGTTTGGGAACCATTCAAGCATGACATGAATTTCCCATTGTTTAATGCATGATTTGTCTACAAGAAACACTAAGAATATTGCACCCAGCTGCAATGAGTGGAAGGAACACTCAAAATGCACACTCCCCTCAAATGCCCACCAGTTACCTTCATGTGCTATGTGTATGTGCAACATCCACCCACATACCTTGTGATGCATATCAAATCACTCATTAAGATAACAGTAATGAATAAGTACAATTGTTTGTACTTTGTGACAGCAACTTAGGTACTTTTTGATGTAACAATTTTGCTCATAACTATTTTGAAATTATTATTTATTTTCTAATCGATGTGAGTCAAAACAGTCTCTGGTAAAATATTTGAGTGTCATGCCCCAATCTTATTTTTCCCTGTACTGTGAATTTGTTTGTTGTTGTTGTTTTGGTGGTAGTTGTTAGTCATTATTTCTTTTTAACTGACATTAAACAGGTTTACAGAAAATAGAATAGAAAATACTGTGTTCCCATATATGGTTTCCCCATTATTTAACATCCTGTGTTAGTGTGGTATATTTCCTCCTCCTCCTTTTTCTTCTTATTTTTTTTCCTTTGGTAGTATTGGGGATTGAACCCAGGGGGTGCTCCCTGAGCCCATATCCCCACCCCTTTTTGTTTTAAATTGAGACAGGGTCTCACTAAATTGCCGAGGCTGGTTTTGAACTTGCAATTCTCCTGCCTCCACCTCCTGGATAGCTGGGATTGCAAGGGTATAACATCTCACCTGGCAGTGTGATACATTTTTTTATATTTGATTAATCAACATTGGTACATTATTAGCTAAACTCCACTATTCACATTAGGGTTCCCTCTTTCTGTTGTGCCTTGTGTGGGTTTTGGCAGATGTAAAATGACATGTCTCCTTCATTACAGTATCATAGAGAAATATTTCACTGCTCTACAATCCCCTGTCTCCCACCTATTCATCTTTCCCTTCCTCTAGCTCCTGTTAACCACTGATATTTTTGCCCCCTTTGTCTTTTGAGAATCACATAGTTGAAATCACATACTATGGAGCCTTTTCAGATGGTCTTCTTCCACTTAACAATATACATTAAGATTTGTTCATGGTTTTTCATGATTTGATGGTTCATTAATTTTTATTGCTGAATAATATTCCAATGGATGGATATACCATAGTTTATCCATTTAGCTACTTAAGGACATCTTGATTTCCTTTAAGTTTTGACAATTTTGAATAAAGCTGCTATAAACACCCATATGCAGCTTTTTGTGTAGACATAGGTTTTCAATTCATTTGGGTAAGTACTATGGACTATGATTGCTGGACCATACAGTTAAGAGTACATTTAGGTTTTGTATTCATACCAGCAATAAATGAGAGTTTCTGTTGCTCCACATCCTTCCCAGGATTTGTTGTGGTCATATTCTGTATTTAAGTCTTTCTAATAGATGTGCAGGGGACCTTGTTACCTTACTTTCAATTCCCAAATGGCACATGATGTTGAGCATCTACATATTTACGTGATTATTTTCCATCTGTTTATCTTCTCTAGTGAGGTATCTGTTAAGGTCTTCTACCATTTTTTATTTGAGTCATTTGTTTTCTTATTGCTGAGGTTTCAAAGTGCTTTGTATAATTTGGATGTCAGGCCTTTATCAGGTATGTGTTTTACAAAGTTTTTCTCAAAGTTTATCTGGCTTGTCTTCTCATTTCCTAAACAATGTGGTAGAGCAAATGTTTTTAATTTTTACAAAGTCTAATTTATCATTTTCTTTTTCTTTTATCATATTCATTTTCTTTCATGGATCATGCTTCAAAATTTTACATAGCACAGTGATTTTTAGAAATTCATATATTTTGTAGTGGCCACTGACCACACTTATCTTTTTCAACCATTCATTTATTTGACCAGATAATTCTATTTTGGGTAAAGTCCCCAAATGATTGGTACAGAAGTACTAACATAATTTATTATGGTAAAAACTAGAAAACCTAGTGCAAAACAGTTTAGAATGAAGTGACACAAGAGAATATGTCATATAACATAAAATGCTAATATAGGTTTTTGAAAGTGTTAGCATATCAACATTCTTTAATATAAAAATAATTTGATGAAAAGGTTAAGAGAATAAAGCTGCATATAAACATCATTCATATACTAATTTCAAATAAGAAAAAAAATTATTTTGGCAAATAGAAATAGCAGTTCATAACCTATATTAGTTAGAGTAAGTAACATTATTGGCTGTAAACAGACCCCAAGATCTCACAGTAAAAGTCTATTTTTCATTCATGTAAAAGTTAAATACAAATGTTTGAAATGAACAGAAGGTGAGGGACCCAGGCTCCTGTCCTGGGAGGCGGAGGAGGACTAAGGGGTCTCACACAAGGTTTCTATGGGGCCAATTTTTGAGGGCTGAACCCACTCAAACCCACACAGACATGTGGCTTTGCTGCATGTCCAAGAGACATAAAAATACTTTTGTATTGTACAAATCATTCTGTACTTGACTAATATATACACTAGTTTTCTTAGGCTCCTTTCTCCTTTTGATTTTTCTTAAATTCATCATCATGTATAAATATCCCTCACTATCTCAGTCTATTCCATTTCTAAGTCTAGATTACAAGGGGTTTTGATAACATTTATGCAAGCCTCTCAGTTTCCTGTGTTCTGTTAGGGTTTTGATAACTGAGATTTATTAATTCTTTCTTTAAAAAAGAAATCTGCAAGCTCTCTGAGCTCATCCTCCATCCCTCATTCAGATGATACCTCCTAAATCAACTCGGATTATTGCCTGTCCTATTTAAAACTTTTACAGCAAGATTACATGTCTTGCCAAGGAAACAATGTATAATAATCCTTGCTGTAAGTGATTTCTCATTCCTAACTGAAATCTTTTTTTTTTTAAGATAAAGTAGAATTTCATAGACCTTTTTCTAAGTAGTTCAAAATAACTCTACTGAGGGCTTCCAACCAGCACATGTTTGGCTATGCATTGATGGCACGTTTCAAAATCAATTTTTGCAGAACTGTTTCATATTAACATTGATATTTTATATGAAAAAAATCAATAAGCTTGTTATTTTGAGAGAGCAAAACATCCTTATCATCACAATCCATTCCTAAAGTTGTTCTGATCTCCATGATCATCTTTAATACTGCTCTTCAGTTACCATCTAATTTTGATAAAATTTTATAAAGTATTTGGAAATTTTATGAAGTATGTCAATTATTGTAAACTTATTTTGTGTGCTCACTTCCTGTCTTTTCCAGAATTTTTTTTTACTGTTTGCTTATCAAGTTGTCTGAAATGGTCTGTAGGGGTTCTTAATGGATACATTTAATCTGTTTGACTTAAATAGTATTTTCAATTTTACTATACTAAATCTCTGTAATTATCGTATTTTATTGTTCCTACAAAGCTTTTGTTATATTTTGTTAATGTATATATTTTGTATTCAAAATAAATCACTACCCATTTAGGCAAGGCTTTGTCACTAAGTTGTTATATTTAGTTGTTTTAGTGTCTAACCACATGTCATTATTAACTGACTTTTTAATGATTACTTCAAAATCTTACAACTTTTTGTGAACTTCTAATTTTTTGATTATTCTTTTTGATTTTCTGCATAATTAAACAATAGTAAAAGTTGACTTTTTGACAAGATAAATAAAACCTCTTTTAAGGTTCTCCTTCAACTCTCTCTTTTTCCACAGTATTTTTTTGTGGGGGCTGAGTGATATTAGAGATTAAACCCAGGGGCTCTTAATCACTGAGCCCCATTCTATTTATTTTTTATTTTTTTGTAACAGGGGCTCATTAAGTTGCTGAGGCTAACTTTGAACTTGCCATCCTCCTGCTTCAGCCTCCAAAGCCACTGGTTTTACAGGCGTGCACTGCCACACATAGCTTCCACAGTATTTTTAAACTTCAGCAAGATAGTCTGGGGTGTAGCTCAGTGGTAGAGAGCTTGCCCAGCATACACGAGGCCCAAGTTTCCATCCTAGCATCACAAGGGGTAAAAAGTATCACAATATAAATAAAGGCAATCTTGATGCATTTTTAGTCTTATAATTAAATAAATCAATTAAAGTCAAACTATTTATAAAATTAACTGAAAGATAGATTGGTGAACATGTCCTCTGAGTTTATTACTTAAATTTGTAATTCAGTTTCTATAGACATTAAAAGAACAAATTGACAATCAATTCATATGCTGAGTACATAAAATGTAACATAGTAAATTTTATAAGTGCATTCTTTTATAACATTAGAATTTTACTACTATGGCAAAGGATATTTCTGAAATGAATCCGGAGGGAAGAATCCTGTCCAAGTTACTAAGTCAGTCACTATGTTTGGTGTTATGATGTCACCACCTACTGGAGGATCTGAATCAGAAGGTTTTCATTTTGGAGAGTCTCATCAATAGAATGGTTATGACTATAAGCATTCTTTTGATTCATACAATTTGTTCCTTTATGTACATAAGTGGACACAGAAAGGTTAAACAGGGTTCAATGACATGTCCTAATAATATCACTAATTACATATATGAAAATCACATAGGACTAATTATACAAGACTCTAATCCAGGATCCTTACCTTCAATGTGCCCTTCCAGTGTGCCAGACACCATGTCAGATGTCATGTCCAATTTAATAGTGGTTAAAACACTGCTGAGGTGAAAGCAATGTCAGTTTTTCCCATAAAAGCTTTTTTCATATAGATAGTTTTCCCCACCTTTTTTTTCCTTTTAAAATACTGGGTATTGGTCCCAGGAATTATACATGATAGGCAAGTGTTCTACCACTAAGCTACATCCACAGTACTTTTTTTTTTTTTTAAGATTTTTTAGTTGTTGATAGACCTTTATTTATTTATTTATTTATTTAGCTCATTTATATGTGGTGCTGAGAATCAAACCCAGTGCCTCACATATGCCAGGCAAGTGCACTAATGCTGAGCTACAACTCTAGTCCTGTACTTTCGTTTTTTTTTTTTAATTTTGAGATGGGGGTCTCACTAAGTTGCCTAGGCTGGCCTCCAACTAGGGATCCTCCTATCTTAGTCTCCAGAGTTGCTGGGATTACAGGTATGTGTCACCACACCCAGTTCTCATTTTTATTTTATGGCCTCTTTTTGTCTTAGGATAATTAACTACTCAATTTCTACTAAATTCTAATTTGTTTCTACAGATGACTGTTCATTGAATTACTTAGTAAGAGCAGTCTATGTATCTCATCTATTTTTTTTTTACTTTTCTCACCCATAATTAATAAAAGAATCAAGGGTAGCATTTTTCAACTCTGATTGACAATTTAGATGACTGTTGGAAATGATGTGGGAAAACAGGTATCCTTGTAAACTGTGAGAGAGAAAAGTAATGCTAAAGTTTGCTAGTAATTTGACAGTATCTATAAAAAGGTAAGACACAGCCTTTTGACACTGCAATGCTACTTTTAGGATCTGCTGGACTCATTCTTTTTCATCAATATTCATTGTAGCTATTGGTCATATTGGTCATAGCTCAAACACACACATCTGGAAACTACTGAAGTGTTATGAATGTGAGACTGGCAAAGTACAGTCGTTCTGTATGGAATCCTCTGCAGCCATTTTTTTAAATGACATAATTCTATGCATATTCATTAAAAAGTAAACTTTATGTTTAAAGTGGAGAAGTCAGTTTCTGCTTTACATGCTGCTATAGTTTAGATTTAAAATGTTCCCCAAAGACAGATGTGTTGAAGGTTTGATCCCCCACGCAGTACTATTGAGAGGTGGTGGAACCTTTAAATGGTGGGGACTAGTAGGAGGAATTAGGTAACTGAGGATGTGTCTTCAAAGAGGATATTTGGACCGTGGCCCATCCTCTCTCCTTTTCCTTCCTTGTCACCAAGAGGTGAAAAAAGGCCTCCTCTGCTACATACTTCTACCATAATATACTGTGCCACCACAGGCCCAAAGCAACAGGGCCAACCAACCATGGACTGAAATCTCTGAAACCATGAGCCAAAATAACTTTTCCTCCTCTAAAGTTGATTACCTCAGGTATTTTGTCACAATAATGAGCAGTTAACATATATATACTACCATTTCACAATATGCAAAAATATAGAATTTTAAAAATATTTATAATAAACAACATATTAGTGAGTTTGTATAATTAGATAAGTATATATATACATGAACAAATATATACATTTGTTTATACGCAGAAAGATTTGTAAGATAATATGTTACATTTTTTTCAGGATATGACTCATGTAACAAAATAATTGTCCCACACTAGGCTCAAAGGATTTAAAAAGGTATCTGTAAGTAATTCAGTTTTTAAAAAGTCATTTTTTAATATTACAAGATTATGAAAAAAATGTATTTGAGAAGATATTAAATGCTAAATTTAAACTTCTAAAAATTGTTTTCAAACATTCAATGTGTCTAAGTTTGCTAACAGCAATGTCATACTATCATACTTTAATGATTTCATGCTTGAAATGGCTACATGTGATTCTTGATAAAAACTTTTTAAAAACGGCATAATCTAATTATTGATGGTCAGTACTCATGAAAAACTTTATTTCCACTAGTATATAATTTTTAAATGTATAATTATTTTATAGACGCACAAAATGTTTATTTTTTATTGATTGTCTTTTCCTTTTCTTTCCTTCACAAATGTATGTTAAAATTGCTTTCGTTATGTGAATGAATTCCCAACATAATCAAACATTTCCTTACCAAGTGTTTCACGATCTCAGGAATCTCTCCTTTGCTAAAACATATGTGCCTTATTATATCAGTCACCCTCTAAGTAGTTCAGATACCCCCAATAGGGCATACAAGTTTTAGGAGTAAAATATTCATGATATACACAGTGTCCTGAATTAAATAATGTGCCCTCAAGATCTTATCTATCCAGAACCTCAGAATGTGACCTTTCTTTGGAATAGTTCTCTTTGCAGATGTAATTAAGGTAAGATTTGAGAGGGATCATTTTGAATGGGAGTAGGCCCTAAAAGTAACAGGAGTATCTTTACAAGACACAAAGAAGAGTAGACACAGGGACACAGAGAAGGTGACACAAGTACAGAGGCAGAGACTGGAGTGCCTCATCCACAAGCCAAAGAACAACAATTGTTGGCAACCACCAGAAGCTGAGAGCAAGCCATGGAATGACTCACCCTCACAGATGCCAGAAAAGACCAATGATACTTCAAAGTCAGACGTCTAGCCTCCAGAACTGCAAGAGAATAAATTTTTGTTATTTTAAGCTTCCCCATTTGAAACAATTTGCCTGGGTTGCCCTAAAATGCTAATATACAGAGAGAGAAATGGGAGCCCCTGCTACATTTGCCCTGTCTTGCCCCCCAGGATTCCCAGGTGTCTCACAGCAGGTGCTTAGCCTCTAGAAGTTCCATGGGCTCAAATCTACATCAGAGTTGGCAGCCACTCTGCAGAAACAGGTGCCCAGATGGCAGAACCACTTAACCAGGCTCATCCCTCCTACGCCTTCTCATTACTGGGCCTGTGCCAAGCTTCATCCTAGTCAGGTACCCTCAGTAAAGCATCACCACAGAAGTCACAGTTCAGGGGCTTACCTGTGACTTTCTTAGGATGCTCAGTAGCTAAGTTTGGGGTGTGGGCCTATTATATCCCACATAGAAAGGGAGAGTTTTTATTATCTTTTTAATTTTTTTAGTTGTAGATGAACACAATATCTTTATTCATTTATTTTTATGTGGTGCTGAGGATCAAACCCAGTGCCTCACACGTGCGAGGCAAGCACTCTATCACTGAGCTACAGCCCCAGACCAGGAAGGAAGGGTTTTTATTTTTACTTCATTTATTCCTATGTTAATTGAATAATTTTAAACTTCACTATGCATTTTCTAAAAATTAGCTTATATATAATGTTTTGCTTTAAAAAAATACATCAAATAGAACATTCTCACAGAAAACAAACAAAAACTCCTTTTGTTTCTTTTTCCTGTCCTCATCTTTGTAACCCTGGACTCCCTGAATTTTCCAAGACTCTCCCCTGTGTCCTCACCACTCCCTGCTCTCACCTTTTCTCTGATCCTGCTGGAGCAGAGCCACTCAGCCAAAGGATGAGGTAGGAATAAAGTGGCTTACAACATAGAGAAACTGACAATGGGACGTGGCCAAACCTGTCTCCTCCACAGAATGAGCCAGGCAACATTAGCCAAGTATTTCACCTGCTCTGGGCACATTTCCTAGAGTGGACATTTGTACATGGGAGACAATAAGACCATACGAAGCTGACCTGAGCAATCAATGGCACAATGAGGCAGCAGACATGCCTGACACTGCTGAGGGACTTTTTCATATAGTTGCGAGGAAAAGCAAATCACCTCTGATTCTCTCTGGATCTGTGCTCCCTTTGATTTCTCTCCACTCAGCATTTCTTTGGGACTCCTTGTTCCCATGACAAAAGGTAGCCCCCCATGGCTTGAGCATTTGAGTTCCAGCCTCTGGCACTTGATCTATGTGATGCATCTGAATCCTAACTTTACCTTGTGTGAGAAAACTACACTGGCCATGTTTGGGTGACAACTACCAGTGCACTGTTCTGTGTTCAAGGCGCAAACTCTGTGAATGGGGTACAGACCTCAGCAAGGAGGCTGACTTATGAACTAAGAGATCCCCCAAAATGGAGCTCTTGCCGAGTCACTTATTACCTGTGCTCTCTGGGATTTGTCGTAATCTCTCTTTTTTCTTCAACTATTAAAGAATTGCATTATGATAAAGTTTCTGTCAATTCTGAAGTTCTATGTTTTGATGATTCAAATTGAGCAATTTTGGGAATCACAGCTGATTTGGATTTTATGTACAGATAGAATAGGGTACCCAGTATGTCATTCAGAGTCTTTGAATGACATGCTTTGGGTAAAGGTAGATTTTGTTGTCAGCCATTGCTAGGAGGAGGGGGAGGTATAATTAAGGAAGAACCACTGTGGTTACAGCTATCAAGGGAAACAATAGGATGTTCTCATGGCCTGATGGTCTCCTTCTCCAAGTTGCTTATCCTATCTGCCAATGGTGGTCTACCTTTCTGCCTCACTTTCATAAAAACTAATGAAGAGGCTGAATAATATATCCTGTGTGACTGGAGGCTACTATGGACTAAACTGCATTTTCACTCACATTCCTAAGTTCAAAAATGAAGCTTCAGTTCCCAATATAACAATATTAGGAAGTGTAGCCTTTGGGAGTTAATAAATCATGATATTAGTGTCCTTGTTAGAAAAGGCACTAGAGAGTTATGTCTTTCTCTTTTTCTATGTCCCTTTCTCCCTTCCTCCACCATGTAAGGACACCACATGAAGGCAGCTGTCACAGAAGCCAGGAAGAGGGCCCTAATCAGAACCTAACTATGCTGGCACCCTAATGTTGGACATCCAACCTACAAAACTGAGACAAATGCTCTTGGTTAATCCCCAAGTCTGCATACCATGTACAGCTAATAAAGGGGCTGGAGGGGTCTTGCTGAAATATAGACTCAGAGTCTGAAGGGATAGTTCAATGTAGGAATACAATGTCACTATACCAAATACGGTGGTCCTTCACTTAAGGGATTTATAGTCCATAAAGCTCAAATATCTCTAGATCATCACTACTGGAAGTGGTTGAGAAGAGGTAAAAGCAACACTATAGTATAGGTCAGTGCTTCCCGATGTTCTTTACAACAAATAAGGTCAATATAGGAAATGATGGCATGCACAGAGTTCACCAATAGAGGTTCAAGGTTTCTGGCCTCCCCAGTCCTTGTGCTGCTTCCCAAGAGCTGAGAGTGACAGTAACTCAGCACAACCATAGTCTACCCCAGTGTGTTAGTCAGCTTTTTATCCATGGGTCCAAAACACTTGACATGAACAACTTAAAGGAGAAAAGATTTATTCTGGCTCATTGTTTCAGAGGTTTCGGTCCATGGTCATCTGCTCCATTACTCTGGATTTGAGATGAGGCTGAACATCATGGCAGAAGAATGTGATGGAAGAAAGCTGCTCAGAGGGAGGAAGAGCATGAGAAAAAGATTAACATTAAACAGGGATGAGAGGTGGGAGGGAAAGGGAGAGAGAAGGGGAAATTGCATGGAAATGGAAGGAGACCCTCAGGGTTATACAAAAGTACATACAAGAGGAAGTGAGGGGAAAGGGAAAAATAATACAAGGGGGAGAAATGAATGACAGTAGAGGGGGTAGAGAGAGAAGAGGGGAG
>NW_026000093.1:10397067-10409853 GCF_001458135.2 Marmota marmota marmota
GGAGGGGAGGGGGGATAGTAGAGGATAGGAAAGGCAGCAGAACACAACAGACACTAGTATGGCAATATGTAAATCAATGGATGTGTAACTGATGTAATTCTGCAATCTGTATATGGGGCAAAAATGGGAGTTCATAACCCACTTGAATCAAAGTGTGAAATATGATATTGCCGCGTCCGGCTAACGGAGCCGAGTCCGGCGAGGGACGGCGGGGTTAAAAATACACAGGACACCAAGGTTCTTCATCCAGGAGGGAGCGTGTGCGCGCTTTATTGCCAAATTTGTTCCCCTTATATATCTTTTTAACAGCTGCGGGAAATTACTCAAAAGTGAGGAGGGGAGAGTAATAACTGCGTCCTTGGGTTACCATCACGTCACCGTCCCCTATCAGGAGGCTCGAACAGGTCAAGATGTTCCCGAGAGGCACATATGTGCGAGGCAGATAAACAGGGAACCGCAAGCCTGCGTCATGGCCTTGTGAGCTGGCCACATTGACATGCATAACAAAGAACTGGGGGTTGAGTCCCCAGGGGCCAGGGCGGGCCTGCTACCAGCATGATATATCAAGAAATTTGTAATGTTTTGAACAACCAGCAATAAAAAATTAAAAAAAGAGAGATTAATCCATTTGATAATCAAATAGATTAATTGAATACATTAATTTACTGATGATATCAGAGCCCTCAAAATCCAAAAAGTCCCACCTCTGAAACTTTTTACATGGGAGAACATACTTTTGACAGATGAGATTTGGGGGAACATTCTGCATCTGAACAATGATATCTAGGCACACCAGTAAAGCTTTTGCAGTAAAGGGACTGTGTGAGTGTGGCTAAGATGGCAGAGATTCATCAAAAGCAGCAGCGAGAACCCTCTAGACAGGGACCTGGTCTTGGGCTTCTACCTGGGAAATTGGAAGCCAGTCCCTTCTTGCTCTCTGGCTGGCTAGCTTTAGTGGAGTTTATCAATTCCCTGAATGCTACTCAACAGCTTTGTAGTCAGATACAGATGAACAGAAATGCACTGCTACAATTTGGGTAGCTGTTACTCTTTTTTACTTTTAGTTCTATCTGGTCATTTTTCTCTAAGCATTGCATTAACAGAGACAAAGATGATAACACATTGCACAACTGAGAACTGGGAAGTAAGCAAAAAAAGAGAAGAGAAAAAAAAAAATGCCCAATCAGCCAAAATAGATGGTGCAAAGTCCATGTGTAAGACTGATGTGATGCTTGCATAATTTTGAAACTGCAACTGAGAACAATTCTAACTTCTCTTACTGCTATGAAAGAAGGAAGACCTCATTGGTTGTAGTGAATTTTGCTCCAATTTCCCAAGTTCCTATTTCCTATTGCACTTCTGAGGCCACTACGTAGTATCTTTGTCACAACTTTAGAGTAACATGAAAGCAGATGTTTACTCCTAAGACCACTACTGGAAAAACACTTAATGCTCCCTGCTTTAAATATGTAAATTATATTGAAACAGTCATTAGTGCCACAGAAAGACTTCCCATACTCCTACAGGCACATGGTAGGAATGCAGTTCCCCAATTTCTCATTTGTTAGGTGTGGTTATATGGTTCACCTTGACAAAAGAAATGTGAATAGATTCAAAAACTTTAAGATCTGAGCATGATTGGCCAAATTCTGCTGCCCCATCCCTATTGTTCCCAAGAGTGAAAGTGGCACAGTTGTGATCTCTAAGTGAGGATAACAGGGGCAGAGTCTCCATCAGTCATTGTCATCTCTGTTGTTCATAAGCCACTGAGGTCTATGAATGATTTGTCAACATACCATGGCCTTTTCTTACTGACATATACAACACACTTTAATTGTAAATGCAGAAAAAAAACCCCAAATCATTCCTCAATGCTGTCCTATCTTACATAAGGTTAGAACAAACTAAACTATGTAATACTCAATACTTCAGCAAATTAAAAATGGATACTTCCAATAGGCAGATCTACTAATTAATTGCTTATAAAAGGAATAGCTGGGAGTCAAAAGTAAAACTACAACAAGCAGAAAGAGAATCAATTATATCCATCTGGAGTGATAGTAGCTCACCCCCCTGCCAAACTGCTTTCTGCAGTTTTAGTTATAGTCAATTCAAGTGGGAAAACTTTAGGTGGAAATTTTCAGTAATAAACAATTTGTAAGTTTTAATTGCACCCACATTTGAGTATCATGATAAAATCTCACACCATTCTGCTTTGTTCTGTCTGGAATATGAGGCATTCTTTTGTCCATTGTATCCACAGTGTATATGCCACCAGCCCACATACACTTAGTTGTTAGTAGCCATCTATATCAACTGTCTGTGGTGTTACCAGGCTTGTGTTCAATTAACCTTTAGTTTACTTAACAATGGTTTCAAAGTACAAGAGCAGTGATGATATGATAGTAATTTAGATATGTCAAAGAGAAGCCATAAATTGCTTCCTTTAAGTAAAAAGATGAAAATGCACAAGATTATTTTGAGAGAAACCATACACACATAAATTTAAAATCAGTATATTGTTATAATTATTTCATTATTATTGTTAACTTCATGCTGTCCTTAACTTTTAAACAAACTTTATACATAGGGTTATGTCTTATTTGTGGTTTCAAGCATACACTGGGGGGCATGGAGTGAATCTTAAAGTCCTGAACCATCAAACTCCCAAATTTCCCAGTCAAAATTCTAGTAGAGGTGATTTTACTTCTGTATTTCTTTTATGTCAACCATAAAAATTTAGATCCAGAAGATAAAAATGTCTAGTCATCCTTTTATCTTCTAAAAAGAGGATAATATTAGACATTGGGAACAGCAAAGGGAAACGATTTAAATGACAGAAAAATGGATGTCTTTGCAGTAAGCCTAAGGAAGGGTAACTGACATAAAACTGGAGCCTAGATATGCACTCTTGATATTTTTGAGGGATTAGGAGGGAGAAGTGTAAGTAAAACAGGACAACAGTGTCCACCTTAGAATAAAATTATTGTGGAGTTTAGAGAAAATGTTTTTGTGTTTCTACAGAGTTTGAGGCTTTTGGAATAAACTTTGTGTATCCTGGATGAGCAACAAGTCCTGAGAAGTTAATTTTCAACACTATATTTGGTGAGAGGACTTCAGAGAGACTTGTGGGATGTGTGTATATATCAAGGAAAAATGAGGCCCAGGACCCTGGAGACATCTCTAGGTTAAAAAAGAGACACCAGAGTTCACATGGTTCTTGGGAGAATATATTTCTATTCCAAAAGGTTAAGAGCAAGAACCTGGGATCCTTTCCATTCCATCTCCGTGGAATGAAGTTCATCTCCTCTTCTCCTTCCTTCACTTAAAAGTATTTTCAGTATTTCCTTGTCACCCCAGGGAGCACTGGGGTAAAGGGTCAGACAGAGTTATTGGGTTATACATAATAATAACTTCTGCTTTTGATCCAGAACATTTCATGTGTGAATTCAGGGATAAATTCATGGTTGATATTGAAAACATCACACTTAGAAAAGCTAAGGAAAATAGACCCAAATGCCATTCAGGTCTCTTGACTTCCTAAGGACTCGATATGAGTTGTTCTAAACTCCATAAACTCTGTAGAGTTAAATGCACTTTTCTAGATTTTATGAACACTCTGAGAGGGGAAGGAAAAGTGGTCATGTTCTCACGATTCCATTTTCCAGGGAGTTCCAAACTCTATGGAATTTGTATCTTCTACTCTACATGTTATAGGTGTTGCTTTGTCTTCATTCTTATATGTGAGACTCAGTCCTCCCAGTTTTTTTTAAGACTGTTTTATTTAAAAGAGAAAAATAAATCTGATGGCTTAAATAAAATTCAATTTTATTTTATTTATCTTTCACATAGATTTTAAGCTGGTCCATTCTTAAAAGGGAATGCATAGAAGAGAAAACAAGAATAGCTGAAAATTTAATAAAACCTCTACCAAATGAAGTTAAGAAAATAGGAAATTAGACTCAAAGAAGGTGGAAGAAAGAAAAAAATAGATATTAGTAAAATAGAAATCAAACACACAAAAGAGAGAATAGCAAAACCCAAAGTTGGTTCTTCAAAAAGAAAAAAGATTTATGAAGTCCCAATGAAATTAATTAGGTAAAATAGAAAAAAGATAGTATTAATAAAAGTCAAGAATTTTTTTTAAAGGTATTGTTATAGTTCTTACATATAATATAAAGTCATAAGAGAACATTATGCCCATCTGGTATAGTTCCAATCTGGAATGTCCTCCTAAGGCCAAGATGTTAAAGGCTTGGTCCTCAGTTCAGCCCTATTGGTAGGCAGTGGACACCTTAAGAGGCAGGGCCTATAGGGAGCATTTTAGGTCATGAGAGGTAGGACTCTGAAGAGGATTATGGGACCTCATCTCTTCCTCCTTTTGTTTTAGCTCCCTGGCCATGAAGTGAATGGTTTCGCTTTGCCACACTCTTCCACCTTGATGTGCTGTCACAGGCCTAAAGCTATAGGGCCAAATGATCATAGACTGAAGCCTCCAAAACTATGAACCAAAGTAAACCTTTTCTCTTTATAAGGTGATATCTCAGGGACTTGGTACAATAATGGAAAGCTGATTAACACATCATCTTATGTAAATAAATTTGAAACTTAAATTAAAAATTGAAAAAGTATAAAACTGACTTGAGAATAGAAAATTTAAGGAAGTTATTACTCTTAACTAAACTGATTTGTAACTTGATAACTTTTCTCAGGGAAAATATAGACCCAAATACCTTTACCAGTAAATTCTACCCAACATTTAAAAAGGGAATAATGACACTGACACTATAATCCAGCTCATCCCAGGACTGAAAAAGGAGAAGTACCTCCCTATCAATTTGATGAGATCATAATAAAATTGATCCTGAAACTTAACAAGTAATTTACAAGAATAGAAAATTATAGGCTACTTTATTCATGAACATTAATGCAAAATTCCAAAAGACATTGGTAGAGGTTTTATTAAATTATAGGTATTCCAGTGATGTCAGAATAGGTTATATAATACCGTTATGGTTAAATATGCGGTGTCCCCCTCCAAAGCTCTTGTGTTAATGAGGAATATTCAAAGGTAAAATAATTAGATTACAAGAGCTATAATCTGATAGTCCGTCCTAGTTTGAATAGAGTAACTGGGTAGTAACTGTAGGCAGGTAAGGCATGACTAGGGGAGGTGGGTCACTGGGGGCATGCCATGTAAGGGTTCATCTTCCTTGTGGCCACAAGCCTTCTCCCACTTCAGCTTCCTGGCTTGTATGAGGTGAGTTGTTTTCCTTGGCTATTCCCTTTCTCCATGATGTGCTGCTTCACTTTGGGTCTAGAGCAATGAAGTCAGCCATCTATGGACAGAGAACTTTAAAACCATGAGCTCCAAATAAACTTTTCCTCCTTTACATTGTTCTTGCCAGATGTCTTGGTCACAGAGACCCAATGATGACTACCAAATACTAATCTCCTAATTGCAGGACAGAAGACTGTTCAAAGCAGATGTCTTAGAAGGGGCGAACACAGGTGTGCCGATCTACATTTACTGACTATTCACCTAATGACTCCCCTAACTCAGTGTTACATAAAAGAAACAGAGATCAAGTAGACAATAGCAGTCTCAGTGAGTTGGGAACTCAGAGGTCAGAGTATAGACCTTTTTAAAAAGCACAGGCACAAGGCTGGTAGCAGCAAGACAAAATGTGTTTGAAGGGGAGTCTCAGTTAAAGACAGACACAGAATTATGAAGCAGAATAAATGGAAAGGACAATTGCCAGCCATATGGACAGAGTCAATGTGGCACACAGCATCAGGGATACACACTGGTGCCTGGGGTTGGTATCTTGAAGTGAAGGAGGCTCTGCTTCAACATTGATATCCACTTCCAGGGAGATGTCTTCATTCCAAGCTTCACTAAAAGTTAAAGGCTGAGACTGGTACAAAGTCTACCTGCCAGATTCAATATTTGCACAAGAGCTGGAGCAGAACTAAGCCTTATGACAATGGGATTAGAGAAAGCAGTTGTGAAGAATTGGGAACCCAAAATAAATGGTCTCTCAGATTGAAAGGTAAAGCACTTTATTCTCACACAATTTGCAAAGAGAGAGAGAGAGAGAGAGAGAGAGAGAGAGAGAGAGAGGAGAGAGAGAGAGAGAGAGAGAGAAAGGGAAAGAAAGGAGTGTTTCATTTAATAACTATATATAACACAAGTACAATTTACTGTTATTTTACATTTCTTAAATGTAGAATAATATGTATCACAATTATAGTCAGTATAGAATAATGCATCACAATTATAATCAGTAATGTTAGCAATACTGCAACATCTATAGACCCAGATTTTTCTTAGATAACTTGATAGCCATATTGTAAAGAGTCTTTAGAACCTATCATTTGCATCAAGTGAAAACCTAGTAAAGTGGAGTTAGCATGTTACTTTCTGGTATCTCCCACACTACTAAACATCAGATATAAAATAAACATTCTAGTATATTCAGTCAAATTGTCCTAGAAATAGTTGTTTAATTTTTGGATGAACACCAAACACTTCAAAGTTCAAGTAAAATATCAAGATTTTCTGGGCCCCTTAAAATGAAAATAACACTTCCTGGTATTCTGAAGCTTAATCCATTATTGTTAGAGTGATAACCTCCTCTACTACAGAAATTTTAAGATTTTTCTCTGTATTATTTATAATTCTTAGCAATAACCATAGAATAAAGCTTATAAGAAAAGTATTTAAATAAATTCAGATTGACTCAAACACACCTACTATAAGGCCACAGACTACTTTTGTTCATTTAAGCAGAAGCAAAAATAATAAACAAATTTGGGATGCATTGGTTGAAACTTATAAAAAATTATTCATTCATAAACAATGAAACCATCTCAATTTCTCTGGTGTCTCTCTATGGGGAAGAAAACGGCCAGAGTGCTATCTTAAATATCTACACTCTAAACATAGAAAAAAATCTTAATATTACGTTGAAATTATAAATAGAAGAAATTAATAGGCCTCTATGCAAATTAGGATAAAAGTATACTAATGAATTAAATGAAGTGGTACGGTATGGTACAAGGGGATAAATTATGCAGGGATGTATAGGCAACATTATTAATCAACCAAAGCTCTACAGATCAGAAGTAGATAACAACATAGACAGACTTAATTATTGTAAAAACAAGATGTAAAGACTAGAGATTCAAAGAGAACATTCATAGAGCCAAAGACAAAAAATATCTTCACATACAATAATTCAGGAGTAAACCTGGTCCAATTGAGCTGAAACCCTGAATCCACATCTCGCCTTCATCCCCACTGTTTTAGGCAGCTCTTCATCACTGTGACCAAAATACCTGACAAGAACAACTTAGAGGAGGAAAAGTTCATTTTGGCCCATGATTTCAGAGATTTAGTCCATGGTCAGCTGATCCGTATTTCTCTGGGTCTGATATGAGGTGGAAAGCATGGTAGAAGAAAGTAGTTCACCTCATGTGGCCAGAAGTCAGAAAGAGAGAGAGAGAAAAGGGCCTCAGGGAAGATGAGCCCAACCAGGGCAATCCCCCAAAGACCTGCTCCCCTAGCCATGCCCCACCTGCCTACAGTTACCACCCAGTCAGTCCACTCAAACTAGGATAAACTGATTAGGTTACAGGTCTCACAGTTCAATCATTTCACTTTCAAACATTCCTGCATCAACACATGCATTTTTGCAGGTCACTCATATCCAAATTATAAGACCCTCTGCCACTTCTATTTTTCAGTCTCATACCTTCCACCTAGAAGATATCTCAGAATGTTTTGCTGGTGCCCCTCTGACTTCCAGTCTCACACTTTCCCAATCCATCTAATCCATTATTAACATATGGTCAGATATTATCATCTTCTCAACAAAAATATTCGATTTTTCACGATGGTTTCTAGAAATAAAGGCCAAACTCCTTAGCATTGCATTTATGATCCTTCTCGATTGTTTCTGACCTCTTATTTCACTGCTTAGAACCTTTAGTTCTTCTCGTCATTCTCCAAACATGCCCTGTACATTCTCCCCTTTGAATCTGTGCCCTGTCCCCTCTGTCTGGTAGGTCCTTGCATCATCTTCATCTGCTGAAAATCTCCTAATCCTTTAATGGTTAGTTCTGATGCCACCCTTTCTGGTACCTCAAGTCCCCTCAACTTGAATTCATTTTACCTTCTTTGTTCCCATAGTGCTTTTTTATGGTAGCAAATTTAACTTTAGATTTTACAAGTATTATTTGCATGCGCTTAGATTCAGAGGATGAGAAAAAAGATATTTGTTTTTCATACCCTGTAGCATTGGTAAAATTTGGTAGGTTACTGATAAAAATTGTTACAATTAAGGTTTAAGTTTTCATACTTACTGAAATTTCACACAATGAATGTTTAATAAAATAGTAAAACAAGCCTTTCTAATTCAACTATAAGTCCCCTTTGGGCTCTTTCTGGCTCTTTCAGGCTTGGAGAGGAGTAATTTCACCCACCCAGGAGAAGTTCATTCCTGCTTAGGCACCACAATCAGTGAACACATTGCTGAGAAATTCTACTGCAATTCAGGTGTATTAATTACATCCTATATCCTGTGAATTTTAAAGTTGGAAACAGATAACCAAGTGGATTGGAGAAAATCCATTTACATATGAAATTCAAATCGAAATATATTAAGCATTGAAAATAAGCACATTTGTGACTGTGGGGTGGGGATGGGAGATAATCAGGGCATATTATCAAGTTTCTATTAAGACCAAGCATTGGAGATAGAGGATGTCGTAGTCTAGAGACATCAGGTAATAATAAAATAAAAAATCCTTCATGAAAGTACTAAGTGCAGAGTTCTCTAGTTGTATAGGAAAGTCACATTCAAATGAATGATCCTGCAGGATGAAAATGTGTTTATTGGGTAAAAGGAGGGTAAGAAAATTCCATGCCAAGGAATTTTGAGGGGCAAAAGGACATGGTATATATGAAAAGTGATGAGTGGCCAGAGATAGCTAATGTACGTGGGGAGAGAATGAGGTGATGCTGGAAAAATTAAAAGTCTACAAATTAGGAAGAGTTCTATATTCCATAAGAAGGAGTTAGTGTTTGTCTTCCTCTGTGTCGTGGGGGTTTGGTCAGAGGAACAACATGGTCATCTTTGTGCTTTTGAGACATCATGCTGCAATCAATAGGGAAGGCAGAGTGGAGGCAGAGGCATGTGGTGAATCAAGTGTGACAGCCTAGGTGAGAAACTGTAAGAATGTGGGTTCTGTCCATGGAGGTAAGGATGAAAAGGAGAAGACATAGTCAGGAGATATTTTGGTGAAGAAATCCAAAGATTTATTAACTGTGAGGTTAAATAAAAAACAGATTTAAAAATGGCTCTGGTTTCTAGCTGAAGTTAGATGATGATAAAAGAAATGATAGAATGAAAAAGTAGCAGTTTTAGAAAGAGAGGTTTGGGTTTTAAATGAAATGTTTCTGAGACATCCAAATGAAAATATCAGTTGGAAAGACAATTAAAAATATATATCTGGAATAAACAACTGGGTACTGGATAAATAGATTTGGGGATCCTAGATGCAGTCAATCCACATCATTTGCAGTTTTGATATTAGCAAATTTGCCTACTGCTAACATTTTTAAAATTTGTCATTCACAATCAGTATTTGCAGTGCTTTTGTGGTCATTCACAGACATGCCCAGAGAAGCAAAAACTGTGAGTCATCAAATGAACATGTTTCCAGCTGAGGTCAAAGAAGCTGATGGTCTGCCTTTTTGCTTCAGCTCTTAGTTAAACTAGAAACAAATGTCTTTTTTAGTAATCTATTTAGTGCCATGTTTTTAATATCTTTGTGCTTTCCTTTGGTGGTTTTACTATTCAAAATGGCTCACAAGGGACTGGGGTTGTGGCTCAGTGGTACAGTGCTTACCTAGCATGTGTGAGGCACTGGGTTGGATTCTCAGCACCACATATAAATAAACAAAGATCCATCAACAACTAATAAAATATTTTTTAAATGGCCCATAAGTATAGTGCTGAAGTGCTATCTAAAGTTCCCATGTGGATATGCTTTAATGAGAAAGCACAATGAGTGTTAGATTATCTTCCTTCTGGAATGAGTTGTAGTGCTATTGGCTGTGTGTTCAATGTCAATGAATCAACAGTATATATTAAATGTGGTTATATATTGATCTGCTGAAAATGTAACCAGAAGCTCATAGGAACCCTCACCATGTATTTCCCATAACAACAATGTTCCTGTACTCAGTAGTTCAGTGTTTCCTGTGACTTTGTAGCATGTGTACTATGAATAATGAAAATGTATAATACTTCTATTATTAACATACCTACTATTTAAACACACAGTGCAAATTTACTACTTACTGTTCACTCTGTAATAGTAGATCCGAGAGAGGATAATATAAATAGTAAAAGCATATACAGCATAAAGAGGGCCAAAGTCAGAACCCTAGGGAACATTATTTAGAGGGTGAACAGAAGATAAAACCATAGAGAATGTTCAAAAGGGATGATCAGGTAGGTTGAAAAAGGGTGCTGAGAAGTATCCTGAGGAAATCTCAGGAAAGGGATAGTCATCCGTGTTAGGAGCTACAGAACAGCTCCCAGGAGACAGAAAGATGGTATAAAAATAAAAGTTTGCACTATTAATGCAGTGGACCTGATTTTAAAACTTATTAGCCACCTAATAGTTGAGTGACATGAGAAAACTCAGCCTGTTTCCCTGGTCCTCAATTATTTCCTCTATAAAACAAAAGCAACACCTTCCCAGAAAGCTCTACAGATTATACAAAATAACATACAATCCATAAAAAACACCAACTATATATTCTATGTCCTATAAATATTAAATATAAATATTAAAAAAACAAGCTGAAAATCTCTTAAAAGATAGAACAAAGCCATTGTTATTACAGTGACCTCTGATCTTGATCTCTGAGATATCTAGCAGAAGTAAAATTACACAAATGTGAGTCCCATTTCAGTTGGAGTTGGAAATAGTTTATAAATGGATAGGCTTGTATTTCTTTCTGGTCGCTCCTGAAGATCTCTGTTATTTATCCTTACCTTCCATGAATGGAAAATGAGCTTTGAAAATAGTCAAATCTGAGTTTGGGTTATGGATCTCTCTTGCCTTCATTCATCCATTCATTCATTCAACACTTATTAAAAGTACATGTTCCATCTGAATCTGGCTGAAGCCTATGTAAATTGATTGTCTAGATACTATCCCATAACCATCTTTTGTAATTTCTCCCAAACTTCAACCCTGTATTACGATGCTGACATAAATAATGATAGTTCAAATGTCTATGACTTGGTACTTACCTTTACTTGTGGTCCTTTCTGGTCCAAGTTCTACTTGGAAGTAAGTCCTCCTCAAGACTCAGCTGAAATGGCACTGTTCAACTCTTGTTAAAGATAGAGTTAGGGATTTTTAGTGCAAAATTTTGCATTAAAAAGAGTATTAGAACAACAAATGCAAGGTTTAGAATCTGGTATTCCATTTAATAGAGGATGAATTTAGTCATTACATATGTTTTCTTTGGTATAACATAGTAATTACTAATTTTACAGAGAGATAAATGAGATTTCATATGGAATACATTCTGGGGCAGAAAAAAATTTCTCTCTTGAGTTTCTAGCTGGGCCTAAGAATTAAATTGATATAAAAGAGATTAACAGGAGAAAAATGTGCAAATTTTAAATAAAATTTTACATGTACATGGGTGTCTACCAAAGAAAATGAAGGAAAATGAAGACCTGAATAAGCATCCGAGTTTATATACTAGACTGAACAAAGAGTGGAAGTTTTGGAAAAGGAACTAGGAAGGTGTGGGTTAGTTTTAAAAGGTCTGTTTGTACAGACTTCTCTGGGCCTTGACTCCTTGTCTCTGGTGGTAAGACTTCTTTCCAGGGAAGGCATCTTTCACATGAGGATTGTTTCTTCCTTTCAGAAAGAGAAAGGAAGGTAA
Organism: Marmota marmota marmota; assembly: GCF_001458135.2. Classification (NCBI taxonomy): domain Eukaryota; kingdom Metazoa; phylum Chordata; class Mammalia; order Rodentia; family Sciuridae; genus Marmota; species Marmota marmota. Next base: position 10,409,048 of record NW_026000093.1, read on the forward strand.
GAGTGATCTTCTTGCACCTGCTGTTTTTTCAAGTGCCTTTGGCTGAAAAGAATTAACACGCCAAAGCAGCATATTTGGAGGATATATTTTCTGAGCTCCAACATTTGCATAGTGCGCACAGTAGACACCAACAGAATATTCCCCCTTCAAACCCACCCCACCTTCCTCTTATAACACTTCCTCAAAACTCCACCAAAAATTACATGTTATTGTCTGTTTACATCTTTCTTTTGCCCATTAGATTGTGAGATTCACAATGACTGGGCCTATTTCTTTTTGCTTTCATATCCCGAATGCATAAAAGTACTCGGGATATGACAGATGTTTAAATAAATCCCAGTTGAATAAAGAAGGATTAATGGTCTCCAGTTGGATTCTAAGTTTTCAGGGTGCTCTTTGCTCCCAATACCAATGCTGTGAAGGCCATGTGCTATTCAGTCCTTGACAGGGAGGAGAGAATTTGACTACCACTAGGCAGGTGAGGCCGAATGTTCACCTGATCAAACATCCAAAGGACGTTTTCCTTGCTGAATTAGGAACCGGTAAGTCATCGCTGCTCGTTAGGGCAGTCTACAGCGCCTTCAAGTGTGCAGCAGAGTGAACTCCAGACTGCAGCCGAAAAATATTAAGGAAAGTAGACTGACAGGCGAGAAAGCGCCGGCCGGACGCAAGCGCTCGGGAACGAAGTCGGAAGCGCGCTTCGTTGTGTTCCGCCCAGTCCCCGGGAGTTCACGGCACGGCTCCGCCCCTTCTCGCAGTTGCTAAGCAACTACCCCGGAAGTCGCAGGAAGCGCGTCCGCGGCGGG
>NW_026000093.1:10411568-10433493 GCF_001458135.2 Marmota marmota marmota
GGGCGCCGCGAGCCGGCGGAAAATGGCGGAGGGTGGTGTTCCAGAGCCGGAGGAGCAGGAGAGGAGGTCTTCTAAGCCAGGGCCCCCGAGCGCGCGGGACTTACAGGTGCGCGAGTTGCTGAGGCCAGGGGTGCTGCTGCGGGCGGGGCCGGGCCGGTGACAGTGCGAGCGAGCGTGGGTCAGAGGCCGCTTTAGACCGGCTGAGCCCTTTCTGGACTCCCTCTAGGGATGGAATTGAGACTCCTGCTTGGGGGTCACTTCAGGGAAGTGCATTGCACCGTGGTGGATTTGGAAACAGATGCCCAAGTCTCTCCCGGGCGCACCTCGTCCCCCCTTTACCCCGTGTACAATGCACGAAGCAGCTGTTAGTTTGCAATGGCATTTTGCGGCGTCGGGTGAGCTTCCTTCCTGAGACTTGAGAGAAAGAATTAGTATGGACGGTGATAAATCCGCAGACACTTAGGAAGTAATAATGGGTGCTGACTTTTTCTTGTCTCAGTTGCCCTTTCTAACTTTATTATTTAAATGTAAAAGTAGTTCCTTTCCATCAAGTACCTTTTTTGGAAGGGGGGAGGGTTAACTAAAGCAATTCATCCTACACATGCGTATAAGGTGGTTGTGAAGAGTGGTCTCTAAAACAGTGCACTTAGAAATGGGGAGGGAAATAAAAACTTTGTATTGTTATAGGACACTGACTTAGTTGGCTAAATACCAGTGCACCAAATCTTATTGTTTATCAGATTCTAACATCACTTGGCTAATGCTTGGTTTTTTTCTGCCCTCTTATAAAATCATTGATAAAACTCAACAAATAAATCTAAGGAGCTGTCACTAAAAATAAATGTGATTGAATCCACAACCATTGACATAAGGTTGTATTTATAGCCACACTTTGATTCTACTTCTTTGAACAAACATGCTGACCACCTGCCATGTAACTTACTGCTAAGCTTTGGGAAATGCAGAAATAAATAGGACATCTAACCCATAGTCTGTGCTGGATACTGTGGAAAGTTATTAAATGAAATTGTAGGAGGCTACCAATTTAAGTAGGGCATCTAGATTGGGCCCAACAGACGAAAACAAAACAGAACTTAACTATAACTCAGCTTTGATTGGTTACATGTGGCCCTGTACCCACTTTACTAGTTAAGCTGTTAATGGTTGATTGACCAAGCAGTAGCTAATTAAGTTTTCTGTGCCTCCCTTCCAGTTTTCTATAAATGTTATAGGATCACATTGTTCCTTGGAGTTTTCCTAACCTGCTTTGGTTTTGGGAATCTCCCCTTCATAAGTTGTTTTGCTTGGCTTTATTTTACTAATAAGTAAATTCTGCTAAATTTAGTTGGTCTGAGGAATATCCCTTTTTAACAGTACATAAGTGTAAAAGGCATTTCTACCTTTTGGAAACCTTCATACTTTTTTTGGAGAAATAGGATAACATTTAATGATGTATCATTGAGGACTGAAAGAAGTAGTTCATAAGGTAGAGAATTTGGAGAATGAAGAGATCATTTTAATGTTAGATGAACTCGATAGTTCCAGTGCCTGTAGTTTTTTCAGTAGTAAATAAAAGCAAGGAACACACAGCTTCTATTTACCTCATCTTTTCTAATATAGAACTAAGGGCAGTGTGGGGTGTTGAGAAAATGGATTAGTGGCTAGATCAACTTTGGTTTGCATTTTGGTCCTGCCACTTCACAGTTGTGTGAATTTAGGAGAAGTGTCTTAACTTCTCTCAGCCTCATTGTCATCATTTGTAAATGGAAGGTGTGATAGTGATGGTGTGGGGTGTGGGGATTAAGTAATGCCGATGGAGGGACTCCAAAAAATCCCTATATTATCCTTGGGCTCAGCCCTTTTACTATGTAATCATTGTTTAGTGCCATTAAAGTTAAAATAACCTCAGACCCTTTTCTAATTTAAACCCACTTCTTTTTATGTGCACAGTGAGCACTTGCTACTTGGCAGATTACTTACATACATACTTAATCCAGTGGATTATTAATGATTTGAGATGTTCTGATGTTAATTTTGAGAACCTTCATTTCTCCCCTAAATTGGAAGATTCTTTTTTCATCTCCTATCTGCTTTATGGTAGGTAGGTCAGTAGGAATGTAATTAATTTATGAATGTGATTTGATATATCAAATACTGTATTTATTGATAATCTTTCCCTTAGAATCTAATTAGAATATAAAAAACTTGTAAGAAATTTAAAAATAATGAAAATGATGATTATATCAAGAAATGAAGTATATTAACAAAGGTTAAAATAATTGGATAATGTTCTTCCCAACTGGTTTCATGGACATTGATTACTTATGGATTGTCTTGTTTAATCTAGACCTGTGCAAGTGGCTACCCAGTTAAGTGCAGTTTTTAGTAGATTCTTCTTACTTCCCTCCAATTCCTGGGACAGGTTACCGTGGCAACAGGTTGGAGCAGGGCAGGTTCTTGATAACATCCCTCAGGGGACAGTCTCCAACTTCCCAGACTCACTCAAAATTGGCCTCCTAGATCCATCCTGACAGGATTTACCTATCTACACTGATTGCCTGTCTAATTCTGGCTTCATAATTATGTTCTGTGGGAAAGTTTGGGCTAGTACTATTAGTGACGAGAGTAAGTCTAAAAACATCTCTGCTGCTTACTAGTATTTCTGAATGTTTGCAAGATCTTTATGTGTTTTGGAGCCCTTCAGTTCATCCACACACAGGGTTTGGCTTTACAGTTCATTAAGATATTGTTTGTTTCTGTCGCAGTTTTCCTCCAGAATAAAGTCAAAAGGAAAAATTTTCTGTTCTTAATCCTTTGCTTCCATATTGAGGTTGGAATTTGGGGTAGAGGGTGGATTAGGGATAACCAATATTAAGGAATTGGATTTGAATTAATTTGGATGATCTTGATAATACTGTAAGTCAGGAAAGATTAAGAATGTCTAATACTGTGTTAAATTTGCTGCAAGTATCCTAATCATGTTGTATATCATTATTCTGTAACATTGGTTCTCAACTTTAGTGTGCATCACCAGGAAGACTTGTTAAAGCAGGTTGGGCCTTGCCCCAGCTTTAACTCAGTAGAAATAGAGTGGGACTAGAGTATATGTATTTCTCACAAATTCCCAAGTGATATTGGTGTAGCTATTCTGGATAATAAACCCTTATTACATCCTGTAGTACTTGTCACCATAAGGCTGAGAGTATAAGTATTGCTAATCTCTTGCTGTATACTTGATTGTCTTTAGTTACTTTGCTTCAGTTTTGCTTTTCCATTTTTTAATTTGTTTTGCTTCAGTTTTTAAAGTTTTTCACATATCAAATTCTAAAGGAAAGATTATTAGTACAGGTTAAGTATTTCCATAGCCTAAAATCTTGGGACCAGAAGTTTTTCAGATTTGGGATTTTTTTCAGATTTTGAAATTTTTGCATAGATTTTACCAGTTGAGTATCCCTAACCTAAAAATCTAAGCCCCCAAATGGTCCAAAGTCTAAAACTTTTGGAGTGCCAGCATGATGCACTCTCTCTGTATTATAGAAGCCTTTTCTTAAATTTTGATATTTTATTGTTAGTATGTTGGTATTGACAGTACTTCAATCAATTTTGATCAATTTAAAATAATATTTTGTTTTTGTGGTGTCATCTGCTATATCAAATATATAAATTACGCTTTTAAAATATTTACTAATGAATTTATGTTATATGATACAACATGGCATCAACTTCCTCTAAATATCATTTATTTATCTCTAAGTTAATGATATGTCATAAGTAACTAAACCTTTCAGCCAGGTAGACTCCTTACTGTGGTTATCATTTTCCCAGTATTCTTATTTTGTTAATATGTTTCACATTCCATGGAGGCAAAGGCATTATTTTATTTATTCATTTATTTTTCAGAAGGAAAATATTATTTGATTGGCAGCATTTATTCAGATTTTCTTAAAGCAGAAAACAAGGAAAAGAAATATAGCAAAATCTCAATTAAAAAAATATATATATCTAAATCTGTATCTCTGATTCATGTGTTAGTCTTTCAAAACGCAATGTGGATGGTAAGTGCCAAATAAGTACTATCTTAGAAATAGCTTGGGAATCTTAAAATGTAAGAACAAAAGTACACAATTACAGATCGAGAGCATCCCTAATCAGAAAATCCAAAATGCTGCAAAATCCTTAATGGTTTTAACACATGAGTTTTGGATTTTGGAGCATTTCAGGTTTTAGAATTTTGGACTAGGGATGCTCAACCAGTAGATTCTGTGCAATTATTTCAAAATCTAGACCTTTGAAGCCTAAAGCATTCTATTACAAGCCTTTCAGTTAAGAGATACTTAACCTGTAATGACAACATGATACTTCATATAAATATTGTTAAGGAGATAACATATACTATGAGGATTTAGAAAAGAAAGATATTTAGTTAAGAAAAAAAAAAGCTTTCACATAGGTTGTTTGAGAAGGCCCAAATACAGATAGCATTTGGCATCAGTGGGAATAGGAATAACATAAAAGTAATTCTTAGAGCTGAAATAATATAATCAGCTAAGTAGGAAATCTACCAAAGAACATCATTCTGAATGAAGAGATTTCAGGGAGGTAAAATTGCTGAAAACTTTACATTCACATCATTGTTCACAGGATTTTTTCCCCCTTTCCCACCTCTTTGTTTTTTTAAGGGTGGGATAATAAAGGACAATAAGCAGATACATAGGTAACACTACTGGAAGAAATCTTGGGAAAAATGAATCATTGATACAATCAGTGCAAAACATTTTTAAAATAATAATCTTTTAGGAGTGGAACCAACTTGCTTTGTGCTTTATGTACCTTATGAAATTTTTTATAGACATTTAAAGATTTGAGAACTAAGGCTAAAAGAGCTTAGGTAATTTGTCCACAATTACACAGTAAGCACCTAAATTAAGATTTGACTTCAGTTCTTTAAGATTACAAAGCAATTTATAATTTAAATTAGAAATCTAAAATTCCATGTTAGAAGTATGAAAATAGTTGTACTTGTGAGGGGGTAGGGTAGGGATTAAAAAAATTAGAAAAAGTAGAGCCTTTCATTTTTGTCTTTTACATATAATTTATAAGTCTACTACTTCCATCTTCAACAGGTTGGCTCTTCTTTTTGTACTGAGGAAAGAATTTAATTCATGGAAATGTTTTTCATATTTCTGTGCTTCCAAAAGGAGCACTTTATCAGTCTTGTTTGTTTTTGACCAAAAAATCCTAAGGACTATGGTTATGCTAGTTGTAATTGAATAGCCTAGCCACAAAGGACATTAAGGAAAAATTTTGAGTTATTGTCCAGATGTCAAAAGTGAAAAAAAAAAAATACTGAAATATTGGAAATACTGTTTTTGAATTCCTTTTCTAGAACAAATATAGTTTGTTTATTTCATTTTGGAGATATCCAGATATATATCTATAATGTATAATTTGGTAAGATTGCTATCTAACTGGTACATAAACCATATACACACACAAACACACTTAATTTATTTTCTTATTTCATTTTCAGAAACTCATTTTGCTAAATTTGATGAAATTTTATATCTGGTAGACTTTTAAACAGTATTTTTGAAAAAAATTTATGTGCTTGAAATTTGAAAATACCTCAATTTATTTTAGGAGGTCTGATAAAAAAGCCCATATTCATGTGAAACATTTTCAAGAATTCTTAAGGCTTCTCACTCTCCAGATAGCCCACTTTCTCCCTTGAATATGTATGCCTTACTTTCCTAAATAAGTCTTTGCCTCAAAAAATATATGTATATTAAAAGAATTGGAGAATTATGGAGAATTATGCAGATATGAATTTTTAAGTGAATTCTTACCTAATATGGATTTTGAAACTTGGTAATTGAAAATAAGCAACTACTACGACTTCATTTTGCATTTATAAATAGAATTTTGAATAATTTTATGAAATCACAATGAGTATATTTTGGAAGGGTTTATCTTTTGAAGCAACAGTCTTCATTTTTTCGTTTTAAGTCTTTCCCACTCAATTTCAAGTTAATATTTCTATCCATAAGTAATATAGGAGAGTTTATTTCCAGTGTTATGCTTTATAACAAGTCTGTTATTGTGTAGTTGGCCTTGGCAGAATTATATGAAGATGAAGTGAAATGCAAATCTTCCAAGTCTGATAGATCTAAAGCTACCATCTTTAAGAGCCCACGAACACCACCTCAACGGTAAGCTTTGTTTTAAAAAACTATAGCCCTTTTAAAGTTAGTAATCCCAAATTATTTTAAATGGTCTTGGGTTTTTTTTTTAAACTATGATTTCTTAAAATTAATATTATTACTATTCCTATTAATATTACTATTCCTAAAATTTTTATAGTCAAAATGCTAAAAGAAAATTACCTTAAATACCTGGTAAAATAGGCATCATATGAAATAATGTCTTGAATGCTGTTTTTCTTAGGCACAATGGTTCCTTTTTTTTTGAGTCATAGGACTCATTGAGGATCCAATGAAACCTGTGGGCCCTTTCCTTCCAAAGCAAAAATAATGTGTGATTTCATCAGATTTTAAGGGTTCATTTGTTTCTTAAAGCCCATCCGTGAAGCTGTCTTTTTGTTGTTCGTTTAAGGCTCTATAACTTCTAACTCTACTTCTGTAGTATCATGCTTTGTCTAATAAACTACCTCCTGGATAGTATTTGCTATTGCCAAAATCCCTGAACTATAAAGAGAACCAGCTGTGGAGACTTAAGAGATAAGAATCAACTATACTTTATTGCCATGAATATTTTCATTAACACCTTGTCAGTACTAGAAATCTTATCCCTGTGGAGAAACTTGAATTTAGTTATTATGTCTTATTCTCAGAAAGTCTGTAATTTTATCAAAAGTTAAAAAGTTAACTGGAAATCACTTTTTCTTATTTGTCCCTATACATTCTTTTTGTACGGGAGTTAAAAATGACATGTTTTTCTGGACCTGAGTAAAAATAAAAACAATATTGGTAACTTCTCTACCAACTTTTTATATTAAGAATTTGAAACCCACAAAAAATCAAAAGGTTAGTTCAACAAATGAATGCTGTATATAATTCATATGTATTCACTAATCATTACTATGTTAAAACATTATAGTGGTGCACACACACTCTCATTTGATTTACTCAACTATTTCAAAGGAAATTGTAGGCATCATGGCACTTTACCACTATGTTCTTCAGCATGCATCCTCTAAGCACACACATCTTTGTAACCTTACTAACGTATTATACCTTAAAATATTAACAGTGATGCAATGAGATATTGTCTTTACTCTTATACTTCTTACAGCCTTTTCTTGGGATTAGGATCCAGCCAAGAACCATATACTGATTTTGATTATTCCTATTTTGAATCTTTGAAGCCTGACCATTCTCCCTTCCTTTTTATTGTTTGTTTTTAGCTTGCCTACATAATCTAAACTTTATTACGTTGACTTTTTAAAGAGTCTAGACCAAATGTTTTATAAAATATTCCACCTTCTAGATCATTGTTTTCTCATGATTAGATTCTTGTTAAAACATTTTTGTCAAGACTACTAGATAAGTGATACTGTTTGCTTTTTATTATATTACATCAGGAACCATATAATTTCAAGTTTTTCCACTATTGGTGAATATGTTCACTTGGTTAAGGTGCTGACCACCACATCACTCCATTGTAAGGTACAGTTTTTCTTTTGTAATCAGCAGGTTGGTATCTTGGCATGGTTTGAATATCCTATCCTATCATTTAATTCTTATTTGTTACATATACGTATATACGTATAAACAACATAATTTTTATTGCTTCCTTAATATATGCATTCTCCCAAGTTTTAAAAGTACTGAATATATTTTTGTATGCCTAAGTTTTAATTATTAAATATTTGGTTTTTGCTTCCCCAGTTTGAATATATTTTGAATGACTTAATTTACTCTTGGTGTAGCAAATCCAAAATTTGAGTTTTTATAATAAAAGATAAAAGTATTACTAATTTTCTTGCTATCCTTGTATAATCCTTAAGATATTTCAATCCTTAAGATATCAGTGGTTTTACTTTTTTTTTTTTTGCTGACATGTTGTTGTTGTTAATAGTTAGATAATGTATTTTGTTTTGGTTTGGTTTTGGTGCTAGGGATTGAACCCTTATGGTAAGCATGCACTCTGCCACTGAGCTACACCTCCAACCAATAATGAGGTTTTTAAGGATTTTGTACCTCAGATTTTATCTCTAGAATTTTTATGTATTAAAAGGATAAACTCCCTTAAAAGGTGAGACTTATTACACTATTTTTAGTCACCTAAGATACAGTGTTTAGCAAATTATTGGCAATCTTTTTTTCTAAGTGATATTTTTCTAACACTGAAATATAAGCTTTCACATTCAGTATCACCATTTGCCCAGTGTCATTGTATTTCTATTGTTTATTTAGTGTAGAAAATATTGCTTCTGTGTCTACCTCCTTGAACACTGTTAGAAATCCAGAAGGTTATATGTTCCTTGTCATTTTAAACTAATAGATTTTCATTGTCTGAAATTTTAGACATAATATTTTTGTTTTTAGTTTATAAGAGAAGGTACATAATCCACAGAAAAACCTTCAAAATACAGTCCAACACCTACCTTAACATATTCACCCACAAAAATCTACATATCACACATAAAATTTAACTGTCCTCTACAAAGTTGTATTCTGGTATTGTTTTCAGAATTAAATGAGATAAATTGTATAAAGTGCCTAGTACACCATTGTACCTTAAAAGATTATTAGACTCTAGCTAGGTTTGGTGGTGTATTCCTATAATCCCAGCAATTGGGGAGGATGAAGCAGCTGGATCATGAGTTCAAAGCCAGCCTCAGCAAAAAAGCAAGGCACTAAGCAACTCAGCGAGACCCTGTCTCTAAATAAAATACAAAATAGGCCTGGGGATGTGGCTCAGTGGTTGAATGTCCCTGAGTTCAATCTCTAGTACCTAAAGTAAATAAATAATAAAGATTATTAGAGTCTAGGCAAGTAAAGAAGACAAGGAACAAAATTCCAGGCATAGAGGAGAATATAATCAGAATAACAGGAGAGATAGGAACCAATATTTACATGAGTCAAAAATAAGGTTGAATATTAAAAAAAAAAAAAAATGTTGGTTAAGTTCTTCATGAGTGTATGGCCTGTGCTCTCTCTCACACAGGGCCCCACATTTAGAGCCCTGTGCTTCATTTAATGCTTTACTGTTTTGAGAGCCTTAATAATTTTTTAATAAGGGACCTATATTTTTATTTTGCACTGGACCCAAGAAATTATGAAGCCAGTCATGGATATAGCCATATGATGGACATCCTGGAAAGCCAATAAATGAGTTGCATAGGAACTATGAGCCCTAGTGATATAACTTAAGTATTTGGGTAATTATTGAGAATTAAAGAGACTAGCAAAGGAGAGTATACTCTTATACAATTCATATTAATTTTAGTTTGTTAAAAAGTGCCAGGTTCATGAAGTTGTGATTCTTTTGTTCTTAGAACTACTCCTGTGAGTATTTCTGTGTGAATTGACACTCGACAGAGGAAGGCTTCCATAGGCTCTTGCTTGGGATAAACTTAGTACTTCTCCCTAGCACTGTTGGGATGAAAGTCTGCCTCACCCACAGCAGTTAATGGGGTTCTGCTAGTGTCTACTTGTTTCTAGTTGGATTTTTTCCTTTGACTTACAGTAGACTGAGAGTTGATCAGCTGTTCCCTCTATCCTGTTCAGTTTTGTATTTGCTAATTCTGAAAAAAATCTTGAAGGTGACCTCTATTCCTAGTCTCCAGTGCTGGGATAATCCCTTCCTATCCCATTATAGTATTGTTTTGTGAGTCAGTTCAGTGTGAATTCAGAACTGGAATGGAAGGTATGAGTAATTAAATATGTGAACTTTGATTGGCATCTTATACTATAAGTCTCGATGGGGATACTGTGGTTATATTTAATGAGATACCCTTGATTGAAAAAAATCTTGGAAGTAATCTTAGGTAAAGGAAATTTTTGTGTTTCCCCAGGAGCATTTATAAAGTTGGATGGGGATAAGTGCTACACAGAAAATACACTGAAATTAGTTAGTGCATAGAAAATACACTGGAAAAAACTGCACATGATCCAAATTATTTACTTTTAACACAGGAAATCATAATAGAGTAGGTCTTTTCAATCTAAAAATTTCTGAGGAATAAGTCCTTTTTGTATAGAATTAGATGTTTACATTGTGTAAATCTAGATATCTCTTCACTGACTAGGTTGCTACTAAGTGTGGATTCCTTGGTGGGGAAGACTAGCTTCTGATTGTAGATAACTGCTTTTCCTCACCACATCAAAAGAGCCTGATTTATGAAAAGAGGTGCATTTGATTAGCAGACACAGCAGAGGGAGGAAGCGAGTATATAATTTGCTAGGCTACATGGGGAACTTGCTGTCAGAATCTCTGCAAACTCAGTGAGAACGTAATGAAATAAGCCAGTCCCCAAAAACCAAAGGCCTAATGTTTTCTCTGATTTGTGGATGCTAACCCTTAACAAGGGAGGGTGGGGAGGTGAAGTTCATTGGATTAGACAAAGGAGAATGAAGGGAAGGGAAGGGAAGGGGAATGGGAATAGGAAAGACAGTAGAATGAATTGGACGTAACTTTCCTATGCTCACGTATGAGTACACAACCAGTGTAACTCCACATCATGTACAACCATAGGAAGGGGATCCTAATTGAAATGGGTTGTACTCCATTTTTGCATAATATGTCAGGATTACACTCTGCTGTCATGTATATCTAAAAATAACAAATTAACAAAATAAAAGAAAATATAGGAACTGTCTCCTATTTGATCTTTTCCTTAATCTCCTTTTAAAAATTAAATACTTCACAGGAGTCAAGAATGCCTCGTTTAAATAAAAGTTATTTCATGAAAATATGTAGCTTCTTGTAAAGTAGCTTATGTCTATTCTACATTTTTATTCATGAACTATACCATTTAAAGGTTTTATTCAGGTGAACATGAATATAGTGGTTTACATATTGTTCGACCATCAACTGGGAAAATTGTGAATGAACTTTTCAAAGAGGCACGGGAACATGGGGCCATGCCTCTGAATGAAGCCACACGATCTTCAAGTGAGGACAAATCCAAGGTTAGTGTTATTTCTGTGTCTGATTTCATTAATATTATGTGCAAACATTGTTTTTATAACCGTTTGTTTTAAATATTTCATTTTATGAGATTATAATCTAATAATGACTGAAAATTGAGGCAGTTTCTTAAATTTCTACATAATTTTTTACCTTTTAATTTGGAAATAGGTTCAAAGGAATATGCATGTACCTTTCATCTAGTTTTCGCCAATGATACCATTTTGCATGATTACAGTGTAAGATCAAAGCCAGGAATTTGCTGTGGTTCCATATCATTTTATCACTTGTATAGATTTGTGCAGTCACTAACACATTCAATAAAAGTTCTTCGTGGTGTTCCTTTTAATAATTATACCCACCACCTTCTCTCCTATCATCCCTAATCTCTGACTACTGCTAATCTATTTCCCATCTCCATAATTTTATAATATTCAGAATGTGATACAAATTGAATAATATATGACTTTGGGGGTGCATCCTTTTTCACTCAGCATAATCCCCTTGAGTTCCATCAGAGTTATTTTATATTTCAGTACTTTGTCCCCTTTTATTCCTGAGTAGCATTCTGTGGTATGGATATACCACATTTTAAGTATTCATCTGTTGAGGCTGTTTCTAGTTTAATTTGCATTTTCTTTTTCATGTGCTTATTTGCCATTGTCTTTGTTATCTTTCTCAATGAAATGTCTCTTTATGGCTTTTGCCTATTTTCTTTTGTTGTTTTTTTGTGTTTTAAGACAGGCTCTTGCTACATTGCCAGGCTAGTCTCAAACTTTTGGATTCCAGCAATTCTTTTTTCTGAGTAGCTGGGACTACAGGCATACTTCATCTTGCCTTGTTCCACCCATTTTCTAACTGAATTGTTTTGTTACTGTTCAGTTTTGAGAAGTCTTTATATATTTTAATCAATATGGATTCTTGGGCACACATATGGTTTGCGAATACTTTTTCCCCCACACTGGAATTTGTATTTTCTTCCTCTTAATGGGTTATTTTGCAAAGCAAAAGTTTTGAATTTTAAAATCCAATTTATCTTTTTCTATTATGGATCATGCTTTTGATGTCTAATTTTCATCTACCTTTAGGTATAAAGATTTTTCCTATTATCTAGAAAAGTTCTATAGTTTCACATTTTATATTTAAACCTATTGCCCATTTTAAATTAATTTTTACAAGGCATGAGATTTATATCAAAATACAGTTTTCTAGATGGGCGAGGTGGCACCCGCCTGAAATCCCAGTGACTTGGAAGGCTGACACAGGAGGATCCCAAGTTCAGAGTCAGCTTAGCAACTTAGTGAGGCCCAAAGCAACTTAGAGAGACCCTGTCTTCAGATGTAAAATAGAAATGATTGGGGATGTGGCTCAGTGGTTAAGTACCCCTGGGTTGGGTTCAATCCCTGGTTAAATATATATACATACATACATATGTTTTCCCCCATAAGGATGTCCACTTGCATTAACATTGTTTGTTGAAAAGGGCTCTCTTCCTTCCATTGCATTGCTTTAAACAGCTTTTATAACTATATCAACTGATACAGTATTGGTATTTCGAAGACTTCAAGTGTCTTTGTGCATATATTTTTATAATCAGCATTTCTTAGTCTATAATTCCTCCCATCAAAATTATCTGGGGACTTTTTCTAAACTACCATGTGACTTTGAGGCTCAATAGATTTGAGTTGTACCTAGACATGTGTTTTGAAAAAGCTTTTCTGATAGTTTTGGTATTCATTGTTGAGAACCACTATTCTAAATGAAACCTAAATTTTAGTCTTCATTGTTTGTCAACCACTTGAAATTCTCTTTCAATCAGGCCTTAAGGTTATTTTAGTTTATATCAGTTCTCCAATTCTGGAAGAAAAATATGGAATTGATACGATTTAGTTTATAGAAAAGAAAGCAATGTAATCATTAAAGACTCATTCAAGATATAAATGGTGATTAAAAGGAATGCTATTTTACTTCATAACTTATTTCTACCTCAGGAATAGAAGACCTTGTGGTAAGTACTACAAAAAAATACAATCATAGCTAACTTCTTATAAATGTGTGGAGCCTTTTTTCAAGGTAGTGTATACTTATTTATAAAATCGTTTCTTTGTTCTATAAAGCTCTTATAAGACATCATAAAATGTTTTCACATGTTTATACTTGAAAATACATTTCAGTGTATAAATGCATATCTTAGTTTTAGACACTAATGTTTTTGAGACAGACCTTAATTTCTTAAGTACACTTTTCTATAATAGAAGAATTTTATACTACTATAAAATTTTCCTAAGAAGTATGAACCAATTTGGTAAATTATAATTTATCTAGTTTTAAAATATCAAATGTTATAATAACACTTAGCTTAATATGTCTTGGTAAATTTTTAACTCACTTTCTGTGTATTTTAGTCATTTACAGGTGGAGGATACAGATTGGGTAATTCCTTTTGTAAGCGGTCTGAATATATATATGGAGAAAATCAGCTGCAAGATGTAGGTACAATAGTCACAATGAAACTGTATAGGCGTTTGCCTTCAGTACTATTTATTTTAAGATTTAAACTTAATATCTTTTGTTGTTTTTTAATTAACATTTAATAAACCGACCAATATGTGGTTTTCAGTCTCAATTTTAAGGTTTTTTTAATCTCATTCATGCCTGGACATAGAGATTCATAACTAGTTGAAAGCATGTGTAATTCACTGTCAGAATTAACTTACATGTATAATAATTATTTTAAATTATATTCTGTAATAGTAATACAATGAGCTGATTGTAAACATAGGACACCTAAAGTCATTCATTGTTTCTGTTGCCTTTGGAAATTTTGGAGTTAAAATTTCATTTTAAACATTAATAGTTCCTTGGGGTGTCACTAGAAGTTCAATCTTGCCTCTTGGCTTGAATATTTAAGCTTTGGAATACAGAAGAGTTTGGGTACAGGTGGAAGAGTAGTGTAGGAGTAGCAGGATGCCAGCTGGATACTGTCTTGTTGCTTTTGTTTTCTCAGTGTCACATGAGTAATTGTACTTCAAGTCCAGGATCCACCTGCAGGACCTTTAGTATTTGCAACCTTTGTCAATTTGATAAGCTAAAAATAAATCTGCTAAGCAAACACACAGGGTTTCATGTCTTTTAATTATGAATAAAGAATAGTGCAAATGGCTCTCTATTTAAATAAATAAATGGTGTAATATATTTTGAGATATCACATTTGAAACTTAAAACTATGGAGATGGGTTTTTTAACTTTTTATTTCTATGTCTAAAAGGTTCAAATTTTGCTTAAACTGTGGAGTAATGGCTTCAGTTTAGATGATGGCGAATTGAGACCTTACAGTGACCCAACAAATGCTCAATTTTTGGAGTCTGTTAAGAGAGGGTAAGATATTTTATTTATATTCTATTTGTTAGTTGGAATAGGACTTTTTAATTTTTATTTATTTTTTTAAACAGACTACCATTTAGTAATGCATTACTAGTTTTTAAGAATGGGCTACTGGAATATATTCGATAACTGACTACTGGGGAAATGCTTAATTTTTTTCTTTGTGGGGAAGGGGCATTGGATATTAGCCCCATTTTAAATCTGATTGAAACTGTGGATTCAACTCCAAGAACAAACATCTTAATGTAATAAGTCATTGTATTAATGAGCACGTAGCTGCCCATCTACTAAGCCACTGTCCTGCTTACTGTTGACAGGGTGACTCTCATTGCATGTATGCCTGAAATTCAGCACCTTATATTAGAAAGCTTTTAAAGTGGCATTACTACTGGCAGAAGATTTCAAAAGGTTAGTTTGAAGTTATAATTTGTGGAAATAAACCATACAGTGCTCTGACCCATCCAAAGAACATTGTAACTCACCAGCCCTTCTTGCTGAAGGATGGGAAATAAATTGATTTTACTATAATAAAAGCTCTTCTGCATTGTGGTTTCACTAGCTGATAATGGGATTATTATCATCATCATTCGTAGTGTAGAACTACAACTAAATGCATAAGATTGACTCTCAGGAGATTTAAAGAGCAGTAAGGGACCAGAGTAGATTATACTCTGTAGAAATTGTAGATGGAGCCTTTCCAGGTGATGAAACATGTTCAGGAAGGGTGGCTGAAGTGACTCAATTCTTTGGAGTTGAAGTGACCAAGACGGAAAGGCATTTGAGAAGATGAATTAGCAAAAGTTTTGAAATAAATTCTGCACAGATATTGTCGGGATACCAAACAAAGGCAAGATATGCAATAAACAGTATACTGAACTCACTGAGAAGGTGGGTAGCTGTCCTAAGCGGCAGTATATGATGGTAGCAAATACTCATGTATAATAGTTTAAGTCAATTCTATGGTCTCGAAAACTTACAGTCACTGGGAAGAGCTGGGTGGGGGAAGTGTATAGCTGCTAAGTGAAAACTAGTATTACTGTTGAAATTGATACTAATTTCAAGATGGTAAAAAGACATATTAATGATTTGATATTATGAGATTGATAAAAACTAATTTTTGCTAAAAAATAATCCATAAACTTTGTAGATTAATTTTCAGACAAATGCTATATTTAAGAAATTTTTAAATTTGAACCATACTATATCACCAAATACAAATTATTATCAAGAAAAATTTTAGAAAAGTCTCTTTGAAGAAAATGAATATCAGCTAGTAGTTCTTAACTATAAAAACTCATTATCTTCTTTTTATAGTATTTTAAATACTGTCTTCATTATCTTAAAAGAACTTATAGATCATTTATATTCTGCTTGTACACATTATTTCTTTAAAAAATGGATATATTATCTAAAATATATTGAAGAAATTAAGGAAAAGAGTTTATCACAATTTGTATTTCAGTTTGTAAATGCCCAAATATGAGCACACCATAAGCAGTAGACATAAGTTACAGCCATGTATAGTAGTTAGTGTATACTTCTGTGCAGTCTAGCACTTCTCTAAATGTGACAAGTATAAACAGAATAATGAGGTATGTGAAATCGTCAGCTTAATTACTACAAGTGACATTGCATTCAAGGACTTGATCAAGTTCCAGACAAAACAAAATGCAATCTTCCCTTGGTTTGTGTGGTAGATATGCCTGGAAATTTCAAAATATATTAATGAAACACCTCAACAAGTGGATTTTATTTGTAGGACAGAAGTAGATTTGGAGCTGAAACATAATACAGTGTTGTCATCCATGTGAATCTCTGTCAGGGCACATGGTAAATTTGTGGAACCCAAGACAAGTCTTTGTTGTGTAAGACAAGTGCCCCCATTGCCTGTAGCTCACATCTCCTGCACCTGATGCTGAATGACAGCTGTGCTCACCAGTCACCTAGTGATTCAGGAACACCTGTATTAGTTTTCAGAACTTCCTTCAGGGAGCTTAGAAGTAGACACTTAAATTAACAATTTGTCCTCATAGGAATTTTCTAATGCTAATTTAGCTATCAACTGCTGTCTTACAATTTTAAAAATTTGGTTGTCACAGTGATAGCCAAAACATTGCTTTGCTGAGAATAGCCAAGAAACTGTGAGATAAGAAAGAGCAACTTGGACTGATCATGGAAATTTTTATAAGTTAAAAACTGTTGTTTTTTAGTGTAGCTTATAATCGATAACAATAATCTCAACAATGTAGGTTAAGTTTTGAAAAACTTAAAAGCTTCCTCCCCACTCCTTTTTTATTTTTATTTATTCTTTTTGTTTGTTTTTAAAGAGAGATTCCTCTGGAGCTTCAGCGACTGGTTCATGGAGGCCAAGTGAATTTGGATATGGAAGATCATCAGGATCAAGAATACATAAAACCTAGATTGAGATTCAAGGCTTTTAGCGGAGAAGGGCAAAAACTTGGAAGGTAAAATTCCTACAATGAGAAAAATTCTTCTTTGTTCAACCAGAATTTTCTTAGAATAAAAATACCAAAATGACTTGGGCAGTAAAAACTGAAGTATGAAGACTTTACTGGTGGAATCATATATGCAGAAAGGGGAAATAACTAGGGAATGATATTGGCCAGATTATATTGTGTGCACATAAGAATATATAACAACAAATCCCACATCATAAGTAGTAGTTAGACATAAGTTACATTCTGTATAGTTATAATGCACTAATTAAAAAGAGGGGGAGAGAAAACAATGAGTCAAACATGCAAATCTGATATTACTAGCAGGCAATATTTAGTAGCGATTATCACATTCCTGGTCCTCTAGGCACTTTGCATGCATTAACTCAGTAACAACTCTTTGATGTAGAGAAATATTATTATTCCATTTTGCAGATGCAGTAGTTTTCCTTAGGTGATTGAGTTGCTCATGAGCTTATGGGATTCAAACCCTGACACTCTGCAGTCTATACTTTTCACCACTACTCCTTGTTTCAGATTCCATGGTTTCAAAGGAAAATCATAAAGAGTTGTCAAATAGATAAAACAGTGTATATCTTACATCACAACTTTAAACATGCATATCTACCCTAAGTAACCAATAAGCTGTGTTCCTGCACTAAATAGGAGCAGTGTGCTTAGATGAGTGGTTTCTAATTGTTAGAGATGTTGAACATTTTTTTAATATATTTGTTGACCAATCATATGGCTGTTAGTTCCTTTGCCCATTTATTGATTGGGTTATTTGCACTTTGGGGTGTTGTGTGTGAGTTCCTTATACATACACCAAGGATTAATGCTCTGTTTGAGGTGCAGGTGGCAAAGACTTTCTCTCATTCTGTAGGCTCTCTGTTTACATTCTTCATTGTTTCATTTGCTGTGAAGAAGCTTTTTAGTTTGATTCCATCCCATTTATTGATTCTTGATTTTACTCTTTTTTTAAAATATTTTTTTAGTTATACATGGGCACAATATCTTTTTTTTTGTTTATTTATTTTTATGTGGTGCTGAGGATTGAACCTAGGGTCTCACACGTGCGAGGCAGGCGCTCTACCGCTGAGCCACAACTCCAGCCCTTGATTTTACTCTTGTACTTTAGGAATCTTGTTGAAGAATTCCTAAGCCAACATGATGTAGATTTGGGCCTGCTTTTTCTTCTAGTAGGTGCAGGGTTTCTGGTCTAATATGAGGTCCTTGATCCACTTTGAGTTTTGTGCAAGTGTCTAATTTCATTTTGTTACATATGGATTTCCAGTTTTCCCAGCACCATTTGAAGAGACTATCTTTTCTCCAATCTATACTTATGGGGCCTTTGTCTAGTGTGAGATGACTGTATTCATTTGGGTTTGTCTCTGTGATGTTGCACCATTGGTCTTCGTGTCTGTTTTTGTGCCGATACCATGTTGTTTTTGTTACTATAGCCCTGTAGTATAATTTCAGGTCTGGTATTGTGATGCCTCCTGCTTCACTTTTCTCAATGAGGCTTGCTTTGTCTACTCTGGGCCTCTTATTTTTCCAAATGAATTTCATGGTTGCTTTTTCTATTTCTAAGAAGAACATCATTGGAACCTTAATAGGAATTGCATTAAATCTGTCTACCACTTCAGGTATTATGTCCATTTTGACAATATTAATTCTGCCTGTCCAAGAACCTGGGAGATCTTTCCATTATTTAAAGTCGTCTTCAATTTCTTTCTTTAGTGTTCTGTAGTTTTCATTGTAGAGGTGTTTCACTGCTTTTGTTACATTGATTCCCATATATTTTTTTCAGGCTACTGTGAATGGGGTAGTTTTCCTAATTTCTCATTCAGTTTATTCATCACTAATGTGTAAGAACACAATTAATTTACATATGTTAATTTTCTATCCTTCTACTCTGCTGAATTCATTTATGAGTTCTAGAAGTTTTCTAGTGGAGTTTTTGGGTCTTCTAAGTATAAAATCATGTCATGAGCAAATAGGGATAATTTGAGTTTTTCTTTCTAACAGGAACTTTATTACTCTCTGCATCCAAGTCTATTCATGTCTGTATGTACCCTTCTCACCTTCATGGAATTTGAAGAAAAATGTGGTTTTCCTCCTATTTGAGAGAATTAGTACCCTCATGTCCTTTCCTCTTATTTGCCTAGAAATGTTGTTTCACCAATTAACTTCACTTTCTTTAAAAAAAAAAAAAAAAAAATTTTAATGTGAAGCTTAAAACATTAAACCATTATGTAAAAATATTACTATGGTTTGATCAATTGAATGACAAACATAAAGTTTTAAGTAGCAAATAAGTGTGACTTTGAAATCTCAGTAGTAAATTTAATTTTCTAAAATGGTTTGTTTATACCATATCTTCATCTCATCCACTGTTTATCTCTGATTCTGAGCACATCTTTTGATCTGTGACTCACTCCTTTTTGATAAAATGATATGGGGGCCTATATGATCGTGAAAATTCGTCCATGCCTGTTTCAAATGTTGTTCACATAATTTTATTTTGACATACACACATTTTAAAAAGAAACACATGATCATTCTTTCCCTACGTGGTTTCCCCATTCTGTACTTTCATGTTTTAGAAGAAGCTTGTCTGATTGGAATTTCTTAAACACAAAACATTAGATTATAGAAGTATCAATCTGAGGGAGTTTTATATCTTGGAAGCAAGCCCAAAACATTCCTCGTTTATCAGTAGGGTTAATGGGGCTAGCTTTTCTTTCCAGAGTTGTCCTTAGGATAATAATTTTAAAGTCCAGAGCTCACCTTCAAGTAGTAACAAATGCATAAGATCATTGAAATGCCTTTGTATCCTAATGAATTTAATCTTTACAATAATGGTGCTCTTGTCTCTTTTACCAACAAGGAAACTTGGGCACAGTGAGGGTTAGTGACCTGCCCAGGGTCACACACCTTATCAGTGGCAAATTATAACTAGGTAATCTGACTCCAGGATGTATGCTGTTAACCATTATGTAGCACTGCATCACAGCATGATTTAAAGGAAAAAATGTGATGTTGATGATGGTGGTAGATGGTGTTAATAATAATAATGTATGTAGCTGATTATTGGTGAGGTAGAGAAGGTCCTTAGCATTCTGCGTCTTCTCTTTGATTTTCTTCCCTCTGCTTTGGGTAAAGGACACTGGACTATTGGTACAATAAACCAGCTTGGTCATGCAACTACTTAAGTCCTCAGTTCCAAACTTGAGGGAAAATTTTTCTTAATGTCTGGTCATTTATTATAAATTGTTATTTTTTTCTTTTTTGTGTGTGCCATATATAGTCTTAGTTTCTAAAATCTGTGTTAGGAAGTTGCTAAAGATGGGAAAGTGTTAGCTAAAGAAAGGAAAAGTGAGTTGACTACCTTACTGTAAATTCTGAGAAACTTTTTGAATAGGAGAAAGAGGTTTGATGAGTTTGGTTTTATTTTGCTCTAAAGCTCAAATGTTCGTAGAACTTTCATATAAGAAAGTAACTCATAAAGAATCCTTCTAAATCTCAATATTTTAAAATAAATGTTAATACTCTGAAAGAATCCCCCCAAATGAGAGAATATTGATTTTATTTTTTATAAAGAATTTGGCTTCATTTGTTCTAATTATAACCAAAAGAGCACTCTATTTTGACATAAGCTTTTTACTTGTAATGACCGATCATCTTTTTAGCATTAGAAAGTAATGATAATGCTAATGTCACTAGTAATCAGGGTCAGATAATAAGATGTTCTAAGAAACTTCATTATAAATGTATCACCATGAACAAAAATATATTCTTTCTTAATACTTGGGTTTTTCTTTTTTGCAAAGCAGTAACTACTGAAATCAAATATTTTTAAATAATACTAGCCAAACAATGTTGTTTAATGCTGTTAGTATGTGCAATAATAGCTACCACCTGAGACATTGTTTCTACACGGCATATTAAGGACTTACTGGGGTAATATGCCTTAGTAACAATATTATCTTCCCCTCCCCATTTTATAAAGGATAGAACTAAATTCAAAGAAAGTGACTTACTCAATTTTACATAATTAAAAGCTGAGATTTGGAAAAAAGTTTATCTGTCATTCTTTGACATCAACTCCAAGTTGCTTTGGTTTCTAACTAAACTATTGTGCTAAACAGTCTGTTGAAATATCACAGAGATAAAGATGCAAAGGATGCAAACTTAGGTTTTTGAGAGATTAGATAAATAAATGAGCATCATAGGATCCCAAAGAATTTTAATATAACAAAAGAGATTGAAAGAAGTGGAGGAAACTAAAATAAAATCACATTCTTCTTTGTCCAAAAGTCATATGAGGGATAACTTCAGAATCAGCTATAGATATAAGTATTTATTATCTTCAGTTAGTCATGGCTAATATATTCAGTTGTGTTCTAATTCTTAAATTCTTCCTTCTTAGCCTTACACCTGAAATAGTCAGTACACCTTCCTCCCCAGAAGAAGAGGATAAGTCAATACTTAATGCAGTTGTTCTTATTGATGATTCAGTGCCAACTACAAAAATTCAAATCAGGTTAGCAGATGGAAGTCGTCTGATACAAAGATTCAATAGTACACACAGGTAAGCTTCTTTACCAGCCAAGTGTCTAGTTTGCTGTTACTAAACTAAGTAACACTGTATGCAACTTGAGTAATACATAATATGACATTCTGTAGCTTCACTTTCAAAGTAAATTTTTGTCAGAAAGAAATATTTGAAAGGATAAAAGCTGCTGGGCATGGTGGCACTTACCTGTTATCCCACGGTCCTAGGAGGCTGACACAGGAAGCCAGCTGCAGCAACTTAGTGAGACCCTCAGTAACTTGGCAAGACCCTGACTCAAAATGGACTGGGGTTGTAGCTTAGTGGTAGAGCACCTGTGGGTTTAATCCTCAGTACAAAAAAAAAAAAAAAAAGA
>NW_026000093.1:10433594-10444188 GCF_001458135.2 Marmota marmota marmota
AGAAGGGGAATAGCTGGGTCAAATGGTGGCTCCATTCCCAGCTTTCCAAGAAATCTCCATACTGCTTTCCAAATTGGCTGCACCAATTTGCAGTCCCACCAGCAATGTACAAGTGTACCCTTTTCCCCACATCCTCGCCAGCACTTGTTGTTGTTTGACTTCCTAACTAGAATCAACAAATGGGACTTACTCAAACTAAAAAGTTTTTTCTCAGCAAAAGAAACAATAAGAGAGGTAAATAGGGAGCCTACACCCTGGGAACAAATCTTTACTCCTCACACTTCAGATAGAGCCCTAATATCCAGAGTATACAAAGAACTCAAAAAATTAGACAATAAGAGAACAAACAACCCAATCAACAAATGGGCCAAGGACCTGAACAGACACTTCTCAGAGGAGGACATACAGTCAATCAACAAGTACATGAAAAAATGCTCACCATCTCTAGCTGTCAGAGAAATGCAAATCAAAACCACCCTAAGATACCATCTCACTCCAAAGCATGTTTAAATCACAGTTGGAATTATGTAATTTTTTATTATGATTATATAATTGTAGCTAATAGCTTGCATGAAAATATGCATTTTCTATAACAAATTATTTTTATCTTATTTCTTTAGGATACTAGATGTTCGGAACTTTATTATACAGTCCCGTCCTGAATTTGCAACTCTTGACTTCATTCTGGTGACTTCATTTCCAAATAAAGTGCTGACAGATGAAAGCCTGACACTACAAGAAGCAGATATTCTTAACACTGTGATACTCCAGCAACTAAAATAATATTGCTGCTGTCTATGCAATAGCATATAGGAATAGTTAATGTGCCATATTAATAAGAAAACTACTCCCAGCATAAAGACAACCAAATTTTTTTATTATTTCTACAGATAAGTTTTGGTTTTATTGTTTTTCTATCTTCCAGCCTTTAGATGAATTTGGACTAGGGATAGATCTTGAGTTTGTTGCAGGGCTGTCTTCTGTTGATAGTTTTTAAATTCCTAGGCAAACCTGTTTGTTACATGCCCAGTGTTAATGTAGCAACATTTGTTTGCAGAGAAAATGAACAAAACCCCTTTTTGATAAACACATTGATGAAATTCACACTGAATTTTCTTGATGCAGCAGTGACCAATAGTCATTAAAAATTCTTTTGATAAATAAGTTGAAATTTTTCTTTAATATATACTGAAAGTATCTGTATTCTGATTTTGAAATTGTTTGATCATATAATTATTTCTCCTATTAAGGTTTTACACATTCCTTTAGTTAACTGATTTAGCTATATTGGTAGTATTACAAAATATGATTTTTCCTTGTATTTTGTAAGTCATTGGTTTTTGAGAAGATATAGTAAGCAGCACTTTAAAATCAAGTAATTATAATCTCTCCCAGAGCCTGACTTGATCATGTTCATTTATTCATTCAACAGATATTTCTAGGGGATCAACTAAATACTATTGTTAAGTGCTCAATCCAGAATGTATTCTACTCCAGGAAAAAAAAAGAAAAAAAACCTACTCTATAAATACAGGAATATAAATTTAGTCAGATAAGACTGAATCTAAAGAATTAGCCCCATAAATATTTGCCATTTCTGCTGAAGCCAGGTACTTCCCAAATGGGGAAAGTTACATTAGGAATGAGGAGAAAGCTTTTCTTTTTCCCAGATGCCACTTCACCTTTGATCATCACTTCTGGTTAGTTTTATATTGCTGCCATAACAAATTATAGAACTTATAGTTTAAAGTAACAGATGTGGTATCTTTTAATTCTATAGATAAATGAGCATGGTCTTCCTATGTCAGAATCAAGTGCTGGCAGGGCTTCATTCCTTTGAGAGGACTCTAGAAGCAAGTCATTTGCTTAGCCTTCCAGCCTCAAGAGTCCACCTGCATTCCTTGGCTTGTGGCCCCTTCTGTCATTTTAAAAACCAGCACCATTGCATCTCTCTTGACAATGGCCTGTAACACTTTTCTGATTTTAAAGACTTGTGTGATTAGACTGGATCAACCAGATAATTTGGGATAATCTCCCCCATCTTAAGAACCATAGTAATCATATCTACAAAGTCGCCTTTACCATTTAAGGTTACATGTTCACATGTTTGGGGATTAAGACGTGAAAATGGAGGAGACAAGTTAGTCTTATGCCTCTCTCAAAGATTCACATCCATTCCATGTAAAAAATCTCCCCATCCAGAGGTGCTCAAAATTTTCAGCCTATTAAAACATCAACTCAAGAGTCTACAGTATTACTTGGGTTTCACCAGCTCAAAACCCAAGTTTCATTTAAATTATCTAAGTTAAATATAGGAGATGATCTGGGTATGATTCCTAGGCCATAATTCCTTTCCACCTTTGAACCTAGAAATTATCTGCTCTGAATTGTTATGGCAGGACAGCTGTAGAATAACAGTTAAACTCCTATTCAGAAAACAGGCAATGGAGTGAAGAAAGGAGCCGCTGGAGCAACAGTTTATAAATCCAGTCAGGCACACTCCATTAGGTTTCATGGCCTGGGATTAATGTATGACTCATAGCTCAGTCCTCTAGGCTTGTGACTCCATCTCATCATCTTTCCTTTTCTCAAAACTAGGACATGTTAGCAGCTGAATAGTTGTATCACCTTGTTTGTTCCTTCTTTAATGTCATATTCTATACCTTTCAGATTAAGATGGCAGACTTTCTGATGGTATAATATTGTCAAAAACTTGTGGGCTTCCTGCATATGTTGTGGAGCTCCATTAGATAGAAGACTCCTCCACACATCTTCCTGAATAGTCTCATCTCTGTTTTTAGCTTTTCCTGAAATAATTGAAATCTGTGAGTCACACCCTTAATGTCTTCAGAGAACCTTCTGTGTGATAGAATACTCACCTCTTGATTTTTCTGGGGTATCAGCAAAATGTTATATAGCCACACCCTTATATTTCTGTAGAGCAGGCTTTCCTGACAACGACTCGCTTAATTTTAGTGTCTTGCCAGTGGGATAGGCTGAGAATTTCCTAAGTCATCCAGGCCTAGATTCCTTGTGTTTATCTGTCTACTTTTACATTGGATTACAATCAGCAGGAAGAAAGCAGATCAGATCTTCTGATCTGCTTGGAAATAACTAAATGTTTAAGTTTATAGTTCATAAATTATTTCTTCTAATAATCTATTCTCAATCAATTTAGCTATTCACCCTAGAGAATACCTAAATCACTACCAAGCCTCTTAACTTCCTCAAGCCCTCCTTTGCATTAACTTCCAGATTTCTGTGAACGATCTGTTTAATACAAATGAGGCTCTTACTGTCACGTTCCTCACAATTCTTTCAGCCGCTACTCACTGCTTAATTCTAAAGCCATTTCTACCTTTTTTGGTATTTGTTACCTGCTACCAAAAAGCATTCCACTTTCAGGTATATATGCACTGCCAGTTGACTTGAATGTGTTTCTGAGAGATTTGAGAGTCACCTTTCCCTGAGATCACTGGTTATTTCAAGGAGTGAGCTAGGTAGAGGTTTTAATCTTGGGAGTGCTACTAGAACTATTGCAGGATCAAAGTATTGAATCTGTCCCTTCAGAGAATTCTTCTCAGTGTCTCATAGAGGAAGAAGATTCTTCCTAAGTTTCTCTGCTACAATAGGAAGCCATGTTCCTTTCCACTTATTAAAAATAACATAAATAATAAGAGTCCAAATTCAAAAATACTATCAGGGGGAAAAAAACTCACTTTTAAATAGAGCAAAATTATCTTCCTAAGGAAACAAGAAATGAGTTTATTTTCTCTCAGACAACAAGTCTCACTATGTTGGGAGGCTGGCCTCAAACTCCTGGGCTCAAGCAATTCTCCTGCCTCAGCTTCCAGAGTAGGTGGGATTATAGGTGCATGCCACCAGGCCTAACAAAAATAAACTTTTTAAATAAAAGGGCATTGCCCTGTTTTGGATTAACAAAACGGGGGAAAAAATAAACAAACCTTGTAAAATTATTTCAGATTTCCTTCTGATTTCTTATCAGTTACGTGGAGTGCCTATAGATGTACATATAAAAATAACTGCCATTTTTGTGTATAATAGTCTTCCAAAGTAGATTTACTTTAGAATTAAGTATAGAACGTTTGAACAATACTTTCACATGTGCTGCAGTGTTTTATTTCACTCAGAGTCATTTTCCTGTATTATTTTTACTATCACAGTCATTATAACTTTAAAATGTATAATCATCTCAAAAAAGATCATCACAATAAAATGAACAATTAGACAAATGTGAGACAGTTTTGCATGATATATATAATTTAAAAGTTTGAAATGTGGGTATACCAATAAAGAATGTTATCACTGAAAGCTTTTGAAAATGTTTCACAGTTTCTTTGATTTGCAGTTCTGGTCGAGTAATTGATTAGATGATTTTAAATGTGAGTAACTTCCTGTGATTTAATTGTGCTTTGTCTGTATTTTTGGAGGGCAGAGAAGGATCTCCTTTGCGTGAACTTAAAGTTTCCACACTTAAATTAGCTATACAATACATTTTCTGTTGGTAAATCATTGAATTAAGGAGTGTTTTATTAGGCAACATCAAAAGAGGGGTAGGAGAGTAAAGTGTGGGACCAGTGCCATATTTCCTCACACAATTCTCTTTCTTGTTCTTCTATGACTTCTCTACCTACAGTGGCACCATAGCACTGGTGAAAATGGCCTACAGTTCGAGAAGATATTTAAGACAGTGACTTTTTTTCACTCTGCTGTTCAGAATAGAGTATTCAAAATGTGTGCTGCATGTACTTTTTATTTGATGTCTCTGTATTGACATTTTGGTTTGTGATCTCTGTACCTATATAGTGTAATTTTCAGTGTACCTTTTAGAACATAATTATAAGATGTCCATTGTGGCTTCTATATTTAATATCTTTCCCATTTTATTTTTCAGTTTCATCTTTGGGGAAAAGGCTTGATTCTTTAAATGCTAATAGGTTTTGTCATTTTTATCCTATAATCAGGAATAGTAAAAACTGTAGTTCTTAGTTTTCTATAGGAATCTGTTAATTAAAAAGTAGAAACTTAATAAGTACTGCAGATATTCAGATATCAGGCTTAAAAGTAAAATTTCAAGCATAGTTGAGAATAAGTGGAAGTCCTGCTGGCAGTAGCCTGGAATTTTTAAATGGGTCTTGGGTTTCTGAGTAAAGGTAGTAAGATGAAGTAATATCTTAAAGAAATGTTCATTCTTTTTACAGATTTATATCAGGTTCAACATTCCGTGGGATAAGATGGTCATTTTTATTAATGTAATAAAATTATATGCAAATACGATGTTTTATATATGCTTTTATACAATACATAATATTGAGACTAGGAGGGATTTTTCACCCTTGAAAACTTATTCTAAATTTTCATAGTGTTAGATGTTAGTGTTCGAAATACTGTGTAGATAGCAATTCAAACTAG
This sequence comes from Marmota marmota marmota, assembly GCF_001458135.2. Taxonomy (NCBI): domain Eukaryota; kingdom Metazoa; phylum Chordata; class Mammalia; order Rodentia; family Sciuridae; genus Marmota; species Marmota marmota. The sequence goes on from NW_026000093.1 coordinate 10,439,028, forward strand.
TTTGACTATATTCTTTAATATTAAGCATGTGATTCACTTTCATAAGGAGTACATATTTTAGAGATAACTGAATTTATCATTTACTGAGGGGCTACCTACAGGGTTTTACATTTCCGGCAACATATTGTGATAAATGTCAGTTGTTATTACAGTTTGTCATTCTGAGCTCAGCTTAATAAATGCAACTTCTTAAGAGAAACCTCCTTTGATGCTTCAATCTTAAGTCATTCCTTGTCTCTCTTTGTTGCTCCTTATCGTTATTAATACCTGATATTTTCATTTTAATTTGCTTAACTTTTGTTCCTGTCTGCCCTCTTCCCATTCTGCCAAACTCTGGGAAAGTGATTCTAAGAGAACAAGGACTTTGTTTTTATCTAGTGCTGTATCCTTAAAGCAACAAGCAGTATCTTAGCCCTAAGCCATAAGAGTCACTATGCATTAATGGTTGATAATAAATCAGCAAATGAAAAATGGAACCCTCTGGATAGTGAAAGAATATATTTTTTTAAGAGAGAGAAAGAGAGAGAATTTCAATATTTATTTATTTTTTTCATTTTTTGGGGACACAACATCTTTGTTTGTATGTGGTGCTGAGGATAGAACCCAGGCCGCACGCATGCCAGGCAAGCGCGCGACCGCTTGAGCCATATCGCCAGCCCAAGAATATGTTTTTAAGATGAGAAACTCAGAATAGTGCCAACAGAGTTGATGAAAACTTTTCTTTTTTTCTTTCTTTCTTTTTTTTTGCAAGCTGCTGAGGATAGAAGCCAGAGAAGTGTTTTACTACTGGACTACACCCCAGACCCATTGTACATTTTGATTGGGTTTTAAAAGGAGGAAGATGAAAAGATTCTGGAAGTGTCCGCCTCAATTCATTTGCCAGAGTAGTATCATCGGCAGCTGTCAATGAAGTGTCCTGCCAGTTCTTTACGATAGTATTAGGTGAAAACAATTATGGAAAGTCTTCATGAAGAACCAACAGTGTGTGAAATACCTGAGATTTATGCATGCCAGTTGTGATAAGTGATGTTATTCTAGACGTGGAGACAGAGTACCACTCTAAGGAAGATGTAATGGAAATACCTTAATCTGTTTAGTATCTCTTATTTGATTACTCTGAAATAACCAAAGTTATGCTGGTTACTTGTCATGTAATCTAATTGCACACAGTATGGTTTTTCTTTTTTCTTTATGTAGGTAATATAGTGCTAGACTGTATAATAGCTACTCAAAATAATTTCAAATAATTTAACATTTTTAGACATTGGTATTTTAGTTTGGAATTAATACCACATTTTTTATCTGTTATTTTACTACAGATATCCCAGGAATGTGAAGGAGGGGTTAATGAAATTTAACCACAGCAAATTGAGAGTATACAATTTTTAAAATTGAAAAGCTACAGAAAGTAATGAGACTAAATTAGAGGTTTTAATCACATGGAACTCATGACTCTGAAATGAACCCATTTTGAGGAGCTGTTGACTTTGGCTACTATTAATTTGGCTGAACTTAGAAAGAATACTCTCACTTTCGTTATATATTGTTCTTGCTCTCTAAATTAACTCCATTATGCAATATTCCACTCAAGCAAAGGCGGCAGAAATGACTGAAGTTACAGATTTCCAAATAACCTTTATAAACAGATAAGAATGTCTGCAAACATGCGTAAGTTTCAGTGTTCTTGGATTATTTTTCAGAAAAAAAAAATGATGTCATAAAACTCTTAACTTTGATATTTCTTAAGAGTACCTTTTATATAAACTGTTCAGCCAGTGCTAAATTTCCATAGATTTCCTTTTACAATAAATATAAATCTCAAATATTTTTTACATTAGAAATCACACTAAACCTTTATATTCTAAGACATCAGGGGTTCTCTAGGTGCAATCCTTGAAATAAGAAGTGATTTTTAATACAGAACTATATCCACAAACATCTTAATCATTTTGTATTTTTGTGTTTGTTTTAGTCTTTTTGTATTTAATGTAATGAAAATGGCAAAGAGGTTTGATTGGATTCTGGGTCATCTCCATAGCCCAAAGAGTATGCAATGTGCATTAATTTTATCTGACCTCATGCGTAAAGGACACTGGATTATTCATAAACTAACTTTTTTTCTTCTCTAAGTTAGTTTTTAAGTTAAGAGTATTTAAATCTATTATTGAAAATAATATTAAAAAGTTTGCATTTCTAGAAGTTTTTAAATAAATGTGTTCAATTTTTATTTCATACCTACAAATAGATCCCCTAATTTTACTAATACACATGGGTCCTGAACCTCAGATTTTAGTTAGCTAATTGCATTTAAGTATATGAAAAAGTGTATTTTCTCATCTTTCTTCCTACTTTAAACAATAGTGCTTACTTATATATGTCAAAATATATAAAAATCTTATGTATGTAGGAGTTAGTAATGAGGGTGATTTTTTTTGGGGGGGGGGGGGGATTTGTTTATATACTCTTAAATCTCCAGCCAATGCATAAGCTTTCATTTCCCATTCTTTTCTTGCATTATTCATGGATTTTCTGTGTTCATATACATTTTTTCCTTTTTTTTTTTTTTTTAAGTACTGGGAATTGAACCCCAGGAAATTCTAGGCAGGTACTCTGGCTTCCATATACTTCTAAACTTCTAAATATGACTTCAAATGTTTTCTGACTCAATGGGCACTTTCCTTGTAACAATAAGTACTTTATCCTAAAACATGTAAGAAGAAAAGCCTAGTGTGAACAGGAGTCGGGAGTCAGAGACCTTGCCTCTGAGGAAGCTTCTGGGGCCTTGCAGTCTCCTTTAACTCAAAGTACTCAGCCTACCAAAGTGACAGACTTGTGTTCTAAGCCCCAACATCAACATCTTTCTCATTTCCTAATAGTAATCTCTAGTATACACAGGTACTGTGATATTCATTTTATAGAATGTAATAAAATGGGTTTCTAGCAAATATGGTAGAAAATATCCTCAGATGAAATATTGATTTAGACGATTCATCAGTTTTGTCCATTTAACTTCTGTGAGCCATGTTCTAATACATTTTAGTGCTTTATTTAAAGTTTTCTATTCAATGTTTACATTTTTGTTCTTCTTTTCCAACCTATAATAGTAACTTCATTCATCAAGAATGATGTGACAGAAAAAGAATACTCAAAAGGTTCTGACATTAATGCTGCTAGACCATTATGTCTGTTTTTAAATGGAGATATGGAATACCAAATTCTATTTTTACATTGTTCTACCACAAGAATTCTATATTCTTAGTCAATGAAAGCCTGAAAAGAGATTACTACATCAGATATTGGTGGGAATAAATCAGAAATATCAAAAATAGTACATTTGTACAATATGACTTGAATCTTATACAACATCTGAGGATGTGAGGCAAAGGAAGAATTGTGCTTCGGCCTACAAATATGTGTACATGGGAGAGTAGCCACATCAGGTAATAGCAGTGAAGAAAGGTGTGGGATATTTTTAAGATGTTATCATCTGTCAATAAATAATTAGGGTCACAAGCACTGTTAGTCACAGCCCCTATTAAAGCAAAATTAAATAGTTACCTTTGATATATTAACATCAGGATATGGAACATTGGTTATTTATCCTTATCTCCACCAGGGGGAGCATAAATACTGGGAAAGAATTTTATCAATATCTTTCCCTTAGATGCTTTAATAAACAGAGAATCAAAGTTATTTTTTTTTTTAAATTAGAAGTAGGTATGACCCAGATGACACTATCACTAAGCAAAGCTTCATGTGACCTGCAATATAGATAAGGATACTTGGCTAACCATGATTTAGCATTTTTAGAAATGTAATAATGTCAGTTTGTAAAAGTATTGATGTGTGTGTATAGTAAGCCTTGGGTTTTTGTCAGCATAAATATTTCCCATTAAACATTACATGGAAGTTCATCATTGAATGGACTGTTCACTGACCATCTACCTGGAAAACATTTTAGGTGTCCCACTGAGCCCAACCCCCTCAATAATACATTCTGCACTGAAATGCACTGTCATAAAATTTACTGTGCCCATTTCCCTGTTTTTATTCATGCTATATCCCTTCCTTATGTATTTTTCTACTAAATTCCAATTTCTCAAGATTTCAATTCTTGGTTCTTTTCTAACTTTGCAGATACCAGATCTCACCATAGTAAATTCTACTATGATATTTACCTTTTCCTCTACCAAAACCAGGCCTATTAGCAGCTATTAACAGCAGAATTGCAAAATGAGAATTGATATTAGTTGAATGTCCTAAATTCCTCATTATGCTTCTACCACCTAATTTATTAGGGTTGGCCACAAGAAACAAAATATGTATGTGTGTGTAGATATGTATACACATTCATATTTGTGTGTTGTGTGATTTAACCAGAGATTCAGTAGTTCCTCCATGGCTGGAGAGCTGGTGAAATCAGTATATGTTTGGTCCAAGATTCTGGAAGCCTCAGAACAAGAGGAAGCAATGATGCAGTTCCAGTCCAAAGCTGAGGGTCTATAAGCCCCCTGGAGAGTGGCTGGTGCAAATCCACAAAGAGTCTGGATTATGAAGTGCATGATCTACGGCTAAAACAAAACTAAACTAAAACCAAAATATCCACTCAAGAAGAATCTAGTATTATCTGCTTTATAAAAGGAATATCCTTTTTAACCAGAAACACAAGATCTCACACATAACATATTGTACCCATATTGTAGGGAGACAAATACTGCTCACAGTTAGAAACTCAATCTTAATTTGCTTATTGAATTAAAATAAAAACATCTATTCAATCAAAAAAAAAAAAGAATCTAGTATACACATGTATTTGAGATTCTCCCTTCCAATATTTTTTTCTCCCAGGTCCCCAGTCTATTGAATGGTGCCACCCACTTTCAGAGTGAGTCAGTTGTTTTACTCACATGCCATGGTCTCTGGAAACAGGCATAATGTGTTTTATCAGTTTTCTAGGCATCTTTTTAAATTTTTTATTCTAATTTGTTATATATGACAGCAGAATGCATTATAATTCATATTACACATATAAAGCACAATTTTTCATATCTCTGGTTGTATACAAAGTATATTCACACTATTCGTGTCTTTAAAAATGTACTTAGGGTAATGATGTCCATCTCATTCTGCCATGTATTTTTACCCCCATCCCCCCACCCAC
>NW_026000093.1:10444433-10458508 GCF_001458135.2 Marmota marmota marmota
CCCTTCACCTACCTAGAGTTACTCTAATCCTCTCATGCTCCCCCTCCCAACCCACGATAAATCAGCCTCCTTATGTCAGAAAAAACATTTGGCATTTGTTTTTGGGAGGTTGGCTAACTTCATTTAGCATTATATTCTCCAACTCCATCCATTTACCTGAAAATGCCATGATTCTATTCTCTTTTATTGCTGAGTAATATTCCTTGTGTGTATCTATTGAAGGGCATCTGGGTTGGTTCCACAGTTTAGCTATTGTGAATTCTGCTGCAATAAACATTGATGTGACTGTGTCCCTGTAGTGTGCTGTTTTTAAGTCTTGGTATAGACCAAGGTATGATAGCTGAGTCAGATGGTGGTTCCATTCCCAGTTTTCCAAAGAATCTCCATATTGCTTTCCATATTGGCTGCACCATTTTGCAGTCCCATCAGCAATGTATGAGTATGCCTTTATTCCCACATCCTTGCCGACACTTATTGTTGTTTGAATTTTTAATAACTGCCATTCTGACTGGAGTGAGATGAAATCTTAGAGTAGTTTTCATTTGCATTTCTCTAATTCCTAGAGATAGTGAACATTTTTTCATATATTTGTGGATTGATTGTATATCACCTTCTGAGAAGTGTCTGCTCAGTTCCTTGGCCCATTTATTTATTGGGGTTTTTTTTTGGGGGGGGGTGTTTAGCTTTTTTAGTTCTTTATATACCCTAGAGATTAGTGCTCTCTCTGATGTGTAAGTGGTAAAAATTTGCTCCCAGGATGTAGGCTCTCTATTCATCTCACTGATTGTTTCTTTTGCTGAGAAGAAGCTTTTTAGTTTGCATCCATCCCATTTATTAATTCTTGATTTTAATTCTTGCACTATAGGAGTCTTATTAAGAAAGTCAGGGCATCAAAGGCATTTCTGTATATCAGTGAAAAATTCTCTGAAAGGGAAATGAGGAAAACTACCCCATTTACAATAGCCTCAAAAAGTAAAATACTTGGGAATCAACTTAATGAAAGAAGTGAAAGACCTCTACAATGCAAACTACAGAATGCCAAACAAAGAAATTAAAGAAGACTTAGAAGATGGAAAGATCTCTCTTGTTCTTGGATAGGCAGAATTTATATTGTCAAAATGACCATACTACCAAAAGCACTATACAGATTTAATGCAATAAAAATCCCAATGATATTCCTCATAGAAATAGAAAAAGCAGTCATGAAATTCATCTGGAAAAATAAGAGACCAAGAATAGCTAAAGCAATCCTTAGCAAGAAGAGTGAAGCAGGTGGCATCACTATACCAGACCTTAAACTATACTACAGAGCAATAGTAACAAAAAAGTATAGTATTAGCACTGAAATAGATTGGTAGACCAATGGTACAGAATAGATGACACAGAGACTAACCCACAAAATTACGGTTATCTTATGTTAGACAAAGGTGCCAAAACATACATTGGAGAAAAGATAGCCTCTTCAGCAAACAGTGCTGGGAAAACTGGAAATCCATATGCAACAAAATGTAATTAAACCTCTATCTCTCACCATGCACAAAACTCAACTCAAAGTGGATCAAGAACCTAGGAAGTAAACCAGAGACCCTGTGTCTAATAGAAAAAGTAGGCCCAAATCTTCATCTAGGCATCTTTTAATCCTTCAAGTTCATAAACAAGATAAACCATCACAAAAAAATCTCAGCAAGATCTAATTTTCTGTTCTCTAGAATGAAGGGAGTAGAACGCTGCCCTGGAACAGCCATTATGGTAAACAAAATGGAGACATTGTGAAAAACTATCATGTGATCCAGAAATTCCACTGCTAGGTATATATCCAAAGGAAATTAAAGCACTGTTTGGATGCGAGTTTTTCACTTCCATGTTCATTTCAGCCAATTATTGTTTATAATAGGCAAGATATGGGAACAGTGTAAGGGTCCCACAACAGAAGAAAGCAAAAGAAGATGCATGTATTCGTACAGCCTTTTGAAAGAAGACAATTCTTCCATTGTGATAATACAGATAGACCTGAAGGATGTCATGCTGAGGGAAATAAGCCAGATACAGAAAAATAAATACCACATAATCTCACTTATATGTGAAATCTAAAAGAAGTCAAACTCACAGTAGAATGGTGATTACCAAGATATTGGGTGGGAGAAAAGAGAGATTGATTACAAGGTTATAAACTTTCAGTTATAAAATGATAAGCTCTGGAGACCTAATATACAGCACGGTGACCAAAATATAAGTACTGTAAGTTTTAATTTGCTGAGATGATATTCCAAATGCTTTTTTTTTTAACCACCAATAAGGTGATGGGTGTGTTAATGAACTTGATCATGGTGCTCACTTCACAATGTATGCATATGTCAACACATCACACTATATACCTAAAATAGATACAAATTGTATCAATTATAATAAAGCTAGAAGGAAAACAAAATGGTTCTTCAGTTCTCTTTCACTAACCAACAATGTGTCTGAATATGTTATGATGTTTTATTTATTCTCATTCTTTTAGGTTGGTTTAAAAACAAAATTGAGAATTCTTAACTGGAAATATTTCTGTACAATAAAATCTGTGTAATCACTGATAAAGGATAGTATTAACAAATAAGCTAAAGTAAATGAAAATGTTGCATGACCAGAACAATTTTCCTAAGCCTAATGATTAATAGCTTCTTTAAAAATAAAAATGTATGTTAGAGTCTAAATACCCAATTCCAGTCAACAAAAATTATGTAACTACAGAAGATTCTATTCAGTCATTTAAAGAACATCTAGTAGGGTATTTAATAATGTGGAAAAAACTGCAAGATGAGACCAAAGTTAGAAAATATATTTACCATAGGACTACAGTTTAGACTTAAAAAACAAACAAAAAAAACAAAAACTTTCCATTTCAAACCCAAATTTTGTTCTCTAATACCATTCCTCATTAAAAATAATCAGGGCTCCTTAAAGAAATGGCTAATTGCATTGGAACAAGGAAACACAGGTAAGTCCAGGTTATCTTCTGACCAAAAGTAAGGAAACGTGAAAGAACAATGGAGTCATATCACAGAAAAGAACAAAGTCAAGTTGCTGCATTCCCTATAGGTCTAACTGGGCATTATTTGGTCCTCAAGAGATAGGTAACTCAAACATATATGACAATCCATGTGTCCACCATGACTGTCAAGTCTTAAAAACCTTTTCATCACCATCTGAAGTAGCCATTAAAACAACTTCTTACTTTGAAAATGGGCAAGTAAATGTGAATATTATGCATTGAGCTTTCCTTTCCAGTTAGACCTGTGTTTATGAATTCCTGGCAGCCCTACTTGATGAGTCAGTCAGCTGATATATGTTCATGATAATAAAAATATAAAATCACTATTTTGGAGCCCCTGTGAAGTTATTCAGGCAGCAATTATCCGGCAATCAATTGATGGGGAAATAAATTTTGTTTATGGTTTTCCCAACTAACAAAAAAAGTTACATTCTTATAAGAGGAAAATCATAACTATACAACAGCAGAGGAGTTCTGAGGATAAAATCGTACAGTGAAGAATAAGTTCATTATTATTCTATAAAGAAAATATGGTATATATGCACAATGGAATATTACTCAGCCTTAAGGAAGAATGAAATTAAGGCATTTGCTGGTAAATGGATGAAACTGGAGAATATTATGCCAAGCAAAATAAGCCAATCCCAAAGAACCAAAGGCCAAATGTTTTCTCTGATATGTGGATGCTAATTCACAATAAGGGGCGGGGAGAATAGAGGTATTTTGAACTAGACAGAGGGGTGTGAAGGGAGGGGAGGGGGAACTGGAGCAGAAACGATAGTAGAATGAATCAGGAATTGTTACTCTATGTTTATATATGATTACATGACCTGTGTAACTCTATGTCATGTAAAACCACCCGAATGAGAAGTTACACTCCATTTATGTACGACGTGTCAAACTGCATTCTACTGTCATATATAACTAATTAAAACAAACAAAAATATATTTTAAAATGTTCATTCTAATTAACCAGACAGCACCCATAGTGGTGGAAGGACCAGCTATTATCCCTCCCCTCATTCTTTGCCTGTGTATATACATTCACCATACCACTCTCAACCAAAAGCTTTAATTTGAATCTATCAAGTCTTTAGTTGAAACTTTCAGTTTGCAGGAAAAAGAAGAATACTTTACAAGTGGCCACAAAGAAGCAATCAGACAAATCCAGAGGTGAAACACTCTACAGTATAGGTAGTGCCATAAGGAGACATCTAGATTGAAGAATAAAGAAAGGCAGCCACAGTGGCGTGACTTGGACTGGATCCTGTATGGAGAGATGAGCTGAAACTGATATTTGGAGAGCACTCATGGAATATGGGCAAAGTATATTGAAAATAACCATTAATTTTGTGAAGTGTGATATTTTTGGCTATGAAGGAAATGTATCTTTTAAAATATATACTAAATAGAAGGGAAATTGCATGGTAATGGAAGGAGACCCTCAGGGTTATACAGTGGAGGGGATAGAGAGAGAGGAGGGGAGGGGAGGGGAGAGGTGGGGAGGGGGGATGGTGGAGGATGGGAAAGGCAGCGGAGCACAACAGACACTAGTATGGCAATATGTAAATCAATGGATGTGTAATTGATGTGATTCTGCAATCTGTGTATGGGGTGAAGGTGGGAGTTCATAACCCACTTGAATCAAAGTGTGGAATATGATATGTCAAGAAATTTGTAATGTTTTGAACAACCCACAATAAAAAATTAAAAAAAATATATATATATACTAAAGTAAAAATTCTTTTTAAAAATGCTGATGGCTATTAACACCATGTTAGTGGTGGTTTAGTATAGTACAGGCTTTGGAGAAGGCCTGGGTTTGACAGCTAACTCCATTTACCAGCCACTGAAGTTTGATTGGGGCTTTTAAACTTTGTTGCTTCTTCTTACTGCACCTATGTTGGATAGATACTGGGAATCGCATGAGACAATATGTAATTTTCATAACTGCCTTGTCCCCAATAACATCCTGCTTTCTTATAGATTCTTCTAAATCTCTAATTTTTTTCTTACTGTTTTAAGCCTTCACTAATTTCATAATCTTCACTCATTTTGATTTTTTTGTTCTCCCTACTATCAGAACTAAGCATGAAATTATCCATTATCTGTGTTTGTGCCACTTAGTATGCCTATTACTTATTCACTTCTTTTAGGTCTTTTTGGCATGGAAAAAAAAAGTCAACAATCCCTGACACTTTGCAACTTTGAAAATCTTCATTTAGGACAATATGCTTTTTCTTACTCACTTTTCAAAATCTCCTATAGCTATTTGTTGCCTAAAATCCTGACTATTCGCCTTCTGTTCTCTTCCTCTTCAAACTGAGAAATAGGAGAACTACCTCTTGTCCTTCGGTGTTCCTACACTTTTTTTTTTTTTTTAGTTGTAGATACATTTATTTTATTTTTATTTTTATGTGGTTTATTTTTATGTGGTTCTGGGGATCAAACCCAGTGCCTCACACATGACTGAGCCCCAATCCCAGCCCCTGTTCCTATACTTCTGCTCTCTTTATATTTCCTTTGTCTTCCTCCTCAGTGGAATCTAAACCTATATTTCCCTTGGAAGTGCTTTGCATAAACACCTGAATTGCCTCAGCGCCCACTCTTCATCCAATTTCTCCCCAATTTGGGTTTACTTATTTCACCTTCAATTGTCAGAAACAACCATAAAGTGTTTAAACGTTTTCTTCCTTAACTAAATCTCAGCTCTTCATTGATCTTTAATCTTCAAATTTTTCATTTGCTCATGAATGTGATTAGAATCTAATCTCATCTGTATTAACTGATATCTGACTTAACTTTTCCAGTAATTCATTCTTTTTTGATTACAGCCTGCTTGTCACGCTTTCTCACTTAACCCTCGTTTATGATTTATGCTTTCCCATATTATATGAGTTTTTAACTCCTCCAATATCTGTAAAAATGCAGAAACATTGTATTTTCTGGAGCAAATTCACCAAAGAAAACTGATTCTGTTGAAGAACTTATGTCAAAAAATAAAATGATGATAGAGCAAAAGTAATTCCTTCAAAAACTCCTACTTATTTCTTTATATATCTGAACATATTCATCCACATATAGGTAGAGTGGCTAGTACACGGCAAACAGTTTTTTAGGTTGTTAAGTCATCAGAGGTCTTCCCCACCCCAAGTGCAAGTATACAGTACAATTCTGTAGCCTAGTGCAATAAACATTGCCTTGGATTTAGACAGATCTGTTAATTCCCAGCTCTGTCACTCATTCTTGTGTGGCTCCAGAAAAGTTACTCAGAGCTCTATCTGGTCTCTTCATTTATAAAATGAAATGGAAAAAAGAAGCTAATAATGTCTTTTAAGACTCAGAAAATCAAAAAGTTATGTAGAGATATTTATGAATTTATTAACAACAGCCCTCCCCCCAATAGAAAGAGGGAAGGAGGGAGAGAGGGAAAGGGAGAAAGAATGGGGGTGGGGAGGGAGAGAAAAAGAAAGTATTGTAGTCCTACTAGGAAGTAGCTGTGGTTTTCCTTCCTTTTAAATTCTGGATGAGATTTATTAACTTCCATTCCATGTCCTGTGGAAGTCAAGAGTCCTGCCCGACATTTTTGCACATTCCCAGCAGACGGCATTTTCCTGAGCATCCTTGCCTATTAGTTTGATTTATGAACCATCATCCCACCACCCCTCATCTGTGGTTCCTATTCATACTACACTGGCACCGATGTTGAACTTAGAGATGTCTGTAGTTTCTGCACCCACTCTACCTTCTCCAAAAAGCAAAGCCTTGAAAAAACAAAACTTTGCACACATGGTCTTCTTTCTCTGGGCAGGCAACTTTAATAAAAGGAGATTGCAGAGGAAGGAGAAAGAACTATTATAGCAACACAATCAACTGCATGGAATACTCAGCATTTCTGTTTTCAGAAATCATTCCAACCACCTGTTCCTAAGAACTTTCTTTGTCTACTTTGCCCCATGCTCTATGCCATCACATCTGGACACATGTTTCCTATTTGGAGTCTAAATGTTTATCAGAAATCCAAATTCTCTTTTAAATAAAGCTAATTACTTATTCTTTGACTCTAATTATAAACTTAGCCCCCAAATCAAATTGATTGGGGTCCTCAGTAGAAAAGGGCAGGGTGGAAAGAGTTTATTCAATAGAATCTGCCTTCCTTAAAACTTGCAGTAAATAGCATGTTTGGGATCTTAAGAATAGTATAGCTATAGCACTGCATTTTTTTAAAATGCCACTGGACTAGAGTAAAAAACATAATATATAAAATTACCTCACCATCAATTCAAGAAGTAAAATATACAAAAGATCAAAGCTATGTACAAATGTAATCTGGAATCAATGTTCCCAAATAGTTGTAGTGTTTTTAAAAAAATTAAAAAGACCTTGACAAATACTGTTCAAGGTCTGTTCTTATCAGTAAACGGCCTTGATCTTGGCAGTTGGGTCCAGAGTTGATCTGGCTCTGTATGTAGCCTGTTGGCTCATGTTGAATTTAAACCCTGTAGTTCTTCTGCAACAAAATACTTGGCCTTTCTAAGCTTTCTAGTACACCTATGCATATTTACTTCTGATACTTCTTTGTTCTAATAGATGTAATCATTTATTTAGCTTTTTTTGTATAAGCCCATAATTGTAGAATCTTTGAAAAGTGTGCCATTTCTGAGAAATAGAAAAGGGGAAATAATATCTTGTATTCAATTAACACATCTCTGAAATCCACTTTGGTTCCTCATGCTTTACTTGCAATTTATTTTTCAAGAACCCGAGGTGTCGTCAGCAAAATAGGAACTCAAGATGAAATGGAGGCTGGAGTATGGAAAAAGTTTTTGCTATCTGTTCTTAAGCTTCAGAATATCTAGAATCAGTTAACCAAAACAAGACAAACAGTATGTATCATGTCTTTAGTCATGAATCATCTCACCAGATTAACATCCTAGGCTGACCTCATCAGAATACATGTGTGAAGTTATTTCTCAAATGTTCATGTCTCATGTGAGCTTCTATAGAAATAGTCCAGTAGATAGAAATGGCATGGATTAGGTAAAAGGACAAGATACTACCTGAATTCTATGACTTAACCATCAAGGAGAACTTAGACCAATCACTTTATCTTTGTAAATCTTGTACAGCATTATAAACATTTTTACATAATCTATTATCTGTTGATTTACGTCCTTTACACTGCTCACTGATATCTGCAAAAAAAAAAGGCGGGGGGGTCATTCCTTTTATTTGTTTTAAAGTTTGTTTTCATCTCAAGGGATCAAGTTCTTCTAAAATAACTTGGAATGCGATATAAATAAATAAATAAATAAAACTGTTGGTAACTACCAGAACTCCTTTCAACATTTGATCATCATAATTACATGAAACTTAGCAGCCTACTTACTTCTCCAAACAAGGAAATTAATATTGATGTGTTCCTTTAAAAATTCTTTTAATTTTCAATGTTTTGAGATTTCATGAGGTTTGTAACCAGGATAAAGAGAAAAAACAACTATAGACAACATATTTTGCGTGTTCATTTATGTCCTTAGTTAATGGCTTTTGCATTCTTGTTTTTTGAATTGTCTGTCTTATATTTAGCTTAGGTTAACCTCCTCTGTGCTGTTCTCTGCATTCCCTGAAAAATGTCTAAAACACATCCTTTCTCCTTTAGTTTTGAACTATAAACAAAATTTTTTGTCTTCAGAAGTACTGTTTGGGCACTATATTTGAGCTCCTAGGTAGACTTGATCCTTTGAACTCAGAAAACAGGCCTTTATGAGGATAAAAAGCATGTAATAGTACAACATCACTTCTGCTCAGAAGCCCACCCAGACTCAAGGAGAGTGAAAATTGTTCATGTCTAATTTGCCATAACTTTGTTTTCCAGAAACAACACTCTCAATTACCTAGAACTGAAAGAACATTTCTAAAAGCCAAGGACATTCTGTAGAGTTATGTAGAGCATTGGATCTAGGATATAGTCATTGTGATAGCTTACGAGGAAGTTTGTTTTCATAGTTTTGTTTCATCTTGTTTTGGAATTAAACATACCCAAACATTAGCACGATGCTATTGCCCAACTTGGAGGAACTATTTTCCTTGTTACATGTCTTCAAAAATACCCACTCCAGGTTATGATAAGCTATTTCATGAAGCATTGAGGGCAGTTTCAGAGAGAAATAATTCTTTTTTAAAATAATTAATGTGTATATTGGTATTCAAAAATACTACTATATGCTAAAAATAACCTTTCAGGGTCTGGCATTAGTGCTTTACCTACTTATCAACTAATGCTTTTATAAATTTTCAATCTAGTGACTCCCAACTAACATGAAAACTAGTTAACAGCAGATAATCAGAGCTTTTTAGAACACTTTGCCACATTTAAGGTTTCACAGACACTATCAGCAGTTTCTAAAACAACAAGTATCTGAGCGAAGCTGCTGGATCTTTTTAGAGCAACAACTTACACAAACTCCCTTTGTCAGCTTTGGAATCAAGCCATGGACTGAGGTAACACTATCAGATGAAGAGACCCTGTGGTTGGGAGTTTCCCAGGTACTGTGCTGCGAATAGGTGACTGTAGGGCAGAGATAGCACTTGGTGGCATGGTTGAGTGCTGGAACAATAAGAGCCCCTTCCCAAGAAACAGCTTCAGGCACACCCCTCTATTTACTCTACATGTGGCTAAAATAGAATTATTTTCTAGGTGTACCAAGAAGAAGGAAAAACGAAGAAAGACTCATCTAGATAATAGCTATCACCAAATTTCTAAATAGCCAAGTTGGAAAGTCATCTTGTCTCATATCTAGACCGATTTATCAAAAAATATGTTTTCTAACAGCGGTGTTCCAGAACATCCACCTCGCTGTGTTGGTCAGCTTTCCATCACTGTGATTAAAATTCCAGACAAGAATAACTTAAAGGAGCAAATTTTTATTTTGGGTTCTTGGCTTCAGAGATTCCATCCTTGGTGACCAACTCCTTTGCTCTGGGCTAGAGATGAGGCAGAACATCATGGTGGAAGGGCGTGGAAGAGGAAAGCTACTAAATTCACAACTGCCGGGAAGCAGGGAGGAAGGAGCCAGGGGAAAATGATACAATCCTCAAGGGTAAATCCTCAGCGACCCACCTCCTTCAGCCACAACCCATCTGCCCAAAGTTACCACCTAGCACAGTAGCCCTTTCAAATTATGAGTCCATCAGATGGTAACCTATTGATTACATTATAGCTCTCAGAATCTAATCAGGAGCTTTTGGGGTAGTGGGGGAACTAGGGATACCTCATATCCAAACTATAACCCTCACTTTTTTTCAGTAAAATATCCAAAACATAAAATTTACCATCTTAACCATTTTTATATGTACAGTCTGGTAGTGTTAAGTATATTCAAATTGTTATGCAGTCATCAGTACCATCTGTACCCATAACTGTTCATTTTGCAAAGCTAAAACTCATTACGCAACAAACAGCTCCTCATTTTTCACCTCCTTTAGCCCCTGGAAACTACCATTTTACTTTCTGTTTCTATGAATTTGACTACTTTAAATACCTCAAATAAGTTGCCTGTAACCAGATTTTCTCCTTTTCTAGGGCTTAACAATATTCCACTGTATATATGTATATACCACATTTTGTTTGGCCCATTTATGTTTTGTGGATGTTTTTATTACTTAATACAAGAAATAATACATTTCTCCTTCTGGAGAAGATCAGGGTACCTAAAAGCCACTGCATTATGATTCATTTTCATTTACCATCTATTTTTAGGTAAACACATCTGCTTATATGTTAGAGACCATACTTGATTTTTTTCTTTCTTCTATGGATGCTACATAATGAACCTGGGGAAAAATTATTAGAACTCTAGAACAGGCTGGATCACATGTCTATGACATTGAATGACAAGCTTTTGATGTTTGGGTTCATTTAAAAATTGTTATTAATGAAGACTCAGTTACCAGTGACTTACTAGATATCTCATAAAATATAAAGAGAATCTAAGAAGTAGGAAGGGAAGGATTCATTAGAAATGGAAAAACAACTGGAATCAGGAGCTCAAACACTATCGAGACCTTCTCTCTGATATGTATTTTGTAGGCCTTAGCCTTTTCCACGTGAAAAAACAAACAGAAAAACATCTAGACCTTCACAGCAGAGCCTTAACAACCATCAGTGAGGGTTCACTCCCCAACACCCAGATGTGACTATAAATATAATGAATATCCATCTTTCCAGGGGGGTAAATCCAGGAACCGCAGAAAAGACAGACTAGAAATTCTTTACAGAGAACAGTCAGGGTCTACTTAATGACAGACACACATACACACACACTGATAGATCAGAGAATTCTTACAGTACATATCTGTAAGATTCCATCTTTGCTGTGGGGCAGGGACTATTGTAATTCTTTTTTCAATGAAAGATTTGTTGTTGTTGTGTCTTTAATGAAAGATTTGTTGTTTTTTGCCTTTTATTTTATTAATATATGTATCACAAATTGTATATTTATACAACTAATTATTTCTATATTAATTATATTAAATATATTAATAATATATTGATAATATAATTATATTAATAATATCTATAACTAACTTACATAATTAATTAATATGATTTTTAAATTTTATATAATAATACATAATTTTATATAATAGATTTTATATTATTTATTTATATAATAATTGATTTATTGTTGTTATATAAATGTATATATGTAATATAATTGAAAACCTATGTTCAATGCATCACTGTGCCCAGCTATCCATTTTTGATTGGATCATTTGTATTTTTATCGAGTTATTTAAATTCCTGATATATTTTGACTGTTAATCTCTATTAGATATATGGTTTCCAGATATTATCTCCCATGTCTTAGTTTGTGCCTTCATTCTGTTGTTTTCTTTGCTATGAAGAAACTTTTTGATTTGGTGCAATCCTATTTGTCTATTTCTATTTTTGTCGTCTATGCTTTTGAGGTAATATCAAAAAAATGTGAGAACCAATGTCAATATTTTTCCTTATTGTTTTCTTCTAATAGTTTTATACTTTTAGGTCTTTCAAGTAGGTGTTTAGTACACTTAGAGTTGATTTTTGTAGATGGTATGATAAGGGTCCAATTTCATTCTTTCACATATGGATATTCAGTTTTCCAAATACCATTTATTGAAGATAATCCTTTCTTAGTTGTGTGTTTTGGGCATCTAGGTGGAAGATCAAGTAGCCATAGATGTGTAAATTTATTTCTGAGCTTTTTATTCTGTTCCATTGGTCTACATATCTGTTTGTGTTCCAATACCATGCTGTTTGATTACTATAGCTTTATAGTAGATTTTTTTTCTTAATGATATATTTTTTTATTTGTTTTAATTAGTTCGATTTTGAAGTTAGGTAATATGCTGCTTCTAGCTTTGTTCTTTTTGTTCAAGACTACTTTGGTTGTTTGAGATTTGTGTTTCTATATAAATTTTAGAGTTGTTTTTCTATTTCTGTGAAAATTGTTATTATAATTTTAGTAGAAATTATATTAATCTATAAATTATTTTAGGTAGTACGGTCATGTGTAAGTCAGTTTCTATTGCTATGAAAAAATACCTGAGAAAAACAACTTAGGGGAGGAAAGATTTATTTGGGCTCACAGTTTTAGAAGTTTCAGTCAATTATCAACTGATTCCATTGATCCTGGATCTATAGTGAGGCAGTACAACATGGTAGAAGGGCACGGCACGGACCTCATGGCAGCCAGGAAGTGAGAGCAGAGATGACAGGCTGGGGACAATATAAAATCCCAAAGGGCATACTCCTACCTTCTCCAATTCCTACCACCTGATTCAAATATGAATTCATCAGTGGATTAATCCACCGAAGAGTCAGGACCCTCATCATCCAATCACTCCCCCACATCCCTATCTCTGAACATTGTTGAATGAGGAATCAAACCTTTAATACATGATTGAAACCATAAAGTTTTGCACCTTTTCTCAAAGGCTCATGCCCACCTCACAAAGCAAAATGCACTCAGTCCATTTCCAAGAGTTCCAATAGTCTTAATAATCCCAGCAGTGTTCAAAAGTTCAAGTCCAAAGCCTCTTCTGAGACTCAAGGCAAACTCTGAGCTGTAAGCCCGTGTAAAATAAAAAAGAAAGTTGAATAAGTCCAATATATGGTGGGCACAGGATAAATATTCTTATTCCTAAAGGCATTAATGGGGGCATAAAATGGAAGGATAACCCCAAGCAAGAACAAAACCTAGCAAAACAAACATTGAATCCTGTAGCTCCATACCTAGCAACAGAGGCTCATAGTGGGAAAATGTGGGCTCCAGAGGGTTTACGCAGCCCCACCCCTATGGCCCTGCAGGTTGTAATCCCTATGGCCTCTCCCTTGGGCTGTCTCTATTGTGCCTGAAGATTTCCTCAGCAGTTTAGGTTTCACTCTTACATCCTCATATCTTGCTTTCTTGAGGCTTCCTGTAAAGGATTCTGACCCTGCCACACATTGCCTGGTCTCCTTTGAAATCTTGGTAGAAGTCTCCATTACCCTGTAATTCTTGCATTCTTCTTTTTTTTTTTTAATCTTTATTTTATTTTTATGTGGTGCTGAGGATCGAACCCAGCGCCCTGCGCATGCCAGGCGAGTGTGCTACCGCTTGAGCCACATCCCCAGCCCTTCTTGCATTCTTCATGCCTGTTAAACTAGCACCATGTAGAAGACACCAAGTCCTGCTGCCAGTAGCGACAGAAACCAGGGCTCCTTGTCCCATAGCTGCAGTGGCCTCTGAGTGCCTGGATTGCTAAACATGGAAAAAGTAATCCTGGGGAGATCTTTCCCCAAGAAGCCCTGTGCAAGCTTGGGGTCTGACCAGTTCCTAAAACGTCCTCAAGCATCTTTCTCAGTGCAAAGTACTTGACTTCTTTTTCATGTTACTAATTCCTTCAACAATCACATCCTCCTTGGCTGCAACTTTAAACTTGCTCTTTTTCTGGCCAAACTGCAAGTTTTTCAAATCTTCCTGCTCTGCTTTTTTTTTTGGGGGGGGGAGGGGTG
>NW_026000093.1:10462814-10475549 GCF_001458135.2 Marmota marmota marmota
TGGATGTGTAACTGATGTGATTCTGCAATCTGTGTATGGGGTGAAGGTGGGAGTTCATAACCCACTTGAATCAAAGTGTGGAATATGATATGTCAAGAAATTTGTAATGTTTTGAACAACCCACAATAAAAAATTAAAAAAAAATAAAATAAAACAGAAGGTACTTAGTTTATTTATTTTTTTTTAAATTTTTTTTTATTGGTTGTTCAAAACATTATAAAGCTCTTGACATATCATATTTCATACATTAGATTCAAGTTGGTTATGAACTCCCAATTTTACCCCAAATACAGATTGCAGAATCACATCGGTTACACATCCACATTTTTACATAATGCCCTATTAGTAACTGTTGTATTCTGCTACCTTTCCTATCCTCTACCATCCCCCCTCCCTCCCCTCCCATCTTCTCTCTCTACCCCATCCACTGTAATTCATATTTCTCCTTGTTTATTTTCCCATTCCCCTCACAACCTCTTATATGTAATTTTGTATAACAATGAGGGTCTCCCTCCATTACCATGCAATTTCCCTTTTCTCTCCCTTTCCATCCCACCTCATGTATCTGTTTAATGTTAATCTTTTCTTCCTGCTCTTCCTCCCTGCTCTGTTCTTAGTTTAAGCTAATTCTTTATTCATGTTCAAGGAGGATAATTTCTATAACAATTTCACGGTAATTCATTTTTTTTCTGAAATGTATCGAGTATGTTTTGAAACTGTAAATTCATTCACTGATTCCTGTTATCTATTTCCTTTCTCAGAGAAAAGCATTTTTCCACGCTTACCTTACTGGAATTACATGGACAATTTTTAATGCAGAGTATCTTTAGTGCCCCATTCTATAGACTCTGAACCTGGGAAGTGTCTTGTATTCCTCTTCTCTTTTCTTTCTTCTTCGTTGTGAGGGAGAGATTGAGAAAAACAGAAGGAAATCTATTTGCTATCTTTTAGCAATGGACACAAATTACCATATTCTGACCAAAAATTTTTCCTAGATTCTTATGAAACTGTCAAACTATTTTCATGTGACTTCAGTAAGTTTTTCGATATTTATCCATGTACTTAGATATACAAGAGACTGTTTCATGATCTTGATCATCCAACATGTACATGTTTTGCTTATGTTTAAACATAAGAGCACTTTAGCCATCAATAAAAATTTTAAAATCTTTGAATCATTGCCCAGTTTTTTTCTTAAGTCTTTGTCACACAACCATGAGAGGATCCTGTAGAATCTCCCTTTGAGAATTTGCTATTCACAATTTTCACAATTCAGGAAGGTCCCCCAGAATCTGTAACATTGAGTAATTTACAGTTTTGCCAACTGAGGTTTCTGTACAAGAATGAGACACATACCTAGCAAGTAGGCACCTAGCCATTAGCCTGACATTGGCATCTTAACTTATTTATTTGTACCAGACATATTTTAGAGGGGAATTGCATGCTAGAGTGGTGGTCTTAGAAATACATCTCTGAGTGAAATGTTTTTGTTACTGTTCTCTTGTTCTAAAATTTTTTGGCCTGCTTCATTTTTAGTTTCTCATCTAGACTTGACTTTTTTTGTTATTAGAAAATACTTTCCCCTGCTCCTATTTCATATGAGGGCAAAGCATTACTTAGATGGGTGCCTGTGCACATACGCGTATGTGCTCGAACATATTTTAATAATGCCATATTCGGACAAGGCTTCTGTTTTCTGCATTCTGGTCAGCCTTTCCCATGTCCTTAAGTAACTTTATATTCAAAGGCTATTGATTCTGCATCTT
Organism: Marmota marmota marmota; assembly: GCF_001458135.2. Taxonomy (NCBI): domain Eukaryota; kingdom Metazoa; phylum Chordata; class Mammalia; order Rodentia; family Sciuridae; genus Marmota; species Marmota marmota. Next base: position 10,464,581 of record NW_026000093.1, read on the forward strand.
CTGCCAAAATTTCAAACACCATGAGACAGCACTGGAAGACATCCAGTGAGAGTTTTTAGGTTGGGGCTCTGACCCCTAGGGTTGTTTTTCAGGGTTTGTATGGCAAGCAAGGGCTGATTTAAAAAAAAAAAAAAAAAAAAACTCTTGGTGTTTTGTAAGTAAGCAGTCAGGTAAGAGGCACCATAATGTCCCTGAAACAGAGCCAACCTACAAACAGCAGCTGTCTCCAGGTCTAACAGCAGGATTGTAGGGAGATATCCTCTACCCCTTAAAATTCTCTAACACAGAATTGGTCTTTTCATCCTGCAATTAGAAGCTACACTTTAAATATCCACCCCACCCCAAAAAAGATGTAGTTATATAAAGATATACTTATATAGTTATATAAATTCACACTTGGGATAGATGGAGTTAAAATCAGATCCTTCTGGGCTTCTAATGTGATTAGACTAGACTCTGAACATGGCATGGGCAGGAAGCGGGTCTTTCCATCTCTGTAAATCACCATGCCAGCACTGTGGCTGGTGCAGCCTTATCTCTCAACAGCCCTAAACCCTCTCCATAAAAAGAAATGAACACTGTGAGATGAGGAAAAGGACACCAAACCCAACACACTTCATGCTTTTAACTTGTCTTATGGCCAATGTCAGATTAAGATAATGTTGGATTAGTCCAGCTGTCCAATGTGGGCGATCCTGGTTGCATGACTGCTGTAGGTACTAGAACACGGTTTTCTCTTAGCTTCTAAGGGTCCTGGGGCCTACAGTAAATAGAGCTATGTCATGAGGCTGACTCTTGTTCTGTGATCCCCGTAGTCCTGCATTCACTTGCTTACCCAGAGGAAATTGGAAGTGGGGAGGACCCTAGATATGTGTAGATATTTATGCTTGCCTTTTTTTTCCCCTAAAACATCTACTACCACCCATGCTATGCATAGCTTCCTGGAATTTATCTTACTTCATATACTTTGATCAACATGTCCCCATTTCTGCTCCTCCCCAACCCCTAGTAACCACCATTCTACTCTCTGCTTCTCTGAGTTTGACTTTTTCAGATTCTGTATGTAGGAAGATCTTGCAGTACTTGTCTTTCTGCATCTGCCTTAGTTCACTTATCAAAGTACCCTTCAGGTTCATCCATATTGGCATGAATTGCAGGATTTCCTTCTCTTTTATGAACAAATAAAATTCTATCATATGGCTATATTACATTTGCTTTATCCTTTCATCCTTCAATAGACTCAATAGTTTGTTTTCATGTCTTGGCTATTATAAATAATGCTATAATGAATGTAGGAGTAGAGACATCTCTCAGAGATACTGTTTTCATTTTCTTTGGATGTATACCTGAGATTGCTGAATCACATAGTTTTATTTTTCTTTTTTCCTTTTTGAAGAACTTCTGTCCTGTTTTCCATAACAGCTGTACTTACTTATATTCTTCCCCCAACAATGTACATGAGTTCTCTTTTCTCCACACTTTGTTGTTATCTTTTAATAAAAATCATTCATATAGTTATGAAGTGATACCTCATTGTGATTTGATATGCATTTCTCTGATGATTAGTGATATCATGTATTATATCATATATCTATTGGAAAATTGCATAGTGTCTTTGAAGAAGTGTTTATTCAGGCTCTTTGCCCATTTTAACTATTTTTTATTTTTTGCTATTGAGATGTGTGAGTCTAATGTATATTGGATATCAACCCCTTTTCAGATACATGGTTTGCAAATATTTTTCCCATTCTATAGTTGCCTTCTATTTTTGAGATGGTTTCTTTTGTTTTGCAGAAAATTTTTAGTTTGTTGTAGTCCTACTCACTTATTTTTGCTTTTGTTGTTTGTGATTTTGGTTTCAGATCCCCAAAATCAACATCAAGGAAATTTTACCCTACGTTTTCATCTAGGAGATTTATAGCCTCAGGACCAACACTTACGTCTTTAATTTTGAGTTCATTTTTGTGTATGGCGTAAGACAATGATACAATTTTATTCTTTTGCATGTAAACATTTAGTTTTTCCAACATCATTTACTGAGGAGATACCCTTTCCCCATTGTATGTGGTGCCCTTGTCCAAGATTAGGTCACCGTATATATGATTTTATGTCTGGGCCCCTGATCTGTTCCATTGGTCCATGTGTCTTCTTTTATGCCAGTGCCAAGCCATTTTGATTACTGTAGTCTTGTGATAGAGTTTGAAATTGGAAAATATGTTGTCTACAGCTTTGTTTTTTCTTCTCAAGATTGCTTTGGCTATTGGGCATCTTTTGTGGTTCCATATGAATTTCAGGATTTTGCTCTATTTTTGTAAAAAAATTTTATTAGAATTTTGATAAGGACTCTACTGAATCTGCAGACTGTGTTGGGAAATGTGATCATTTTTATAATATCAGCTATTCTATCATGTACATGAAATATTTTCATTATGTATTCTTCAATTTCTTTCATCAATGTCTTATAGTTTTCAGGATGTATCTTTCACCCCCTTGAGTAAATTTATTCCTAAGCATTTTACTATTTTTGATGCTAGTGTAAATTGGATTATTTTGAAATTTCTTTTTCAGAGAGTTCATTGATAGTGTATGGATATACAACTGATCACTGTATGTTAGTTTTGTATTCTGCATCTTTTCTAAAGTCATTTATATATATAGTGCTAACAGGTTGTTTGGTGGAGTTTTGGCAGGGGGAGGTTATATTTAATATTATATCATCAACAGAGATAATTTAACTCCTTTTTTGCCAACTTGGATGCTTTTTTATTTCTTTTTTTTTTCTATCCTAATTGCCCTAAGTAGGACTTCTAGTACTATGTTGACTAGAAGTGGTGAGAGTGGGAATCCTTGTTTTATTCCCCACATTATTTAATATGTTAGCTTCATGCTTTCACATGCAACCTTCATTATGTCAATATTCATTCCTTGCATACCTAATCACTTTAGAGTTTATGCTCTATGTTTCTTGTTCTTAGATTGGTATGGATGACTGTTTAAGTTGACCCCAAAGGAAGAAAGGTCATGATCAAACTAGATCAAGTTGTAGCGTATCTACTTAGAGGGTTAAGCACTGAGTGATGCAGATTGGAAAGGGCTGTTGCTGTGCACCCAAGTGCTTCCTGTCTGGTCCTGAAAACACCAGCCCAGGACTCTTCTTCCCTTAGTAAGCAATTGAGCAGACCTCAGCTATCAGTGGAATGTGCCCTGCAGGGGTTTCATTTCTACCTCCATACCAATGAGCTGTTCAAAACTTCACAAAGGAATTTTGGTAAATTTGTTTTTTGTCACTTTGTTGTATTTCAGTGTTTTCTGTTTTAGTTCCAGAGCAGCTACCTGGCTGATTCAAAGAGTCTCACTTGGATTCTGATGCAATTGGATGACAGCACAAATAAGCAGACTGAGACCTGGGAGTCAGATCATCAGCTTATGAAGTTGTTCCTGAGTTTTGGAGAGTAAAATGCCTAAAGCAGAGCAATTAATAAAATGGTTTATTTGGCTCTTAGTTTTGGAGGCTGAAAGTCCAATATTAGGTGACCCCATCAGCTTGTAGTAGTGATGGACTCATGGCAGACAGTAGCATGGCAGGAGCCTATGCAAGAAGAAGCTCATGTAGTGAGACAGGTCCCCAGAGAGCTTCAGGAGGCAGTCTTTTGTAACATCCCACTCTCACAGGAACTCACTCATTCTAGGAGAACAGCATCAGCCCCTTCTGAGGTCAGTTCCCCCAATGGCCTAAGCACCTCCCACTAGGCCCCACCTCTTCAAGGTTTCACTACTTAACGTTGCCACACTGGGGACCAAGCCTCCAGCCCGTGAACCTTTGGGAAACAAGCTACATCCAAACTTAAAACCACATAGCAGCCTTTTAAAGAATAATTCAGTTTAAACAAAGTCCCTAAGGTATGGGGGTTGCTAATCTAATGGCACTGGTGTCCTTATGAGGAGAGATTTCTGACTCACAGAGAAAAGATCATGTGGTGACATAGGGAGAAAGGAGCCTTCTGCCAGTCAAGAAGAGAGGCCTCAAGAGGAGCTAAATCTGCCAGCACATTGACCTTGGACTTCCCGCAGCTAGCACTGAGAAAAAGTAAAAAGCTATTATTTAAGCCATCTGGTCTACTGTGTTTTGTTTTAGTAGCATTAGCAGATTAATACCGTCCTCTTTCCCACTTTCTCAAATTCTTTCTTAAGATACCGTTAGCCCTCTCACCTTCATTTCCCCACCATTAGTGACATAGCTGAATGGAAGAGAAGATTTTTAATGGGTAAGCTTTGAGGTAAAATGAGAAGTAAACAACTTCTTGTTTTCCTCAGTTACAAAATAAGGAAGTTAGTCCCATATATAACTTGGAGATGCCATGATCTGAAGCCACTTCCAATAAAAAGACTCGTTGGAAAGTACCTAGCTGGCTCTTTGAAAATCTTCACGTCCAGGCTCCCATCCTCTCTTATGACATCCATGTTTAAGGTAAACTGAAACTATTTCTTCATCAATTTAAAATATTCACATTTCAACTATTTTCCCCTTCTTTTACATTGTAAAATTATTCCAAACAGAGTGATCTATGTGATATTATGGATCAAATTGACTTTTATTTGTGGCTATAGGAGTCTACATTTATTTATAATACAGTTTCTTTAATAAAATCTCTTTTTGAGTCTCAAATATTGTATTCACAAGTGAATCTTTGGAACCTACTAGTACTTAAACATTGGGAACTGTCTAAAAACAGTTGGATTTAAGGGAATTGTAAATCCTGATGGCATCTCTTTAGCCATAAACTTTAATTATTATAAGACAAGTGGCTTGACCTACTTATAATAAAAGGAGAGATCTAAATGCTGGCCGACATTGTGTATCCAAACTCCAGTCTTAGAAAACCAGAAAATGAATGGATTACTTCATCATACCACCACACAAATGCCCAATTACAACTGGAAAAGGGGGTCTAGACCCTCAGTGGGTTGAACATTTCTGGAATATTACTTAATAATAAAGTAGAAAATAGATAGGATATTCAGAAATCAGCGACTGAGCAGATGGACAAATAGGACTTGGTCCAATTCCCACTTCTCTGCTCCACCTCTCATGTCATGATCATGCCCTGTGGCCTGCTTCTTTCTGTCTCCCAGACCCATTAGCAACCTGTTCAGCCAGCTGCCGTCACAGCTGAAACCCTCCCCACCTCTATTTTGTTGCAACAAATAGTCAATCTGCCTCATCAGGCAATGTGGGCCTGAGCACATGTAAGCTGTGTTCTCAGTGCTGCGTGTAACTCTTTCCCAATATTTTAGTAAGGTGGGAGATCAATAGAGAAGCAGAAAGGTCTCCTAGTAAAACAACCAAACAAGGCGTTTGCAACTTGATGGAGCTTGGACTATGGAGAAAAGCAGAGTTCAAAACGCCTCCACATAAATTATTCACTTATTACCTCTCTATCTTCAACTGTTTAAGCTCCTGCTGTGTGTAAGACACCCATTAGGAGCTTTGGTTGGCTGTCTGGTTAAATAAAATATGATTATTTTCCTTAGAGAACTGGCATTCTTTGGAAACACTCTACAAAAACGGATGATGCAAAGGCACTTAACAAGGATTTCTAAGAAACTACTGCTTCTGCCTGTCATGTTTTGGTGGCCAAAGTGTTCCCGGAACATCCAAATGGCCCTTGGCATACACAGGGGTTACCTGGAGGACCAGGCATTCCAGAGCAATTGCCACTGTGTTCCCCAATCTTTTCCTCAGCCATCTTCTCACCCACACATTCTAAGAAGAACCTTGAACAAAAAGTATTTTCCTGTGCATATTTCTCTATGTGTACATATTTTCATGATTAAAGCAACAGGTTCTGTTTTCAGCAGAATTTAAGTAAATTCTACTGTTTTTTCCCCCTTACCAGAAATGTTTAAAAACAAGGTTTACATTTAGCTAACAAGCTGGTAGCAGTTGGGAAGAATACAATCAAAATCATACCAATTCCCTCTTAGGGCCCCCATCCCCTGTTCTTCTCTAAAGAGTTAGAGAAGTCAGAAATTAAAAACCTCAAAGTGAAAACTTGACAATAATTTATAAATGAAAACCCTCTCTAAAATCACTTTTAAAACCATCTTTCTGAGTAAAAGTAAATTTTGCAAAACAACAACAAAAACTGTAAAAATCTACATTAAAGTAAAGAGTTCCTGTGATCTTTAACCTTTTCTCCAGGTTAATTTTGCCAAAGAGCAAGTGGAATCATCCCTCCCCCTCTAATCCCTCTATTCTTCCCCAAACTCTCTCACACACTTATAAACAAACAAACAAACAAAAAACTGGTACTTATAATTCTTTTTAAAAATGTTTAGCCAGGCGTGGTGGTGTATGCCAGTAATCCCAGCAACTCGGGACACTGATGCAGGAGGATTGCAAGTTCAAAGCCAGCCTCAGCAAAAGCCGGGCACTAAGCAACTCAGTGAAACCCTGTCCCTGAATTAAAAAGGGTTAGGGTTGTGCTCAGTGGTTAAGTGCACCTGGGTTCAATCCCCAGTACAAAAAAAAAAAAAGCTTTTGTTAATGCATTATAGCTATATCTAATAGATGGATTCATTTTGACATAATCACACACACATGGAATGTAATTTGCTCCATTTCAGTCCTCAGTGCTTCCTGTTGTCCTTTCTTCCTCCCTCTCTCAATTCCCCTTCCTTTAGTAGTCTTCCTTATATTTATTTACTGGTTTTTTTGATGCTCTATAGATTCACATAAAGATGAAATTCACAGTGGTATATATATATATATATTATATATATATATATATATATATATATATTATATATATATATATATATATAATATATATATATATATTTTATATATATATATATATATATAATATATATATAATATATATATATATCTCTGTCAATTTCAATCCTTAATTTTTCCCTTTTCCCATTCCTTTCCCCTTCCTCTCAATTCTCTTCCTCTACTCCATTGATCTCCCCTCTAATTTTGAAACATTCACAATTCTCAACACTGTCATTCTTTTAATCTACCATAAATCATGGTAGAAATGCTGTTAACTTTATACTCTAATTAACTTTGCTGCTGATTGCTGGGAAACTTTCAGTGAGAAATGGTTCTTCAAAATGGAGCTGAGAATGCACTGTTTATTAAATTAAAAATGAGAGAGGTTGAGAATGAAGCTCAGTGGTATAGTGCTTGCCTATCATACACAAGACCCTGGGTTTGATCCCCAGCACAGAAAAAATAAAAAATAAAAATTGAAAAGAGAAAAGAAAAAAAAAGTAGGGAGTTTGCATAAATAGAGTAAAGTCAAAATTTATGAATACAAGTATTTTTCATTTTCAATTTATTATATTCATATTTTTCATATGTAGCTTTATATTTTGTTAAGCCTATGAAATCTAATGACTGTGTTTTGGAAGATAAGGTTCATAATGTTGAATATATGTTGGTTAATTCAGTTAATAGTATTTGATTTGCAAACATGAGACTTCCAGACCCAGGTCTGCCCTATAATTTGTTGTGCAAAAAATCCATTTTCTTTCCTTGAGTGTCAGTTTCTAACTAAAAGTAGAGCTTAAACTAGGTGACTTTGAATATTGTGGTCTAAGAAGCATCTGCGCTATGTCTTTGCCTCATGCTTGTCATAGGTCTGGGCATCTGAATTGGTATCAACCAACATGGTGCAGAGAAGGCACTGGAGAGAAGCTGTATTAATTATCTATTAATGAGACCAAGGCCAAAACCTTACTCCCACTGTCTCAAAAATGTATAAACCTATCCGAAAAGGACACCGGATTGCGTGATGAACAGCTCTGAGTTGTTGGTGAGTTGAAGACTCCTTTCTGTCTGAAGGTGAGCAGATGTGTTGGTATACTAGGTCTCCTTCCTGGCCAGTTGAACTGAGCCCTGGCTGCAGTATGTTCCTCTAACAGTGGAACAAAATTGACACTAGGGATTTTGTTTGCTGTGATTTATCTTTCTAATGACCCTAGTCAAGATGCTCCATCACTTAGACCTACTACAAAATGAAAAAGGCTTGGCTCTGAGTTCCAACAGCCTGGGTTCATATATTCCCAGCTCTTTCACTTGTCACAGTATGGCGACCTTGGGCCAGTGACTTACCTTTCCTGTGTCCCCTTTTCTCCTCTGTAATATACTGGTAAAAGTAACATGAGCCTCAGAGGAGGGTACAGTATGATGGTTGTGACATGCCAAGTCTACATATGGATTACCATAGGTTACTGCGATTTTGTTTTTAACTTATGTAACTTTTTCAGATAAAGATATTTTTCCTACATGTAATGATTTAGCATTCATCAATAAGGTCTAAAAATAAGGGTTTTTCTTTTAAGTAAAATTACATCCATAACTTTTTAAATGTATTCCCCTCATGCACTTTACAAAATTCATATACTTGTGCATTTTTAAAAATTTTAATAAAATTATAACAAAAACAGGTTTGGGGATTGCCGTACAACGAGTTTTGGCAACCATTTTTTATGAAGGACCAGATTTTAAATATTTTAGGATCTGTGACCACATGGTCTCTAGTTCAGTTATGGAGTTCTGCAATTGCATGGCAAGAGCAGGCCACAGACAATCATGCAAACAAATGGGCATTCTGCATCCAATAAAACTTTACTATGGATGTGCAAATCTGCTTTTCATAGATTTCCCACATGCCATAAAATACTCTTCTTCTTTTGATTTTTTTTTTAACCATTTAAAGATGTAAAAACCTTTCGTAGTTTCCAGGCTATATAAAAGCAAGGAAGTAGCACCTTTGGTCTGTGGGCTATCAATGGCCAACCCTATTGTATAAGAATAAATGTGTGGAAAGACAATTCATGTATTCAAAAAGTCATTAAATGTAATAGGAAACCACATTCAAAATACTGTTTAAAACAGTTTTTTATAAAACAGAATTGTGTTAATCTTGAACCCCGTCTAAACAAATGTACTTTTATTGGTATAAAAAATAATTTATTAAAGAAATAATTCTGTAGTAATATTAAATAACAGGACTAAAACTTTTTTAGTGAAAGCTGGGAATGCAGTTCAGTGATAGAATGCTTGCCTAGCATGTATGAGGCCCTAGCTTCAAACCTCATCATGACACACACAAAAAATTTTTAATGAATTTTATGTAGAATGAGGAAGATTTTTGCATAGATTATTACTTTGACTATTTTTTAAATACTTGAAAACACAAATATTTTGAATGATTTCTGAAATATAAATTTTGTAGCTTACTAGTAGATGTTTTAAACATTCTGAATACTTCAAAATTTAAAACATACACATTCATATTTTTATTTCGGAAAGATGAATAATTAAAAATCACCAAATGTTACAATATTTTCTTAATATTCATAGTGAAAGTAAAGATAAATATAATTTATATATAAATATATATAGAAATATCAATAAAATGGCATAACTGTTACCTTTAATAGTTAAAATAGCTTACCAAAGTGTTAATGTACACAGTATATTTAAACACTATCATAGGCCTTAAATTTCTCAACTGCAGGTCCTTATGAGATAAAAAGTATGTAAAGCATAATGTCAAACTTCACTTAATGAACTCTGCATGTTTCATAGTCAAAGCTTTAAAATGGTGATTTCCATCCATTTTTCATTTTTTAAATGTATCACATAGGAGCTTCATCCTTTTCACTGATACATATCTAGTAATAACAGAAAAAGTGCCTTTTTAATCTCTGAAAATGATTCTTCTCATTCATATGGAATCAAATGAAGGTGCAGAGAAGAGAGTTGAAACTTGGCATAACAGTTTCCACTAACAATAAGTTAAAACATAAAGGAAAAATATCAAAACTACCCTTAGTGTTTACAGGACACCAATATCATCATTTCAAAAATCCTGAATGTAGAGATATGCTGGACATACAGAAAGCTGAAAAAAATTCCTTTTTTATTAAAAAGCATGATATAATTATTTAAAGTACCCTTTATATTATATGCTCACACCTGAAGAACCTATCTAGTAAAAAAATAATGCCATTTCACTAAAACGTGAATATGACTCTTTTTTTTCATAATTAGTGAGTGGTTTTTTTTTAAAAATGAAGCAATTTCCTTAGGAAAAAATTCTGCCAATTAAAATATCATCATTTTGAGAAAAAAAAGTATTTTCCTCTGAAGGTAATGAAATTCAGTCCCCAGCTTTATGAACATCCATTGATTTATCCAAGTGAGAAAAATCTTATTGTGCTTCTAGACTTTTCACTAGCAACTGTCTGAGATGGCATCTGGAACCAGACTGGACATGCTAAACAACTTCCATCATCCTTAAATGTTTTTGTCCAAAAGGTCTTTTCAATGATAGTGCTCGGCAGTCCTATAACATCATCTAATGTACTCTTTTCCTGACCACATATTCACAAATATTTAAGTTTATATTTAAACTCAATATCATTTAATGGTGGTAAAATACCAAGGCCTGCACGGGACTGGTCCAAAGGGGGACATTTAACATGGCTCTCCACAAGCTCTATTTCAAAATATAAAAGCATCAGAATCAGAAATTGCTTGATTTCTTGGACAGCAAATAATCTTCCAGGGCATATTGTAGCTCCTGATCCAAAGGGCATGTAGTAATACTTTAACTTGACACCATTGCTGTAGAAGGTGGTCTTTGTCTTCCGATTGTCATCAAGATATCGATCGTATTTAAAAGTCTGCAATAAAAATACAAAGCAAGCAAGCACATAAACACATAGCACTTATAAACATATCTCTTTCTTGACCTGGAAGCTCCAAAGAGTAATTTTCTTTATTAATTCAATCCATTAGTGATTTAGCAAATACCCTACTCACTGAGAGTAATAAGGGACAGGAACTTAATGAGAACTGATGGACCAAGAAAGCTTTATGGTACCTTGAGTCCTCCCTGGGGACTAGCTCCTCTGTCAGGCAGAACCAGCAAGAAGCTTTCAAATG
>NW_026000093.1:10475574-10577226 GCF_001458135.2 Marmota marmota marmota
TATATATACACACACACACACACACACACAAACATACACACATACACACACACACACATTAACCTCTAATTTTGTGGATTTAGGAGGAAGTACATTTTAAGAAAAAAGAAAGGAGCCAGCTTTATTATCATTACTGCAAATACAGTCTAGCATACAGTGTGGGGTAACAAATATCTGGGAAAAAAATCAGGAATCTACGCTACTATCCAGATTTTCCAAAATATGACTATTTAATGTAATTAAGGGGATAATCCCTATGATCAAATTGTAAATGCCCTTCCTATTTAGATAGGATAGCTACCTTTGATACTGAACTTTGATGAACAGTCACTTACCAAAGGATCTGGGTAGATTTCTGGATCTAAATGCATTAATTGTGGGTAAAGAGCTATGATGTCATCTTTTCTGATGTTATAGGAACCTTCCTCCAGGTGCAAAGTGAAATCCTCCTTAGCTGTCCGAATGTTCAGGGAGGCACTGGAAAGCCTCAGAGCTTCTTTGATGATGCTATCTAAATATTTTAAAAGAAAGAAAGGGACAAAAGGAGAATGAAAAAGAGAACCATTTGAGTATTTGAAACCCATATAATGCAGAGTTTGAAACACTTCTGACATCCAACAACATGAAAATGAACAAAACATGGAAGGCTGACCAGAGAAAAACTTCCCACGCTCTCTTTCTGTCTCTACTAGGCTGTTATCAATGACTCACTTGTGTCTGAATATATTTTTGATCCGATCATCCAAGTTAATTTTTTACAAAGATACAACTTTCTTGGTCATTAGTGGGACTACATTTCTATCATTTTTAAGAAAAGTAATCTTGTTTTTCTGTGACACTTAACAGATAATACAATTGGGAAAATTAATAACCAATTTTATATGAATTATTCAAAGTTTTCCACTTTTGAGATTTAAGAGACTGATAATATTTTTTACATAGAAATGTTTTTCCAGGTGTTTCTTGCCATATTAATCAGGTTACAAGAATTCTTTTTTATCCATAAACTATTTGATAGTGTATGGTGATGCTCTGTTGCTGGGCAAAGGCATAAAAGGGACACACAGAATAGCTAAAATACAGAGTTCTCAGGAAAAGTCCAGCCTGGCCTCCAGTTCCCTCACTGTCATGTTGTAGGGGTTCATCACATGACTATGTATAAAATCACACAAGATCAACTCTTTTTTTTTTTAACAAATGAGAAAAGTAAGGCTCCCAAAAGAGAAATGACATGTTAAACTTCCCAGGTTGGGCAGAGGTCAACCTAAGCTTTTCTTCTTCTCCTTTCTGGTAAACTGCCCCTCAAAGCATATCTTGGTTTCTTTCCTTTAGTGAAAAACATTTTTAAAGACCATTCTTACTATAAACACATAGCACTTTTGTATTTCTATACAATGCAGAAGGACAAAAAGAAGAAAAATCAAATAGCATTCAACACCACCAATCAACCTATCTAGTTAATTATGGTTTTTTTTGAAGGCACTTTGTCCCCTGTTATTTCATGCAAAGGAGTGACACGATTGCTCTAACTGTAAGATTGCTATTGAAAGGAATAATGAGAGCTACAGGATTATAGGGTGGTGATTGAGAGTATGCTACCAACAGTCACCCATTAGTGCTGCCATGCAAAGCTCCCCACATTCCACCCTCACCGGGCTCAGCCTCTAGATGTCAGTTTCCTCTCTTGGTTTATAGAAATAGCAATAATGTCTAGTTATAGGATAGTTATGAGGATTAAAAGAGCCAAATTGTATAAAATTATTTAGCATAATGTCTACAACTCATTTAAGGGCCTGATATATGCCGACTGTTAGGACACAGTAGAAGGAACGTAGAGTAGCAAGCACACCTAGGACTGGCAGGTCATTTAGTTGCATTTGATTCAAATAAATAGGATCGCCTTCAAAACTGATTTTTTGACCAGCCTTCTCCAGTGCTTTATTCACTTCTTCGGTAGCTGCTTTCCTTGCTTCAGGATTCCTATTAAAAATTAAGATAAAATAAAAACACACAGAAAATAAAATTTTTTATACTTGGAGATCTGCAAGCAAATAGACATTTTCCTCTTCTTTTACTGAGGTGATCAAGGTACCAGAGACGGTAGAAAAGGAATACTCCCATTTATGTGTACCGTATTTATAATTATGTTGATGCCCTAGGATCTTGGCAAGAATTGTGCCTTAAAAGGGCCTTGTTACATCAGAGTAAATTTGGGTCAGTTCTCTATAAATAAATAATTTTAATAAGGAATAAACAGTAATTTAGAAGAAAAATTGCCTCTAAGATAACAATTACAGAGTTTTGGCTGCATTCCAGATGAAAATTTGAATTTACCTCAAAATTTTGGCATTTTCATTTACATTAAAATTTTGGAATGTGAAGTGAAGCCTGTTTCACTTTAGTGCATGGAATTTTGTTGGAGCCTCAGTGAGCTTGGGGTTCTGTGTTACATAGTTAAAGTGAAATGAGTTTCAGAAAGGTTTGAATGAAAAGTATTTGTGTGAAGATGATAAAGTATGGTTATCATTACCTATATATTGATACTAAACTGGTATTGTAAACTTACTGTAAATATGTGAACTTATTATGGTCAAATAATAAGTCAGCAAAATAAGATGTAGCCATGTCAGTCAGTAATCATTTAAAATATAGTCTTATGATGATGAAGACTGCACTTGTGGACTTAAAGTTAATGTCATGAGCAACAGCGTGGGATTAAAAGCAAGGACTCTGGGCCAGTGGCCTGAATTGACCCAGGGCCAGCCAACCTGAGGCCTGTGGCTTCAGTGACATCCCCTTTCTTTGAAACTGCTTCTACAAATTGCTGTTCACGCTTTTGGGAGCATTGAATGAGCTTGTATGTGTTAAACACTTACAAGCATAAGTTATATTCTTGATTGGTGGCATGAGAAGGTACTATGAAGCTTCTTTTTCTCCAAAGGTGAAATGGTTGAAGTTGGGCTTTCTACCAGAATATGAAAATAAATAGGTAAGTGGCTAGTCACCTGATCATTTGAAATAAGCTCCAGAAAGTCGCTGGAATGGTGTTTGCTTGTGATGCCCACAGGATGGCGAGGTGGGTCTTGGCCTTCTCCAGGTCATCAAAGGTGGAGAGTGTGTCATTCAAAAACATGCGCAGGCGGATCAGTTCTGAGACCTGGTCCCTCTTGTGAAGGTTCTCATGCCTCAAGCCCTCGGCCAGTTTTTCCCGGGCTTGGTAAGCCGTTTTGAACACATGAATGGGGAGGCCTGCTGCCAGGGCTGGAAAGACTTTGTCAAATTGCTTGAAGTTGTCAAGGTTTTTTAGAATAAGGGCACTTTGTGTATCTTGACTTGTAAGATCTCTGCCAAACAGAGTTAAATACCCAGCTTCAAACATTACTCGGTAGCAGAAGGAGTACATCCCTTCTGTCACCCATGCACTGCTCTTTGATTTAAGAAGGAATGGAGGTCTCAGGATAAGTTGGAGGTTTTCCATCATGGTTTCTGTGAGGGAATTCAAGGCATGACCCTGCAGGGTTTTGATGAAAGTGTCATTTATGTTTTCAGTGGTATTTCCATCACTTGGATCAATGCTTCTGTGCCCAAAAGCCTGACAAGAAATAAAACGTGAAAAAAATTAACGAAAACTCACCACGTGTTAGTGAATGACTTAGAAATACATTGGATGCTTTCATACTTCTCTACTTGACCTCCTCAAATACAATTTGATAGTACTTTGCAAAGAAATGACTAAATCATATTTTTCCTTTTAAGGCTAAGTTTAAATCTCAGTTTTTCAGTGAGAGTACTCCAGACCACCCCAGTCATCTATTTCTTGTTACTGAACTTATTTGCTCGCTAATTTGATACTAATCAATATTATTTCTATTATTCATTCTTTGTTATATCTTTGTAGATGCAGTTTAATCACACCTCCATCTACTTAGTGGCAAAGACTGTCTAATATCTCTTGCAGAAACTCAGTAAGTATTGATTTTTTTTTTCCTCTAAAACACTTTCTTAGATAACATCTAAATGATGCTTAAATATCTGTTGAGTTTCTTAACAAAATGGAATGTGTAGTGTGAATATGGCAAAGCAACTGTTGGATGTGAAGTTTTCCATCACATGTATTCTTCATGTTATATAGACATCACTGATGTGATGAGTTTGTACCTGTCTTATTGAAACAGTGCCATCTGCCTCAGTAAAACATTTAATTATTATTTCATTTTCAGTATCTGGTTAACAAACGTCAAATATATATCTAGTTTGATTTTTTTAATAGGTAATACTAAGAGGCTGTAACTAATTTGATGTATTTTTTTCTAATAATCTCTACAATAGGGTAATTCTCTAACACTTCTATCCAGCAATCTAAAAACAACTTACTAAATAGGTGTATATATTAATAAATAGGAAATAAACAGAATGCTGTATAAATGCAAAATAGGTTACCTTTGCAGAAGTAGTAAAGTGAAACTTTTTCCAATCAAAATACTTTCCATGGCACAACACCTTATGGTATGACAAGGAATTGGTAATGAAGTGGACATATTTTCCCATTAGTTTACAGGTAAAAACATGTCCATGTTTCCTTTGATTTGCCCTGAGGAACTCAAGAGGATTGGCCCCAAATTTCAGAGCACAGCCTAGGTATGGAATCAACCCATTCTCCAGAGGTGGTTCACCCATTCTCCTGAAAGACACAAATGTATGACAGATATGGAAAATTACATATTTTGGTTACTTTTATATGCCGGGTTTTCAAATTTCTACCTCTGAAATTTCAAAATTCTATCTCTGAATTTCAAAATTCTATCTCTGAATTTCAAAATTCTGCAGTTTATAGGTACTTCTTTTGTTGATGGGGCCCTGTTCTTTTACTAAAATAGAACATTTTATTAACCTAGTCACCACATGATACATTGTTGAAAATGATTATTAAAGTCATCCATCTAATTTGTCATTTGTCATTATAGGATCATTAACTATAATGCAATGCTCTGTCATGCTATCTTAAATGTTTTTACTAGAAAATGTAAACTTATTGTCTTCCAGCATAAACTAATGTCCTTCAGAGGATAACAAAATATGAAGTGGCATTTTCTTATTGTGAAGGTGAGTAATCTGATTGAAACTGGAAATGAACAGGACTGCATTAAAGTACCTCAAAGAATGAAGAAACTTGCAGAAGGTAGACAACACATAGCAGTCCACAGAGCTGAAGATCTGCTGGAGGTTATTCTCGTTTTGAGATTGACTTAATAGAAAATATCTACGTGCCTTCCCCCTAACCACTCTTTGAACCATTCAGAAGTTAAGTATGGCTCTGGATTTATATTTCTTGAATCAATTGTAAGTCAGTGATAACATACAAATGAAGTATGTTATATACACATTTAACAGTTTCCCAATCACCATGGTTGATTGACATAAAAAAAAAAGAGTAATAGAATGATTAACTAGGGCTCTACGTTCTTGCCCAGGCTTTGGCTGAGTCTGTGCACAAAAACTAGCTGAAAAGACAACACTTATTTAGTCAGAGTCCCTGTCTAATCCTTGCGATAGAAAGAAACCCTTTCCATTGCAGATTTCCAAATGCCACTGGTATCCCTTGGGCTTGCTCTGTACATGTACACCTGAACACACACAAAGATCTTACAAATTTTCTTTCAGTTGTGTTTAACAAAGTATATACATTACCACTGGTATGTGTCAATACTGAAACGGGAAACTGTTATAATATATTTTGTTAGATTTAGTAAAAAAAAAAAAAAAGATATCACTTAAAATTTTAATGTGAAAATATCAAGAAGTATTTGTGTATAGAAAACCAAATTTATTATATTGTATAATAATTTATTGTATAGTAAAAGAACATCAGATAAATGAACTAAAAGATAACTTAAAGAACAAAAAAACTTTCCTTACCTTCTCCTTATTCCAAAAATAAGCCATAAATAACAGCACATTGTTAAAACAATTCCCCAGATCAAAAATATGGTTATCATTTTGCAAACCTAATGAAAATCTCCAAAGAAGGAGAATCTATGATTTGAGAGATAAGGAGGTCCCTGAACAGAGACTCAAACTATTCTTTTTATACCCAATAACTTAAACTTGTATGACCAAAGCAAACAATCAATCATTTGTTCATCGTATTAGGAAAAAGAAAAAAGAGGGGGGTATTAACTAACCTTTGAACTAAGTCCATAGTGTCAGAAGAGGTTCCAAAACAATCAGAGACCTGCAATACTTGATAAGCTGAAGGTCTTTCAAACAGATGTTGACTTAACATTAGGACCGGGGGACAAGAGCTAAGGTTACAAATTTGATATTTCTATAAAAAGATCAAACCTATTCAAGTAGAACAAATCTAATTAAGTTGTAAAATATAATTTGAAGAAAAACAAGCATAAGGTATTTATCAAGTAAGTGATTTGATTTGTTAACTTCTGAGGAAAAAATTAATTTAAATGATTTTCCAGAAAGATGCAGCAAATAAGTTCAAAGGAAAGAACTGGGTGGACACTTTTCTTGCTTCATGTTTCAGTGCTTTTACAAACTCGTAGATATTTAACACAGATTGAAACATGTTACTCACCTAACATCATCAGGAAAGAAGCGTTCCACATAAATGCACCTTCCCAATAAACACAGCTTCAAACTTTATCATTATTCATAACCAAAGTGTGTATTAATTTTTCTAGTCATTTAGTAATGTGTTTTAATTTAAATAATTTAAAATTAACTGAAATGTATCTTGGTAAAAAGTAAATATCCATTTACAATTTACCTCATACTATTCCCAGTCAGAAGTAATCACTGTAAACTGTTTGACATATATCTTTCCAAATTTTAACTTTTTTTTTTTTTTTGCAGTATTGGGGATCAAACTCATACATCCTGAGCAATCACTCTGCCACTGAGCTATAACCACAGTCCACTATTTAACATAAATATTAATTGAACATTTAATTATGTTACCAGATCTCTTCCAAGGTATTTTGACTAAAATTATTAATGGTATAAACAGGTTCCCTGCTCTCATTGGGATGGTATTCCAGTGGTGAAATAAATGATAAAATATATATGAAGAATAAAATAAAACAGAGTGGAGAGCTACTAAGGGACAAAGATAACTTTCCTGATCAGAAAAGTCCTCTTGAAATTGAAATCTAAATGTCAAAAAGGAATCACACATGTGAACATCGGAATAACATTCTAGGAAGAGGGAAGAACAAATGCCATCCTGAATTAAGGATGAACTTGATATATCTAAGAACTAAAAAGAAGGACAAAGAGATTAGACCAGAGCAAAATTGGAGAATGTTGATTCAGATATAAAAGACATAAAGATTGGCAAGAGCCAGTTTGTGTAGGGATGTTTGGAATGGGGAAAGAGGTTTTGGAGGGCAACAGGTCTGAATATGATTTGAGACATTTGAAGATCTCAAGTTTGGGAAATCTACTAGAAATCCAAGGGTCAATGTCAAATTAGCAATCCAGAGCCAAAGACCAAGCAGAAGGCCAGCATTGGAGATATAAATTTCAAGTGATTAGCATTTGAATGCTATCTAAAGCCAAGAGGCCCTAGGAGATTACCTGGTGAGAAAGTAATGACAAAGATAAAGAATTCAACACCAGGCCACAGAGCACTCCATTCACAGAGCTCAGAGAGGTGAAAGAGAAGAGAAGGATCTGTAAGAACCAGGAGGAAAACTCAAGAGAATTTTGAGTCACAGAAAGCAAAAGTAGAATCCATTTGAAGAAAAATGAGTGATTAACTATATTACTTGTTACTCTGAAGCAACTAAAATGATTTTTAAAAATGTCCATTGGATTTGGCAACATGGAGGTACTGGGTGAATCACATAAAAAGCCTTTTTAAGGCTTTAATATAACACTGTATGTATTTATGTGATTTTATGGTATTTTAAAAAATCAAATACCATGCCTCAGAATTTCCCATGAATATAAACATATTAAAACAATTACATATATATGTGTATATATATATATATATATATACATATACATATACACACATATAAATGTATATATAAACAGATATATATGTATATATGTACATATGTCATATATGTATATATACTACTTTTAATATGTACTTAGAATCCCACCTGAATAAATGAACTATAACTTATGTAACGGATTCTCTATTGAGGGACATTTGGGTTATTTCTAGATTTTAGCTATAGATTCCATAGATTTATAATTTTTTGCCTCCTTAAACATAAATCATAAATTGTGATTTATGATCATAATAATTAATATCAATCATTACTGGAAGTACACAGATTTTCTCAGAATCTGTTTTTTTTCTTGCTTTGTGCATATTAAATATGTTTAGGCTGACATTTAAAGATTAATATATCTTCTTTTTATATGATTTATGAAGAACGTGAACCTTTATGTAGCCAGTCAGCAAAGTTTTACAGTCAGAGAAAACTCTAATCTAATATCCAAACAATGTAACCCTCTAGAATCATCTTTCAAACAGACAAAAATGAAAAACAGAGAATAGGGAACTCTTTGGTACTCTGTCCTCAAAATTATGTGAATTTATAATTATATCAAAAATAAAAAGGCTTTCAAAATGTAAAGGAGAAATGCATTCACCACCTCAGGAAAACTTTCTTGCAACTTCTTTACCCACTCTCAAAATACCACAAACTCCTTTCAAATAGAGCCTGGTTAGGGATTGGGGCTTTAGCTCAGTGATAGGATATTTATCTAGTATGCATTGGGCCCTGGATTCAATTCCCAGCAACCTCCCACCAAAGAAAAATTGCTTACATACAAATTAGAGTCTGGGCAATGTTTATCTCAGTTACCTTTATCTTGGTCTATTCTTTTTACTCCTTCACTAATAATCTCGTATATAAAGAAAAGGAAAAACTGGAAACACACACACACACACAAAAGCAGATGCTTAAATAATAATATTGTTTTTCCTGTTATGTATGTTTTATGTCTTTCCTTCTGAGAATGTCACTACTTATTGCTGTCACATGTCCACAAATGCCATCTATCATAGCCCTCATATGCTGCTTTTAATCCAGGGGGTGGGGATTCAGATGCTTGTTGCAGTTGTCAAATCTATCAACAGACTGCAGAAACATACCTCAGTGCCCTCCTGAGGAGTACCAGCATGTGGTTTTGTGTGTGGACCTTAAGACACCTTGAGGAGTTGTCAGCATCATGCCTGGGGCAACAGGGAGCAAATATTGCTGCCTAGATGGCAAGCCTTTTGCCTGTTTTTCTTTTCTGTGTTTCACCTGGTGAAATTTTATTTATTCTCTCTTCTCCTCCACCCCTCTTCCCTCCCCTAGACACACACACACACACTCACTCACACACACACACACATAGAACCTACTAAATACCAGGCTCAACAGTCAGCACATAGTATAAACAAAACAGCCATGACCCTGACCCTGTGGAGTTTCCATTTGCAATAGGGGAGAGGGTAAGCCCCGATGAAGAAAGAGGACTAGTTGCCAGAAGGCTGGCATGCTAAACTGAGTTTCTCTAAATTCTAATCCCTCCATAGCCTATCCATTCCTTCTTCATGTGTGGAGTCATGCAGAGAGCCACACATATGGAAGAAATGTGGAAGAAGAACTTGCTCTGGGCCTCAGAGAATATAGGGTCTGAGTTAGAAACCCCACCCCCATGAACAAAAATATGTAAAACACGCAACCTGTACACTCAGAAAAATGAGAAATTATATCCCATCTGATTCAAATGTATGATATATCAAAGTCATTGTACTGTCATGTGTAACTAATTAGACAAATAAAAAAATTAAAAAAAAATAAAATAAAACATGGAATCTTAAATCAGAGGAGTAGAAAGTAAAGGAACAATGAAAGCTCTCAGCTTTTTCTTTAAAGAAATGCAGTAAACAGCCAGTGACTAGGAAGCTGAGGCAAAAGGATCACAAGTTCAGGTCGTCCTGGGCAACTTAGTGAGACCCTGTGTCAAAATAGAAAATGAAAAAATACTGAGGAAGTAGCTCAGTGTGATAGAGAGCTTCTAGGTTAAATCCCCAGTATAACAACAACAAGAAGAAAGAGAGAGAGAAAGAAATGTGGCTTGGGCAACTTAGAAAGACCCCTATCTCAACATAAAAAAATAAAAAGGGCTGGGAATAGAGTTCAGTGGTGGAGTACTTGCCTAGCACATGTGAGTCTGGGCTTGATCCCCAGAACTGCAAAATAATAATAATAATGACTACTACTATAATAATAGATGACTATTGTTATAATGACTATTATACAAAATTAAAATAAATTCAACAAATATAGAACACACAAATATGATTCCTTTAAATAATGAATCATGAATATGATACACATTGTATCAGCCGCTGGTTTTCCTGAACCCACAAGTCAAAACAGCTCTCTATCATGAAAAACAGATCACCTCAATTAAGGCAATGCTTTCCATTTTCCAAGTGCATGACAGAGCTGTGGGGAATCAAAGCTGCCATGAGATTCATAACTTAGGACCAATCAGCATAGTGCGCTGGGCTGGGGAAACCTTTTTATGATCAATTTGCGTCTTTCAAAATAAACTATCCGAAAACATGTGTATTCACCCAGGAGCTATGTCCCCATGAAGGAATAGGAAAAAAAGTATCTTATGGCATAAATAGGTCATCTGATGCTCAAGTACAGTTTTGGGTCTTAAATATGTGATTTTAGAGTTGTAAATGCCTAGCAGAACTAGAGAATTAAAAGGTGTTGGTAAGTCTTATTTCAGAGAATCTTTATAATTTTTAACATTCACTTTGAGGATTTTCACTTATGAAAAGATTCTTATGTGTGTTTTGCTACTTAAATGAAATAATCAGCTCAGGCAGGGCCTATATGTTGGCTGTATTAAAGATGAGGTATGAGGCTTTAGTGGGAAATATTAAAACTTCAAATAGTTCAAATGGGCAATGGAGAGGAAGGAAAATTAAGTCTGCATTTATATCTCATCTCTACCAGTAAGTATTTACCTTGGAACAAAATGTTTATTCTCTCTAACTCTTTGCTTTCTTATCTATAAAGTGGGGATGATTATAGTACATGGCTCATAATGTAGGTATTAAGATGAAATAAAGAAAAATGTGTCAAGGAGCATAAGGATTGGGGATAGGAAAGAACTGTGGTAATTCTATGAAAGTAGCTAAGTAGCTTTTTCCCACACTTTACAGAAATGAAATTAGTGTTTGGCACAGTATGCTCAAAAATGTTTGCTGTAATCATGAAGTGGCAAATTCAGGGTTTGGTCTTGATTTTTCCAAAATGCAGCTCAGCATTCCATTTTTACAGTTCAGTACCTCCCAAGAAGTTTAAGGGACCCAAAAGGCAGATTTAGGAAGGGGTAAACATGTAACCACTTATGTGAGAGTCAGTCATTCACCCAATATTTATTCCATGCATTTCGTTCATTCATATTAACTTACAGCCTACTTTATGCGAGGCATTTTTGAGGTGCTGGATACAGAGGGAAACAGGACAGACAAAATCTCTGCACTGAAGGGGATACAGCCAGTCAATAGGAGAGCCAATGCACTGTTTAGTTTCAGATAAAGAAACTATCATTTCTATTATTAGGAAAGGTCAGGCCAATACATGAAGACCTTGTGCCAAGGTCTTCACAAGCTTGCCTCATTTAATCACAGAGTAGCAATATGAGATGAGTACTTTTCCCTCTATGTACAGATGACTTAATACTGCCAGGCTCTGGCTCCAAGCCCAGGGCAGTCCCTGCTATGTTATATTGCACCACAGGGAAACTCCATTTGCCCAAGTCAAAGACAGGCTTGAGGACCTAGAAGGTTAAGTGCTTCTTTTGCATATATGATAATAAGTCTCACCTTAATCTCAGATTTCTGAAGCTACTCTAAGAAGCCCAACTGGTTGATCAAACTGATTGGGGTCAACCAACTTCACAAGCTCAGAAGAAATAAAAAAATAAAGGAGCATGAGGATTGGGGATAGGAAAGAACTGCAGTAATTCTATGAAAGTAGCTAAGTAGCTTTTCCCCACACTTTACAGAAGTGAAAGGAAAAGCGGGCAATGGGGAATAAGGGAGGAAATTCTATGAAAGTAGAATTCTATGTTGTAGTTGGACATAATACTTTTGCTTTATTTATTTATTTTTATGTGTGCTGAGGATCAAACCCAGCGCCTTACTCGTACTAGGCAAACACTCCACCGCTGAGCCACAACACCAGCACCCACCTTTCTTTATTTTTTTTTAATATTTATTTTTTAGTTTCAGGTGGACACAGTATCTTCATTTTATTTTACGTGGTGCCGAGGATTGAATCCAGAGCTTCATGAATGCTAGGCAAGCACTCTACCACTGAGCCACAACCCCAGCCTCCCCTCCTGCTTTCTTAATAATGTCTTCTAATGCACAAAAACTTAAAAAAAAAAAAGAAATCAAAATCAATTTTTTAAAATATATTTTTAGTTATACATGAAGTATACCTTTATTTATTTTATGTAGTGTTAAGAATTGAACCCAGTACCTCACACATGCTAGGCAAGTGCTCTACCACTGAGCCATAATTCTAATCCCACAAAACTTTTTAATATCATTGAAGTGCAACTTTTATTTTTCTTTGCAGATTAGATTTGTTTTGTCATATCTAAGAAAAATGGCTAATCCAAGTTGTAACAATTAATGCCTACATTTTCTTCTAAGGTTTTACAGTTTCAGTTCTTAAATTTAGGCCTTTGATTAATTTTGTGTTGACTTTTGTATATGATGTGAGACAGCAGACCAACTTCCTTCTTTTACCTGTGGATATCCAGTTGTATCAGCATCATTTGTCCAAAAGACCACTCTTTCCCCATTGAAATCTCTTGACACCCTTATTAAAACAAACAAACAAACAAACAAAAACAATTAATTACAATTTGTGGTTAAGCTCTCAATTCTATTTAGATCTCTAAATTCTATTTAGTTGATCTTTATGTTCATACTTATGCAGGTAACACAACATTAATTATGGTAGCCTTGTAGGAAGTTTTAAAATCATTAAGTCCTCCCATTATATTAAATTTTAAAAATTATTTTGAATATTCTGAATGCCTTATATGTCCATATGAATTCTAGGATGAGTTAGCCCATTTCTATGAAACTGGAAGCTAGGATTTTGATAGGGATTATAGTCAATCTCTAGATCAATTTGTAGAGAGAATATTATCATGTTAACTATAAAGTCTTTCAATCCATGAATATGGGCCATCTCTCCAGGTACTTAGGTCTTCTGTAATTTCTTTCAATTTTCATAGTATTCAATAAACAAATCTTATACTTTTTTACTAATTTATTCTTAACTATTTTATTCTTATTGATGCTATTATACATGGGGTTATTTTTTAGCTTTATTTACAAAATGATCATTGCTAATGTATAGAAATGTGCCAATTTTGGGAGGTTGATCTTGTATCCTGCAACTTTGCTGAACTTGTTCATTAATTGTAAGTGGCATTTAGTGAATTCTTTGGTATTTTTAATATACAAGTTTATAAATTCTTTTTTTTTTTTTTGGCGGGGGGGTGGGACTGAACTCAGAGACACTTGGCCACTGAGCCACATCCCCAACTCTTTTTTGTATTTTATGTAGAGATGAGATCTCATTGAGTTGCTTAGTGCCTTGCTTTTGCTGAGGCTGGCTTTGAACTCTTGATCCTCCTGCCTCAGCCTCCCTAGCCACTGGGATTACAGGTGTGTGCCACTGGACCCAGCTCCTAAATTCTTTATGTAGAAATAATTTTACTTTTATTTCCTTTCCTTGCCCAAATAAATTAGATGTGACTTCCAGTGCAATGTTGAATAGAAATGGTAAAAACCTATCCTTGTCTTGATCTTTGGGGAAATATTTTTAGCCTTTTACCATTAAGTATGATATTAGCTGGGGGTTTGTCATAGATGTCCTTTATCATAATGAAGTAGTTCCCCTCTTTTTCTATAGTTGATTTTACTTGTAATGTCATTCATTTTAGTATCAGGCAATGCCTTGTCAATAAAATGGGTTAGGAAGAAATCCCTCCTCTTTTAGTTTCTGGATGAATTTACAAAGAATTGTCATTCTTTCCTTAAATCTTCAGTAGAATTCACCCATGGAACCATCTGGTTCTGGGACTGTCCCTATATATATTTTTTGAAGTTTTCTACTTCAATTTTCTTTCTTGTTATAGATCTACTCAGATTTTTTTTTTCTTCTTGAGTCAATTTTGATAGTTTTTAACTTTCTGGAATATGAAATATATTCAGTCCATCTAGGTTATCTGATTTGTTTGCATGCAATTATTCTCAGCCTTCTTTCAAAATTCTTTTTATTTCTGTAAGATAAGGTGTAATATATTCTCTTTTATTCTTAATTTTAGTAATTTGAGATTCTCCCTCTTTTGAGCTTTGCTAAAGATTTATCAGTTTTGTTGATAAAAACCAATTTAAGGCTTGTTTATTGTTTCTGTTATTTTTCTATTCTCTATTTCATCTTTGATTTGTGTTCTTTACTTATTGCTCCTTGTTTAATTAATTAATTAATTTGTTTTTACATAAATGACAATAGTTGAATGCATTACACTCATTGTTGCCCATTTACAGCACAATTTTTTGTAACTCTGTATATAAAGTATGTTCATATCAAATTATGCCATTATACATGTTTTCTCTCTCTCTCTCTCTCTCTTTTATTTATTTGGTGCTTATTTTTCTAGGTTCCCAAGGTGGATGATTAGATTAATAATGTGATATCTTTCTTCTAATTTAATACAGGCATTTAAGTTCAAAGTTATGTTCTAAGCACTGTTTATACCATACCTTATAACTTTGGAGTTTCTGTGTTTTTATTCCACACATCACACAAAACTTTAAAGTATCATTTATGATTTCCTCTTTGATTACTTAAGAGTAGTTTTTAATATCCATATATTTGTGAATTTCCCAAATATTTTTCTTTTTGAATTCTAATTTTATTCCATTATGGTTAGAGAACATACTTTGTATGATTTCAGTCTTTTAAATATATTTTTATATATATAATTTTAAATATATTGATATATAAATATATTGAGGTATATTGAGATATATATATATAATTTTAAATATATAGATAGATAGATAGATAGATATAGATAAGATATATAGATATAGGTATATGGTCTGCCATATATCCACCCTAAAGAATGTTTCTCATTTCTTCATGAATTTTTATTCTGCTTTTCTTGGCTGGAGTATTCTAAATTGGGTAGAGTTTGTTTATAGTGCTGTCTCATTCCTTTAGTTCTCTATTGATCCTCTCTCTAGTTGTTCATCCATTTTTTAAGTGAAGTATTGAAGTCTCCAACTATTATTATTGAATTGTCTATTTCTTCCTTAGATTCTGTCAGTTTAGCTTTATGTAGTTGGGACTTTGTTGTTAAGTGTACATAAGTATTTATAGTTGTTATAACTTCATGGATTTACCACTTCAGTCATTATAGAATATCCTTTGGGTCTAGTAACAATTTTTGAATTACATTGGCTTGCCTTTTCCTCTATTATTTGCGTTTGTGGGAAACATCAAATATATTACCAACATGTTACAAACCAGAAGGTGATATTAAATTAAGGTGAGTTTCTTGTGTGTTTGTTTCTTGAGTTCATTTCTTTTTTTTCCTCCTAAGGAACAAATACAGTTGTGCTAGAAATTAGGTTGTGTCATATTTTAAAAGGTTAATGCATATATTTCCCTCTAGTGGACAATCATGTACTGACATCTTCTCTATAAATACTGTAA
Organism: Marmota marmota marmota; assembly: GCF_001458135.2. NCBI lineage: Eukaryota > Metazoa > Chordata > Mammalia > Rodentia > Sciuridae > Marmota > Marmota marmota. The sequence goes on from NW_026000093.1 coordinate 10,491,378, forward strand.
ACTCCCCTCCATATTAGTGGAGGATATATTCCAAGACACTCATAGGGTGTCTGAAACCTCGAAGAGTACCACACCCTAAGTATGTGCTTTTTACTAAACAAACATACATGGTGAAAGTTATTTATATATTAGGCATGGTAAGAGATTAACAATAACCATTAATAAAATAGAACAATTGTAACCATATGCAGCAATAAAAGTTACATAAATGTGGTCTTTCCCAAAATATCTTACCCTACATTACTCTCCCTTCATCTCATGATGATGTGGAATAATGCATTGCTTCCATGGATGATGTAGGCATTGTGACATAGTGTCAGACTTGCTTTGGATTGTATCCTTTCTACTTAACTCTGCTTTCTTCAGCTCTACTGGAAATGTGGTAGCCCAAACCAATTCTTTTCTTTCCAGTTTTTTGGGCAAAGTTCAACATTTATTTTCAATAAAGCCTATTACTCTGCAACCTGGGATTGATTTTTTTGTTGAAGGTTTGAAAATACTTGCTCATAAACCATACACTGGCCCAAGCCCCTTGGTTTCTTCTTTTTTTCTTTTTTCTTTTACCTTGTTTGGTATTTATATTCTTTTTTAATACCTTTATTTTATTTATTTATTTTTACATGGTGCTGAGACTCAAACCCAGTGATTCACGCGTGCTAGGCAAGTGCTCTTTCACTGAGCCACAATCCCAGCCCCTATATATACTTTTTTATTTGAACATTATTCATAAGAGTTTGGCTAATTTTGACAAAATCATATGTGCATGGAATTCAGGTTACTTCATTTCTGTCCCCAGTTTCCTCCTTCCCCTTCCTTACTCCCCACCTAAGTCTCCTTCTTCTACTTTCCTAATCATCCTCTCACTTGTGTATATGTCTTTAATTTGTGTTTTATATGTATTCATAAAGGTGAAATTCACTGTGGTATATTTACACATGACATACTATGGTTTTGTTAAATTCATTCCACATTTCCTCCTCTTACTGGTTCTTCCTCCCTCCCTCTTTATCTCCTTCTTCTACTTCACTGAGCTTCCCTATATTTTTATGATATCCAATCCCAGCCCCTCTTTTTCTCCTTATTTTTCGTTAGCTTCTGGTATAAGAAAAAAAAATTTTTTTTGACCCTTGATTTTCTGAGTCTGGCTTATTTCACTTAGCACGATGTACTCTAGTTCCATTCACTTACTGGAAAATGCCATAATTTCATTATTCTTTATGGCTAAGTAAAACTCCATTTTGTGTGTGTTTATGTGTGTGTGTGTGTGTGTGTGTGTGTCTGTAATATTTTATTAATCCTTTCTTCTATTGACAGGCATATGGGCTAGTTTCATAATTTAACTATTGCAAATTATTGTTTATATGATTGTATCAATATTGTATGTTGATTTTAGTTCTTTCAGAAAAATACCAAAGAGTTGGATACCTGAATCACATGATGGCTCCATTCATGATTTTTTTTGAGGAATCACCATCAGCTTTCCAGAGTAGTTGTAATAACAGTGAATGAAATTGTACCGTTTTCCTCATATCCTCGCCAGCATTTGTTGTTTGTGTTCTTTTTTTTTTATTTTTATTTTTTTATTGTTGGTTGTTCAAAACATTACATAGTTCTTGATATATCATCTTTCACACTTTGCTTCAAGTGGGTTATGAACTCCCATTTTTAGCCCATATACAGATTGCAGAATCACATCAATTACACATCCATTGATTTACATATTGCCATACGTTGTTTGTGTTCTTGATAATTGCCGTTCTGATGCGAGTGAGATGAATGAAATCTTATTGTGATTTTGATTTGAATGTCCCTGATTGCTAGAGATGTTGAAAATTTTTTTCATATACTTGTTGGCCATCTGTGATTCTTCTTTTGAGAAATGTCTGCTTAGTTATTTTGCCCACTTATTCATTGGTTTGTTTTTTTTTTTTTTTTTTTTGGTTTGGTTGGTTTTTTTTTGGTGTTAAGCTTTTTGAGTTTTTTATTCTGAATATTAATTCCCTGTCAGAAGACTAGCTGGTATGTTCTTCATACTCTTTATGGTGTCCTTTGCTGTGCATAAGCTTTTTAATTTGATGGCATCCCATTTATTGACTCTTAGTTTTATTTTTTGAGCTTTATGGTTTTTGTTAAGGAAGTCAGTGTCTGCATCAATATGGTGGAGTGTCAACCCTGTTTTCCTCTAGCAGTTGCAAAGTTTCTAGTCTCATTCCTAAGTCTTTGATCTACTTTGATTTGAATTTTGTGCAGGGTGAGAGGTAGAGGTCTAGTTTCATTCTTCTATATATGGATATCCAGTTTTCCCAACACCATTTGTTAACTATATATTTTCCCATTATATATTCTTGACACCTTTGTCAAGTATCAGAAGAATGTAAATATGTGGATTTGTCTCTGTGTCTTCTATTTTATTTCATTGGTTTTCATGTTTATTTCAATGCCAATACCATGCTGCTTTTGTTACTATATCTAGGTAGTATAATTTGAGTTCAGGTTTTGTGATTCCTCCTGCATTGCTCTTCATGCTCAGGATTGCTTTGGCTACTTTGTGTCTCTTATTCTTCTAAGTGGATGTTAGTAATATTTTTCTAGTTCCATGAACAATGTCATTGGTATATTGATGGGGATTGCATCAAATACCTCAAGGCTAAATACCTGAAGGCTAAATACAACAAACCCAAAGCCAACTTCATACTGAAGGGGAAAAAAACTGAAAGCATTTCCTTTAAAATCAGGAACAAGACAAAAGATCTCTACTCTCGCTACTCTGCATATTGCTTTTGGCAATAGGGTCATTTTGACAATATTAATTCTGCCTGTCCAAGAACAGGGGAGATCTTTCCATTTTCTAAGTTCTTCAATTTCTTTCTTCAGTATTCTATACTTTCATTGTGGAGATCTTTCAACTCTTTCAAATTTTTCGCAAGTTTTTATTTGTTTGTGTGTTTGGTGAGGTTATTGTGGATAGGATAGTTTTCATGATTTATTGGTAGAATCACTGTTGGAGTATAGAAAAGCTATTGATTTATAAATGTTGATCTTGTGTCCTGCTAATTTGCAGAATTCATTTATCAGAACAAATTTTTAATAAATTTATCTGGGTAAATATTTTTTGAATAAATATTCATTTTGCCTAATCATTCTGGCTAGAGTTTTAAGAACTTTATTGATCAGAAGTGGTGAGAGTAGAGATCTTTTGTCTGGTTCCTGAGTTTAAAGGAAATGCTTTCAGTTTTTTTTCCCTTCAGTATGATGTTGGCTTTGGGTTTGTCATATTTATATTTATGTCATAGTATATTGAGGTAAGTTCTTCTATCCCTAGTTTCTCTAGCATTTTTAATGTTAACATTTTAACATTCTCTGGCATTTTTAACATTAAAATCCTTGAACTGGATTTTATCAAAGGATTTTTCTGCATCTATTGAGATGATCATATGATTCTTGTCCTTAATTCTACTTATGTGTGAATTACATTTATGATTTGCATATGTTGAACCAAATTTGCATCCTTGGGATGAAACCCACTTGATCATGATGCGTTATCATCCTGATGCCCCCCCCCTTTTTAAAGCATAATGGATTTTTATTTATTTACTTTTTTAAAAAAAAATGTGGTGCTAAGGATCGAACCCAGTGCCTCACACATGCTTGCTCTACCACTGATGCCCTTCTTGATGCCTTTTTAAGTGTGGTTTGATAATATTTTATCAGGGATTTTTGCATCTATGTTCATCAGGGATATTGGTCTGTAGATTGATGTATCTGATTTTGTTGTCAAGGTTATATTGGTGTCATAGAATGGCTTTGGGAGCGTTCCCTATCTTTCAATTTAATGAAATAATTAGAGAAATACTAATATTAGTTTTTATTTAAAGTTCTGGTAGAACTCAGCAGAGACTATATCTGGCCCTGGGCTTTTCTTTTCTTTCTTTCTTTCTTTTTTTTACAATATTATTTGAATGATTTATTGTAAATGCTGTGAATCTAAATATTTTCTTGACTTTTGCCGTTTTAAATATTTATTTATTTATTTCATTATTTAAATTTATATGTTGGAAGAATTTCATTACTTGATATTGGTCTGTTTAGGTTTTCTGTATTTTCCTGGTTCAAGTTGAGCAGGACATATGTGTCTAGAAATTTGTCAATGTTTTCTAGATTTTCCAGTTTATTGGGGTATAAATTTTCAAAATAGTTTCTAATAATCTTCTGTGTTTCAGAAATGATTGTGGTGATATCTCCTTCTTAATCTCTAATTTTATTTATTTGGATCCTTTCTCTCTTTTGCCTAGTTTGGCTAAGAATTCATCAATCTCATTTATCTTTTTAAAGAACCAACTCTAGGAGGTTTTCATGGGCTTCTTTTCCTGTCTCTTTATTTTTATCCTTTCTGCTGATATAGTGATCTCTGGTCTTTGTTTAAGTTTTGGACTCTGGATCATTGTACATGGAAAGCACATGCTCTACCGCTGAACTACACCCCAGCCTCCGCTCCCATGCTTTTTATTTCCAGAATTTCCACTTAACATTTTTTTTTTAGTTTCTGTCATTCCACTGAAATTCCCCATCTGTTGATGTCCATTATCTATCTATTCCACTAGATCTTTTAGCATACAAATATATAACATACAATATATTTAGTTTAAATTTTCCTTGTATGTCAATTTCAACATTTGGGTTGAAGCAGCAACTCCTTCCTAAGATGTTTCTTTTTATCTCTGTTAATAGCTGCAAGCTGCTAGTTTCTGCTTCTGTGACCATGCTTGCTCAGCAGCTGTGGCAGGAACCAGAATTGCCTAGAGAAAGGGGAAGGAATCAAGGCTACTAGCATGAGAGTCTTGAAACCCAGAAATCTATACTATATAAAAGATATTGAGAACAAAGGGCTGTGCTCAGCCTTTGGAGAAGACCCCACTTGCCGGTACCAGCAAATAAACTGTATCTCCAAGTGCCATTTGTCTCTTTTATTGTCGTAATTATCCATATTTTCTGTAACAGGGTCATCTCTGAGTCTTTGTCTGTTGAATGCTGTATTTCTTGAAGATGGATTAATTTTTCCTCCTATTTTTAGAATCCATGCCTAATGAGATTTAAATGTTCCTAACTAAGTCAGCAGCGGAAACAAAACTTACCATGAGAGCAAGTAGAATCTAGAGGGGATCCTCTGGTTCAGTGGGAAGGCTTGGATATTTTTGGTCAAGAGCTGGGTCTGGCCAAATATATGGCTGAGGCAAAAAGAGGCTTCTGAAACTAGGTCCCTTACTAAGGCAAATGAGTTTAGGGGAAAAAAATTATGCATGTAAATATAAAAATATTTTGAGTTAGGGGCTGGAGATATAGCTCAATTGGTAGAGTGCTTACCTTGTATGCACAAGGCCCTGGGTTCAATCCCCAGCCCCACACACACAAAAAAAAATTGAGTCAAAAAATAAAATATTGGGCTGCAGATGTGGCTCAAGCGGTAGCACGCTTGCCTGGCATGTGTGGGGCGCTGGGTTAGATCCTCAGCACCACATAAAAATAAAATAAAGATGTTGTGTCCACCGAAAACTAAAAAATAAATATTTAAAAAAATTTTCTCTCTCTCTCTTTAAAAAAAATAAATAAAATAAAATATTGAGTCTAAGAAATCGTGCCACTTGTGTAAGAATTCAGATAAGTAGTGACATCCCAGTAAGGATGTTTAAGAACTGTACAAACCATCTCTATCTGTTTAAGAACTGTACAAAGTATGAAATGCAAAGCAAACAATGGTTTTATTTAATAATAATGTATTAATATTGGTTCATCAAGTAAGAAATGACCATACCCAAATAAAATATTAAAAAATAGGAGAAACTATGGGGGGAAAGATAGATAGGAATCCCCTATACTTTATGATCAATTGTTCTGTAAACCTGAAACTGTTCTAAAAACACAGTATATCAAAAGGAAACAAATCTGGTTCCACACAAACAGTTGGTGCTACTTGTCTGAATAGCTAAGTGGTAGTCATCTGAGCTATCAAAATGCAGGCCCCGTGGGCTTGGGGTTGTGGCTCAGTAGAGAGTGCTTGCCTAGTACATTGAGGCACTGGGTTCAATTCTCAGCACCACATAAAAATAAATGATAAAGGTATTGTTTTCCATCTACAACTAAAACAATCAGGCCCCAAATATCAGACCCCCAGATGTTGACCCACAAACCATAAGTTTAATAGACCTTGACACAATTAAATTTTAGGGCAGTGTGTGACACAGACGACTGAAACAGTTCCAGAGGTGGTCCATTAACTCATATTCAGGTAATTTAGAACAGTAAAGCCACCCGACTACAGCACATGACATGACCTCGGTCAGCCAGTCACCATTTCTTAACCCATTAGACATAGTGGTTAACTAGGAGACAAGTCTGTGATCCAGGTTTACTCAGTGAGGTGCAAAACATAGAATTTTATACAACCTGGGACAAAAGCCTCTCTGTAACATTGCTGAGAAGGGAGGATGGAAGCATAAAAAAAAATAAATTCATTATGCCTCCATCAGTTTGCATAAAAATGGAGGAGAGAAAATGTTTACCTAAGAAAACAACACCAAGAGACAGAGAAAGACTGGGTTAGAAAACATCATTAAAATTAGATCTACCTTGGACTTTTCAGATTAAAAACCAATGCACTCGTATTTTGCTTAACTCAATTTCATTTTTTATTGTTTTTTAAATTTAAACCAAAGTATACTACTACATATATGAATCCTCTCCTTTTACTGATTCTACTAGATTTACTAACAAGAACCACAATTGCTGTGGTTTCTAAATTTTCTTTAATAAATATATTTAATTTTACTAATGAAACTTTTTAAACCTTGTTTTATTAAAATTTGAAGCAGAAATCTCATGTAATTATAAAATTTGTTGCTACTTATATGGTGGAACATTATCATCACCATAATTTTTGTCAGAAACCTCATTTTACATCATTTCTATAAAATGAAGAAGTCAAGGAAAATCATCTAAAGCCAGTACGTTTTAAAGCAAGAATTTAAGGGCTGAGGATGTGGCTCAAGTGGTAGTGCACTCTCCTAGCATTCGTGAGGCACTGGGTTCAATTCTAAGTACCACATAAAAACAAAATAAAGATATTGTGTCCACCTAAAAAACTGAAAAGTAAATATTTAACTTTAAAAAAGAATTTAAATTTATATTTTATTCTAAATTTCACATTCTATTTTTTGTAGTTCTTGGGAACTGCTTCTTAGAAGCTGTAAAACATTGATAAGATTCACTTATTGGAACACAAAAGCAAGGTGCAGCCCGTAGACAAAAAGATACCACACAGTTACAGTTAGTTTTATTAACTCTGAAAATATACACAATTGCAGATGAAACTCAATGCAGATGAAAATAGACACAAGACGGTTTATAAACCTTCCCCCTTTCTCCTGTGCACATTTTATAACTCCGAGATTTGACTGAAAAAAATGTGTCAAATATTATAATCAAGTGGACAATGGTTCAGAAACCAAGAATCAGGTAAAAATAAATTTTAAGGTGTTCCTCGTCTCTTATTCTCTCAGGTGAACTCCAAACCTCTACTATATATCTTTGTCTGTGTTGAATACATCTCTTTTTAATAGTATAACTCTTTTTAAATTCTAAATTTTGTTTAATGTTTAGATAGTCACAAATTTACAAAAAAAAAAAGTGGAAAATGTTGCATAATTTTTTTTTTCCTGAACATGAAAGAGTAAGTTGTTCCTCTTACCTCATTACCCCCGATAGCTAACAAGCATACCTGAGTGGTGGGTGGGAACATGAAATTAAGGAATTAATTCTATAAACTGGGCTCACTGTTCTGAGCCCCTCCCCCCTCCACCCCCACACAAGATATTTTTCAAAAAGCAAATTACCTGTATCCCTGCCTGTCTTAAGTCAACCGGATATGTTATAGTACTCAGCAAACAACCTGTTATCTGCAGAAGAAATGTAGGTTCAAAATGCCCAGAAGAAGAACACAATTTACCCTGAAAGTGGGTGGTAGTGGGCTTTTGTGACCATTACACACTAGGTTCCAGAACTCAGGGAGATAAGGATAATTTCCCCTAACCATAAAATCTTTTTTTTTTTTTTTAATGTACAAGGGATTGAACTCAGGGGCACTCAACCACTGAGCTACATCCCCAGCTCTATTTTGTATTTTATTTAGAGACAGGGTCTCACTGAGTTGCTTTGTGTCTCGCTTTTGCTGAGGCTTGCTTTGAACTCACAGTGCTCCTGCCTTAGCCTCCCGAGCTGCTGGGATTACAGGTGCGCACCACCATACCTGGCCTTAACCATAAAATCTTTAAGAATGGGTTCCAATAAGAACCAGTCAGCATGAGCCAAAGTGACTTAGAATGCCAGCCACAGTAGGAACTTAAAAGTCTGATGATATCCAGCTGTCAGTCAAAAGTCAAGAGGTGAACCTAGGCAAATTATCTGGAAACTTCTCTGGAACCCCAATAAAACGGCAGGGCAGGACGTGTGCACCACCCTTCTTCTCTCTGAGAGGATCCACTTTCTCCCTTGAGAGTGTTCCCTTTCCCCTTTTCCTATTACTTCAATAAACTCATGCCTGCATGACACGTTTAAAGGGTTTCTGGTGTGATCACAGAATTGATGGAAAGGGGGACCTCTGTAGTTCCCTCCACGTTGCAGCAGGCCCTGCTCTGTAACAGCCCACAACTATGTAGCTATTATGTACCAACAAGGATATCCTCAGCACAACCACGGTACAATCCTCAAAATCAGGAAATCGATAGTAACTCTCTACTCCATTCAAGGGTGGGGTGGGGGGGTGGGGGGGTGGTACGGACAACTTGTGTAGATTGATACAGCAGGAGTGGAAGCCGTTTATTGCAGGACAGGAGCAGTATTTATACATTCCACACAGCTTATCTTAATTAGCATAAACTAGATACATCAGTCAACCAATAAGGAATCTCCACACTTAATGGCTTGCTGGCCTTAGTTCACAAACCACTCCCTCTGGCAAAATGCCAGGCGCCATCCAGACTTGTTTACAGACTCTAACAATTGGCCATCAGGCTGTCTTGCCCCTTTGTTAGAAGTACTCTGTGCTGTAAGAATTGAGGCAAGTGCTCCAGTTATTCAGCAAAGCAAACTTCACTTTTGCAGAAGATGTGCAACAGTGTATTGAGCAAGCACCCTTGGGCAAGCTACCATTTTTTATCCCTGAGGCAGCACTGTCCCTTGCTCTGATAGGAAGTGTTGAGGTTGGGGGTGGTGGTGGGGGGATGGACTACAGTTTAGACGATTGGCTAATTTTAAAACTGGGAGGGAAAAGGCTGTAGTTAAAAAAGCTGCAACTGGCTCTTACACGAAACTACCTAAATACTATATTCTGAATAATGGAACCCTGAACTTTCTGATTCTCCCATCTTCACACTCATCCTACCTGCCTATAAACCCCTGCACAGTCTCACTGTTCCTTTGAAGGGTAGTACGACTTAGCAACCACTGGCCAGGTAGCTGTCCTCATAGGCACTGCACCCCACTTATCAAGTTTCTGGACCTTCACATGGGAAAAGGTGTGCCTCTTTAGGGTGCTTGCTAGGGTCACTGCCAATGAATGATACACTAGCAAACACAGCACCAGTACCCTCCCTATGCCCATTCTTTGCTAGTGGGGGTTCTCCTCACCAGGCAGTAGGGGCTGGCCAATCTTAAACCCCATGCACCACCCACGGTCCGCCATGGAAGAGGCGTGGTCTGGGATGGAAATGGGCTGGCCAGGTGTGCCACGAGAGATGGAGAGCATCCCCCTACAGTCTCCTTGAGTTGCTGGACCTGGCTGGAACTTGTGATCCTCCTGCCACAGGCTGGGGTCAGAGGCGTGGCCTGGAGGAAGATCCTCAAGAGCAGGTGTTCACCTGGTGGGTCCAGAGTCCAGGGGACCCAGCCACAAGCCGCCCTGTCTGCATCGCTTGCCGGTGGCTCAGGGCCTTTTTGCACCCCAGCCTGGTTGCTAAGGCTGCCCAGGCGCCGGCACACACCCCTCCAGGGCCTGGCGAGGGGAGCCAGGTTGCTGCGCGGAAAACCGCCTGCACGCGCCACCAACGGAACTTTCCAGAAAGGAAACCTCACAGGCCAGGGAGGCGTTGCCAAGGCAAGTTCTGGGTTTAAGTTACTGATACTTATTTAGTAAAATTTGAAATGGAAAATAAGAGAATTTTAAGAGACCCTCGCTTTTGAGAACCTTTTGAGATTAAATCAGGACAAGACGCTGAGAATTCTTTTAAAAGCCATCAAGGGGGAAGGGGGCAGGTGGCACAAGCCTGTGCCTCCCCCCCTCCCCACCCCCACGCTGTCCCCTACCCCGTCCCCTACCCAGCCCCAGGCTAAGGTGGAAGGATTGAAAGTTTGAGGGTAGCTTCGGCAACTTCCAAGACCCTGTCTCATAATAAAATAAAAATAGGGTTGTAACTCAGGGGTAAAGGGCCCCTGGGTTCAATTCTCAGGACTGATAAATTGATTACATAAATCAAATAAAAATAAACAAAGGGAAAAATCTTCTAGAGCTGAGTTGGGGGCAGTGCTGCCCCAAGGTGGCTACAGGTCTGTGTTAGGCCCAGAAGGTCCTCAGGGGAACCCTGATACTACAGGAAGGAAGCTCAGGCCTTTGGGCAGGCCTGATGGACACGGACCCTCACCAGAGCCTGGCCATGCAAAAGGGCTCCCAGGCTGGAGGCCAGAGGCTGCCTGGACCCCTGCTACAGGGCACTGAGCTGAAAGCAGAAACAAGAAGCAGTCCCTGGGGAGCCAGATGGACAGGCTCAGGACAGCAGAGCTGGCCCACAGGACCAGAGGTAGAGAGCTGGGGAGGGGTGACCTGGGACAGCCTTAGGAATCTGGAGACTAAAGAGCAGCTGAAAGCAAGCTGCCCTGACAAGGCTCCAGGTGTAAGGACTGGGAGGTTGGGGTGAAGTCAACAGAACCTTGGGCAGCAGAGAGCAGGAGGTGGGCCTTCAGACTGACCATTCAGCACTTTCTCTGTCCATCAAAAAGGCAGCCTCCCCCACTCCTCCTGGAGCTAGGCTGGGAAGGGAAGGGAAGGGAAGGAGGGCACATGGTTCCTGGTGGCGGCTGGGGGCTCACAGGCAGTGTGCTGTGGTTTGGGTGTGGTTGGGGTGTCCTGCAAGGGTCCACTCTTGAGTGAAGGCTTGCTCTGCAGGGTGCCACTTTGTGGAAGAGGGGCAATCTTTGGAGCTTGTACTAGTGGGCAGTGCCTGGGTCAGGACAGCAAGTCCCAGAGGACAAGCCTCTGGGGACAGCTGGGTGGTTCTCAGGGAAGGTTGTTATGGAGGCCAGAGTCCCCATCCTGCCCCTGGCACACACAGATGTGATATTTGCTCCATCACACCCCTGCTCTGGGGGAACATACCACCATGTCATGAGGCCTTCACCAGAACTGGGCTGAGGCAGGTGCCACGGCTTTGAAATGCCAAAATTAAGATAAATCAGGCTCTTCTCTTTATAAAATTAGCTGCCTTGGGCATTTCCTTGCAGTGATGTCAGACTGATGTAAACACAGTCAACATGCATGCCCAGTACTGCAGGCTCATGGTCCAAGATCATGGCAATGATGGCCCTGGTGTCTGGAGAGGGCCACTTTCTGGTTCGTGGACATCACCTCTGGCTGTGCTTTCACAGGGTAGAAACTGTGCTCCTTGGGCCTTTTTAATGAGAACACTAATGCCACCCATAGGAGCTCTGCCCTCCTGACCTAATCCCCACAGATTTCGACATTAAATTTGGGTGAGGGGGTCATGAACCATTAAGGCCATGTGGTTTCTCCCAAAATACACATCCTTCTCGGACATGTCAAATACATTCATTCCCTTCCAGTAGCCCCCCAAGTCCAACTTGGTATGTCTAAGTCCAGAGTCTCAAGTCCATCACAGCACAGACTCAGCCACAATTCGTCTGAGTCAAACTGCTCTTGCTATGTGGCCGGAGGGTCCTACAATGTATGTGTTCCAAAGCCAGTGGGGGACAGGTATAGACAGTCATTCCCATTCCAGAGGGAAAAGTGGGAAAGCAGGAGGCATAATGTCTCAAGCAAGCCCACAGCTCACCAGGGCACTGAAGCTAAAGGCTCAAGAATAATCTTTTCTGCTGGGCATGGTGGCGCCCACATGCAATTCCAGTGAGTTGGGCTGAGGCAGGAGGATTGCAAGGAGGCCAGCATTGGCAACTTAGTGAGACCCTGTCACAAAATAAAAACATACCAAGGGCTGGGGATGTAGCTCAGTGGCAAAGCGTCTTTGGATTTAATCCCCAGTAACAACAACAACCACAACAACAAACCAACAACCTTCTGGCCTGATGCTCTGTCCATAAGCCTTCAGGGATGGATCCACTTTCCAGACTCGGTGGGTGTCAGTAACCTGTTCAGGAGTGGCAGAGGTGGCAGCTGGCCCTATTGCTGGGTGCTTGGGCCATGCCTTATGGGTGTTCTGCAACACCTCTGTGCTGAGTCAGGAGCAGTCCCACCTCAGGCTGGACTTTTATGCCAGTGTCCACACTAGTCTGGGGAGTTGGGGAATAGCTCTGCCTCCATGGCTCTGTGGGGCCTTGCCCATGGTGGTTCTCTGCCTGGGCCTCACAGCTTGTAGTCCAGGTGGGGTGGCCAGGTGCAGAGAGCTGAGGAAGGAGTATGGGGTGGAGCCACCACGTGAGGGGGACCAGGTAGCAGCCCCTCCTTGGGCTCACTGTCCTCCAGGCCTGTGATGGGAGGGGCAGCCCACATCTCTCCATGCCCTTGGGGACATTCTTGCATTGTCTCAGGGAGGATCTGTCCTCATCTCGTTAAGTATGGTCCTGCCACACTTTCCTCTTCTCTAGAACTTGCTGTCACCCCTCTGAAGAGTGGACTGGGAACTTTCCAAATTTTAAAATCATGCTTCTTTGTTGATGAAAATCCTGTCACCTTGGGGCTGGGATTGTGGCTCAGCGGTAGAGCACTTGCCTAGCACGGGTTTGATTCTCAGCACCACCTAAAAATAAAGGCATTGTGTTGTGTCCATCTACAAAAAGATTCATTCATTCTCTCTCAAAAAAAAAAAAAAATCCTATCACTTGTCCCTTTTTAAGAGAATCATCCAGCAGTGCCAAGCCCCACCCTCAGCCCTGTGCTCAGAAATGCCTCTCTTTTCCCAGGTCCTACCTGCCATGAAACACTGGGCAGAGCAGTTAGGTCAGTTCGTAGCTGTCCTGTAGCAAGGCTGGCCCTTCCCCTGAACCCTGTCACATTCCTCATTCCCATCTGAGACCTACCAGAGTGACCTCACTGCCCATATTTCATGACTACATAGGCAGCCCACAGCAGGCTGAGGCTTTCTGCAAGTCTTCTCTTCCTGGTGTGCACAGAGTCACCTTGAAGGTGGCAAAGGTGTTTTGATGGACCCCACTGCAGTCAGGCTCCAGAAACTTCTCCTGTGCCCAGGGGTGTGCTTTTTTTTTTTTTTTTTTAAGAGTTTGGTTTCAGCAAGGGCTTTGTCAAGTCAGTATAGAAGAAGCCCACCCACTAATACCTGATCACCCTGGTTATTTGATGGAGTCCCTTCTCCCCCAGGACTCCCAGGTGATGTCTGCTCACCCTGGCCTGCCTTTGGTAAGACTTCTGTTGGTCAGTTTAGCAGGAGTCCCCCCCATTCCTGATATTTCCTGGTTGTCGTCAGCTTCTCATTGCTGTGACCAAAATGCCTGACAAGAACAATGTGGAGGTGGAGGAGGAAGAGTTTATCTTGTCTCACCATTTCGGAGGTCCAGTCCATAGCTGGCCGACTCCATTGCTCTGGGCCCAAGCTGAGAACATTATAGCAGAAGCATATGGTGGAGGAAAGCTCCTCAGCTCACGCAGCCAGGAAGGAGGGAGAGGGAGAAGGGAGCAAGCCTGGGGGACAAAATGTAGTCCCCAAGGGGTCACCTCCAGTGACCTACTTCCTCCAGCCACACCTACAGTCTGCCTACAGTGATCACCTAGTAGCGCACTCAGATTATTAATCCATCAAGTGGACAAATCCACTGATTAGGTGACAGCTCTTGTGGTCTAATCCCTTCACCTCTGAAGGTCCCTGCACTGTCTCACACATGAGCTTTGGTGGACACATCATGCCCACACCATAAGAGCCATTTTCCATCCATTGACTCTACCTGCCTCTGGCTATAAACCCCCATTTCCACACAGTATTGAGGACTGAGCCCAATCTCTCTCACCCACTGCAAAACCTGGTGGCAGTGGTCCCTGCCCCTGTCATGCCCTGAATAGTCTGCCTTGTGATACTTTAATGAGTACCATTGGCTCTTTTCTTTCTCCTCCCTCCCTCCCTCCCATTTCTCTTGTTATTGGAGTCTGAACCCAGGGGTGCTCAACCACTGAGCCACATCCCCAGCCCTGTTTATGTCTCATTTTGAGACAGGGCCTTGCTAAGCTGCTGAGGCTGGGCCTTGAACTTGCAGTCCTCCTGCCACATCCTTCAGAGTTACCATGCTGTTGCACCTGGTTTTTACTTTAGCAAAGGTCTGTGTGTGACAATTTGGGCTTTCTCCAGCATGCACCTCTCAAATCCTCAGGTCTCTACCCTTTTGTCACCTCCAAACTGTCTCCAGGTTTTCCATGTTTGTTACAGCCAGTCCACTCCCAGGATCAGTTGTCTCAGTTCCTTCAGGTTCCACAGCAAAACCCAACCTGGACAGCTCATAAACAACAGAAATTCATGCTCAGGCTTCTAAAGGTGAGCAGTCTAAGATCGAGGCCCAGTAGATTTTGAGTCTGGTGTCCCCTCTGTACCATCAACTGGCAGACAGGGCAGGGGCTCACTTAGGTCCATGTATGAAGCACTCAGGAAGGGCCCATTCTCCTGAGCAGGGACCTCCCAAAAGACCCACTTCTGATGACATTGCATTCTGGTGATTGCATCAATATGAATTTGGGGGCAGGCAAACAATCAGACTATAAGAGGGCAAGAGAAGGGTTCTGTTGGGGTGATGCCACCCCAGGCAGACATCAGCTGGGTTGTGCTGGGACATCTCTCAGGCCTTGGGATATTTGACCCTGTCATTCAAATCATAGACCAGTGCCTGCCCAGCACCCCCTTGACCACAACTGAGTCTCTGCCATTGCACACCCTGCTTCTGGAGGCTACCTGTGCCCTGCTGGGGTCTAGATGA
The DNA here is from genome assembly GCF_001458135.2 of Marmota marmota marmota. Taxonomy (NCBI): domain Eukaryota; kingdom Metazoa; phylum Chordata; class Mammalia; order Rodentia; family Sciuridae; genus Marmota; species Marmota marmota. The sequence goes on from NW_026000093.1 coordinate 10,506,588, forward strand.
GTGGTCCCCCAGAGACCCATGTGTTGAAGTTTGTCCCCAGTTGGTGGTGTTATTGGGGGTGGAACCTTAGGAGGCAGGGCCTGGTGGAACGAGGTAAGGGCTTTGGGGACCTGGCCCTTCCTGTCTCCTTGCATCCGACCTGGCATGAAGGGCTCAGGCCTCTTGTGGAACACACTCCCACCATAAGGTGCTGTGCTGCCAGAGCAGTAGGGTTAGAAAAACATGGATTGAAACCTTTCCTCTTTGCCAGCTGTTTATCTCGAGTATTTTGACACAGCAATGGAAAGCTGACTCTCATCCCTTTAACCTGAAGGAGGCTGAGAACTAGCAAGTGAATTTTTGAACTTTCTTGTTTTTTGTTTTTCACTGAGACACTAAAGTATTGTGCATCATGACTTGTGCATATAAATCCTGCCTGTATGTGGTATGCTCTGTATTTCTTTCCTGTTCAGTGTTATTTTGTTCTGTTTCTCATTTCAAAAATGTAATCAAAAGCCACTATACTTTCCAAATCCAGTTAGGAAAGCAATACAAAAGCCCCAGTGTGTGATGTTTATTTTTGAGATGACTGACAGGACTTTCCACAAGGAATAGAGCCATGTCTGTAATAATAAATAAAGCTCAAGAATCAAATGATCAGTTGAAGTGAACTTGGTGTGAGCCATAGCAAAATGTGCCCCTGTCATGCATAGGCCCTGGAGACCTTCCAAGTTCCCTGAGGCTTCCTGGAACCCATCATCAAGTTCGGTTCTATGGACCTGCAGGCAATGCAGATAATGTTACTCAAGTTTGTCCCTGTGACAAATCACCAGAGATATTAGCTTCCAGGGCTCATGGTTCCATAATTTCGGTCCATGGTCACTGGCTGTGTTGGTTCTGGGCCTGAAGCAGAGCATCATGATGGGGAACTCATGGCAGAGGAAAGCTCATGGGGGACTGAGATGGAGAGGGAGAGGGAGGGTCTGGGGTTGGATCACACTCTGTCTAGGGCCCTCCTCCTGCCCCACCTCCCAGTGATCCCCTTCAAGATGACTCAGTAAAGGCTACTCCATGGGTGAGCTCAGAGTTGTCTTGCTCCAATCACTTCCACCAAGTCGCCCCTCTGAACACTGCTGCATTGAGGACCACGACCTTAACACAGGACCTTGTGGCCTTGGCCAAGATCCAAATGCTTCAACTGTACCATGTGCACCCTCCAGAGGGCTCAGAGGGCTCAGTGCCTGCCACATGCAGCTATAGGCACTGATCACTCACCATCACCAGCAAGAACATGCAACAGATCAGGGAGAGAAAGGCTCAAGATTTTTGGCTTTTATTGGTCCTGGGGATTGAACCCAGCCAGGGTCACTCTACCACTGAGCTGCATTCCCAGCCCTTTTTATTTTATTTCAAGACAGGGTCTGGCTAAGTTGCTGAGGTTGGCCTGAAACTGGCAATCACACTGCCCCAGCCTCCTGAACCTCTGGGATCACAAGTGTGCATCACCACACCCTGCTTAAGATTTTTGTTTTTGAATCTGGCAACACCAAAAGGATTTTTAAAAGTATATTTTGAAGAATCTAACGTAAGCAAGGAAGCTATAGGAAGATAGCAGCAGCTCTGGTGACAGAGCCCAGGTCACAACTCGAGGTAATGAGTACTGCTGAACGGGTTCCTTTCTAGCCTGTAGCCCAAGGACCAGGAACCCCTGCACTTGTCCCAGGAAGCCCAGAACACCAAGGAGTGTAAGGTGGCTCCAGGGTCAGGGCCACCACACCAGTAGGCCCCCTGAGGAGCAGGCTATGTGCTTCTGGAATGGAATCCTGTCATCACCAGGTGAGGTCCAAGGAGGTCCCAGGAGGGAGAAGAGGACCTCATCTCAGCCCTGGCAGGGACTTGGCTTGCTGCAAGAAGGGATTCAGGACCTGTCAATGGAGACATGGGCAGAGATTTATTCAGGAAGTCAGGCCACAGATGGGGTGCGCCCCTGGTGTGAGGTGCACTTTGGGGGTGTTCACTCTTCTTTGAAAGGAAACCTTGCAGATGGTGAGAGTGTGGAGCAGAGGTGGTGGCATCAGTCTGGTAGGCTCCATTCTTTGGGTAATGGAATGCAGGGCGGGTTGTGGCATCAGATTTCCCCTCAGGACCTTGGAGTTGATGCTCTCTAGTTGGTATGAAGCACCTGGACTGAATCCACATGCTGGGTCTTGAACACTCTCTCCAGGTTTCTTGTAATCAGGCTAAAAAATACTCTCTGTATACTAACCCAGTTGATCTGCCTCTGTCCTCTCTTCCTGAAGATGATGCCACAGTCACTAACACCCAAATGGCCTTTCAGAAAAACAGTTCAAGAAGAACCCCTCTTGGATTGAAAGAGGCCCCAAATGGTCTCAAGGAGAGACCCCCATGAAAGGAACAGGGTGGAATGGGGCCTGTTTGGAATAAGCACTGGCTCTGAGGGACAGAAAGTCAGGAGACAAGACTGGGGTTTGCAGCTGCATGGAGCATCTAACTGTCCCTCCTCCTGGTCCAGCAGCCCTGGAAAAGCACTGGCAGCTGTCTCCAGTGTCTCCAGCTGAGGGCTCTAGTCCTGCCAGCATGGCCAAATTCTGTCCTGGGTCCAGGCCAGAGACCTGAAACCTGGGTCCCAACTGGCTGGACACAGTGGCCAACCTGCTTCAGGAACGAGAGAAAAACAAAGGAAAACCAAATGAAGTGCAGCTTGGTCTTCCTGAGAAGATAGTGAATCTGCCCCCCTACTCCCACGTCATAGGAGGGGCATTTAAGGTAGAGCCTGTTGTCCAAAAAGAAGCAGAGTATAGCCTGGGTTGCTGTCCCCTGTGGCCTGTTGCACCCTTCTGGCCTTAGGGCATTATTTGTTGGAAGCCCTAGTGGAGACAATAAGGAACAGGTCAGTAGAACCTTGGTTAAGGCTGGGAAAAAGCACTCTGAGACTTCTTGAGAATTCCTAGTTTTAGGGGAGCCTGGTACAAGAGGGTCCTAGACCAAATTTGGTCAAGGACAGAATCCATGACTGATGTGTCCTGAAGAAACAGGGGTCTGTGGGCAAAGCCCCCAGGTGCTCAGGCCTCTCTTGTGACCTGTCAGGATCAAAAGCAGGAATTCTCTGAGCAGTGAAGGCACCTAGCAACTGAGCCTTCCCAGGAGAACCCTGGGCTTGGCCCTGAGAGCTTTGGTGTGAGAGTTCTTTAGAGGAACAGCTCCAATTAGACCTCTCTGTCTCTCCTAGTGCATGTTTCAGGGGGTCTTGTGGCTGGGGGAGCCTCTGAACAGTAAGTTTCCAGACTCTGGAATGTAGGTCACCCTGGGGGTTGGCTCTGGGAGGGAAGGAACCAAGCCCACAGACTGTCCTCCTCTGCTACCTGCCTGTGCTGAAGGGCCTCCTCACAACACTCCCCTCCAGGGGACCTAACCTGAAAAGTTCCATGGAGCTCCTGGGTGGGCTCCTGGAGAAGGCCATGGGAGGAAACAGCTCCTGCTCATGGTTCCTAAGGACAACAGGAAATCCATCAAGTTGGCAAAGCAAGACAGAGTCCTTGGGAGTGGGTATGCCACCCTGCTGGGAGCCTCCAGCCAGGGCACCTGATGCCAGAAGCCTAGTTGGTGGTGCAGATTAGGACAGAGAGAAAAGGGATGGCCTGAGAATGCAGACAGGAAACCATTTATTATCTATCCAGTTCCCCAGCTACAGATAGGGACCACCAGTGGGAGACACTCTGGGAGCCCCTGTCAGGGGAGCCCTCACTGGACATGGAGGGCCTCCCTCCTTTCTGGGGTCAGAGACCACTGTGGGTAGTTTTATGTGACAAGTCTGAAGGCGCCACCCCAGCCTGGAGCTCCCTCATGTGGGGACTAGAAGGTGGGGTGGCAGCCACATGAGCCCCTGGAGCCATGCAAAATGTGGGCAGCCTCTTCAGAGGCTGTGTGCTTGGCCTTTTTCACAGAGAAGAAGACCAAACTTCAGCCTTGCACACACGTGAGCACAAGTGTGTGTATGTGGCTTTAGAGCCACGGTGCTTCCTGGCTGGCATCAGTGTGGGTCTGACTCCTACAGTCTTTCCAACACCAGGCCATTGTAAAGGAAGGTCTTTAACAAGAAGGGGGCTGAGGCTGGGCACAGTGGCCCACACCTATAATCCCAGCTACTCAGGAGCTGAGGCAAAAGGATCAGGTTTGAAGCCACCTGGGCTACTTAGAAAGATCTGGTCTCAAAATAAAAAACAAAGAGGGCTGGGGTATTGCTCAGGAGTAGAGCACCCCTGGGCTCAAGCCCAGGTCCCCTCTCCATCCTGACAAAGAGATGAGCTGAAGGGGAGACTCAGGGCAGGGTACATGTTCTGAGGCTGCCCTGTGAAGTGAACATACCATTCTCCATCTTTTGAGGACGCTGGGGTTTGGGAACATTGGCCTCTGAATCATTGCCAGGCTCCTTGAAGTTCTTGGTAAATCTGAGAAACACTGAGGGAGGAGAAAGAGGGAGGTGAGGAGGAGAGAGTACCCAGGCCCCTCTGCACCCAGGAAACAGCCCCACCCCCCAGTTGATGCTACTGTCTGGCTCTCCTGAAGACACATCAGGGTCCCTTTCTGTCCCCAAAGGGTCAAGACATCTCAGCCCCCGCTAAACCACAGCACCCTGGGGAAGTCTGTGTGGGGGGGGGGAGGAATGAAAGTAACAAGGACAAGCTCCAACTATGTAACACTGAGGACACTGGATGGGCCTGTAGCAGGGGGCAGGCTGTGCCTGGTCACACGTATACCTGGCAGAGAAGGCACAGGAACTAGGACAGACTGGCACTGTGGTGGGACTTTATTCCCACCCTTTATGTGGACCACACAGGAGTCTATGGGACTCCTGCTGTCGGGCTCAGAAGACCCTGAACAGGATGGCTGGGTGGAGTTCCCAGCAGGGCCAGGCAGCAAGAGGTTCACAAAGGCCAGGTAATAGCTGGAAGAGGAGGGGAGGAGAGGAAGACCTGGGGGGTCCCAGGGCTGAGCACCAAGGAAATAAGTTTCACAGAGCAGGCCTGGGAACCCGATTGAGAGAGCAGGGGACAAACAGGCCCCTGGCTCCAGCAGGGGTGGATGGAAAACTGCGGCTCTTATATGTAATCCTCACAGTCACATTATGAACCCAGATCCCTGATGCCCAGGAGAGCACCCTAAACCAAACAATAGAAATCGAATAACAACAGTGTCATGATGAGACTTTGGCTGAGGCTCATGCTGGGGGACAGAGCCAGTACTGAGGGCCCACATACCTTCTCCAAGCCCGCAGTGGCATTAGCAACTGAGCCTGCCCCTCCCCTAGGCCATTATGACATCACAAATGTCAGGGATAGAAAGGAGAGAGGGTGGGCAGAGCCAAAGAAACTGCTTAGAGAAACTGCTTAGAGACTGTTGCCAGACCACCAGGGGGAGAGGACACTGTGAGGCAGAGACCAGGGAAGATCTAGAGAGACCAAGAGAGAAGTACCAATGTCATCACAGAACATGGGACAATTGAAGAAATACTGCAGTGACGTGAGTATTTAGGACTGTCCTATGAGCCAGTGACCAACACCGCCAGTGTTGACTGGCCAGCCTTTCCAAATCTCCTCTGGGTGTCCTGGGTGGGTGCCTTTGACCTAGCAGGGCTGATTCTTATTCTGAGCTCCAGGCCACCTGGCTCATCTAGGGAACTCTGGGCTGGAGAGGCCCTCCTGTTAATGGAGCTCCACCAAATCTGGCCTGACCACAGGGTCCAGATCACCACCACATGCAACCTAGGAGAAATGGGGACACTTCCTCATTCCGACAAGCTCTCTTGGCCTTTGGTGCTGCCATGCGGTCAGGTCTTTCACCTATGCCTGAGACCACAAGAGCATCCGCCATGAATCTCCGTGCCATCAGCACCAAGGATCTGGCTGGGTCCCTCATTCTGTACACCTTTGCTCATCTCACTGGGTTCTCCTGGATAAATTGACATGGTTTGCGCTTCTGGGGTCCCCATGGCCCATATTAGAAAACCAAATATCCAAGGAAACTCAGAAATGGGACACCCTCTGTGACCTGAGGAGGGTGTCCAGGTGCACACGACTGAGGAAATTTGGACATCTCTGGACACCTCCTCTTCCCAACCACATCGCCAGGCCTTTCTTTGCACCATTCACACAGGCCTCTCCCCATGCCTGAAACCACAGAGGCCGTCCTTAGTGGATCTTCATTGAAACAGAACGGAGGATCTGGCTGCATCACTCCTTGTAAGGTATTTCCACGACCTGGCATGTGTCACTGTACTCTTGTGCTCAGGATTTCGGAGGTCCCTGTGGCCAGAGGATGAAAGCCAACTTTCCAAGTCTAGTCGGGATCAACTCAGGCCACTAGGCACTGTGTTTTCACCAAAAGAAAACCTTCTGGGAACTGTGTGTGGATCAGGCGCCATTCCCACCTGGACACAGGACCATGGGAAACGTGGCCCAGGACACCTTCCGGCCACCTGGAGGACACACTCAGACCAGTACAAAAGCACCACTGTGCCACCGTCACTGATGTAGGTGAGACTCTGGGCTCAGATATGCTCTCCAGAAGGTTTCAGGACTCTGAGTCCTATGGGCGAAGGCCCCTCTCCCACCAGTTCTCAGTCTCCCTAGGACCTGTGGGCGACCACCCCCAGGCTCCCTGTGCTCAGACTTCTCTGGGTCCTCTGGGGGAGCTGTCCTCTCCCGCTAGTGCTGAGACTCACTGGCCCGGGCCTTGAGGGTGAGTGTGAGTGCCCCTTGCCCATCATTGCTCGGTCCCCCCGAGTTTCTGTGGGGGAGCGCTCCTCCCTCACCAGTGCAGACTCCTCTCTGTGTCCTGAGGTGGAGAGCCACAGAGCCAGCAGGGCTCAGACTTCTCTGGGTCCAGGGAGGGAGTACCCCGACCACAGCAGCGATGGGTCTCCTCTGGGAGTCTCTGTGGGTGAGCGCCCCTCAACTAAGAGGGAGTGATCAGTCTTCTCTGAATCCAGGGCCAAATTTCCCTAGTTAATCCTGGCTCAGTCTCCTCTGGGGCCTGTGGGTGAGCGCCCCTGGCCTACCAGGGGTCAGCTTTGTCTGGGCCTAGTGCTTAGGCTCCCCTGCCCCAGGGTCCTCTGAGCCCTGTGGAGGAGCATCCCTCACCCAGCCTTTCCAAGTCTCCTCTGGGTGTCCTGGGTGACTGACCTCGCAGGGCTCATTCTATTCTGAACCCCAGGCGACCTGGCTCATCTAAGGAACTCTGGGCTGGAGAGGCCCTCCCGCTAATGGAGCTCCACCAAATCTGGCCTGACCACAGGGTCCAGATCACCACCCCATGCAACCTGGGAGAAAAGGGGACACTTCCTCATTCCAACAAGCTCTCTTGGCCTTTGTGCTACCATGTGGTCAGGCCTCTCACCTATACCTGAGACCACAAGAGCATCCACCTTGAATCTCCATGCCCTCAGCACCAAAGATCTGGCTGGGTCCCTCATTCTGCACACCTTTGCTCATCTCACTGGGTTCTCCTGGATCAATTAACACGGCCGACGCTCCTGGGGCGCCCATGGCCCTTGTTAAAAATCCAAATATCCAAGGACACTCAGGAACTTCTGGAAGGACACACCCCTTAGGACTCTGTTGTCACAGGAGGAGAAGCCTTCTGGGACCCAAGGATGGGCTGCTAGGCACAAGTAGACAAGAGCGAAATGTGAAATGGGGCCCAGGACAATCTCCCACCATCTTGTATCCATCCTCAGTCCTGTGAAAAAGCACCCCTGTCCCACCCTCCCGGAGGTCCCTGAAACACTGGGCTGAAGGAGAATCCCCACAAGGTTCCAAGGACTCTGAGTCCTGTGGGGGAGCGCCCCTCTCCCAGCAGCACTGAGTCCCCTCTGGGTCCTGTGGGTGTGTGCCCTTGGCCTAACAGGGCTCTGTATCTCCTGGGTGCTGCTTTTTCTGTCTCCCCTCACCTTCCATTGCTCAGAGTCCTCTGAGCCCTGGGGGTGAGTGCCCCTCCCCCACCAGTGCTCAGTCTCCTCTGGGCCCTCTTGTTGTGTGCCCCTTGTAAACCAGGGGGCGGTCTCTTCTGAATCTTGTGGGTTTGCCCCCCTTGCCCTCCAGTGCTCTGGCTCTGAGACCTGCAGGTGAGCGTCCCTCACCCAACAGTGCTCAGGCTCCTCTGGCTGGCTACCCGCTGCCCAAGCAGTGCTCAGGCTCCTCTGGGTCCTCTGGGGGAGCGCCCCTCGCCCAGCTGTGCCTCAGTGTTCTCTGGGTCCTGTGGGTGAGCGCCCCTCACCTAACAGTGCTCAGTCTTGCCTAGAAACTGTCCCATCATCTCCTCTCACCTGCCATTGCTCAGGGTCCTCTGGGCCCTGTGGGGGAGCGCCCCTCACCCACCAGTACTCAGTCTCCTGTGAGCCTTGTGCCTCCTGGCTCTCCTACTGAACTGTGAGGGTGGGTCTCCTTCCCTCCAATGCCAGGACACCTCTGTGGCCTGAGGAGGGTGTCCAGGTGCACATGACTCAGGAAATTTGGTCATCTCTGGACACCTCCTCTTCCCAACCACCTTCCTGGCCTGTCTTTGCATCATTCACACAGGCCTCTCCCCATGCCTGAAACCACAGAGGCCGTCCTTAGTGGATCTCCATTGAAACAGCACCAAGGATCTGGCTGCATCACTCCTTGTAAGGTATTTCCACGACCTGGCACGTGTCACTGTACTCTTGTGGCCCACTGCCCCATGCCCAGGATTTCGGAGGTCCCTGTGGCCAGAGGATGAAAGCCAACTTTCTAAGTCTAGTCAGGATCTCCTCAGACATGCCAACAGGCACTGTGCTTTCACCAGAGAGGAAACCTGTCGGGGTTTTTAGCCCCCCATTCCCTCCTGACCTGTGGGAGAGATTGGGAAAGCCAGCCCCAAGCAGGAAGAACCAAAAAAGGGAAGGCCAACTGAACACCAGCACCCAGCCCTCCCTCTCTAGAGGACAATCAGATGTGTCAGGGAGACCAGGCAAAGAAGTATCTCGTTTAATGAGAAAACACACACAGCTAATATAATGTACAGGAGCCAGTCAGGATAAAGGTCAGCAGGATGGAGAGAGTTCACGAGTACACCCATCCTACAGGTAGTAATGGGAGACCTGAGTTGTCCCTGAGGGCAGCAGGGTTCTGAGCCTATTCTAGAGGTGGTCCCATTCTTCATCACATGGCAATGCCTTCTGGCTAATCGCCAGATACTGTCTTAGCCACATGTGGCCCCAGGACTGGGAAGCAGGTAGCAGCCAGCAAGTTAAGTTTCCTCTTTTTCTGATGCAACATGCCCCACATGTTACATCATGCCCTACAGAAACCTTCTGGGAACTGTGTGTGGATCAGGCGCCATTGCCACCTGGACCCAGGACCATGGGAAACGTGGCCCAGGATACCTTCCCACCACCTGGAGGACACACTCAGACCTATACAAAAGCATCACTGTGCCACTGTCACTGAGGTAGGTGAGACTCTGGGCTCAGATATGCTCTCCAGAAGGTTTGACTCTGAGTCCTATGGGCAAAGGCCCCTCTCCCACCAGTTCTCAGTCTCCCTAGGACCTGTGGGCAACCACCCCCAGGCTCCCTGTCTCAGACTTCCCTGGGTCCTCTGGGGGAGCCCTCTTCTCCTGCCAGTGTTGAGACTCACTGGCCAGGATCTTAAAGGTGAGCGTGAGCACCCCTTGTCAATCAGTGCTCAGTCCCCCCGAGTTTCTGTGGGGGAGCGCTCCTCCCTCACCAGTGCAGACTCCTCTGTGCATCCTGAGGTGGAGAGCCACAGAGCCAGCAGTGCTCAGACTTCTCTGGGTCCAGGGAGGGAGCACCCCGACCACAGCAGCGATGGGTCTCCTCTGGGAGTCTCTGTGGGTGAGCACCCCTCCCCTAAGAGGGAGTGATCAGTCCTCCCTGAGTCCTGGGCCAAGTTCCCCTAGCTACTCATGGCTCAGTCTCCTCTGGGGCCTGTGGGTGAGCACCCCTGGCCTACCAGTGCTCAGTCTTGTCTGGGCCTAGTGCTTAGGCTCCCCTGCCCCAACCTTGATCAGGGTCCTCTGAGCCCTGTGGGGGAGCACCCCTGGCCCAGCCTTTCCAAGTTTCCTCTTGGTTTCCTTGGTGGGTGCACTTGGCCCAGCAAGGCTCATACTTTTCTGAGCCCCAGGTGACCTGGCTCATCTAGGGAACTCTGGGCAGTAGAGGCCCTCCTTCTAATGGAGCTCCACCAAATCTGGCCTGACCACAGGATCCAGAGCACCACCACATGCAACCTGGGAGAAATGGGGACACTTCCTCATTCCAACAAGCTCTCTTGGCCTTTGGTGCTGCCATGTACTCAGGCCTCTCACCTATGCCTGAGAACACAAGAGCATCCACCTTGTATCTCCATGCCATCAGCGCCAAGGATCTGTCTCTGTCCCTCATTGTGCACACCTTTGCTCATCTCACTGGGTTCTCCTGGATCCATTGACATGGCCTGTGCTTCTGGGGTCCCCGTGGCCCGTGTTAGAAAACCAAATATCCAAGGATGCTAAGGACCTTCTGGGACACACCCCTGGGCACTCTGTTGTCATCAGAGGAGAAACCTTTTGGGACCCGTGGATGGGCTACAAGGCACAGGTTGACAGGAGCAAAATGTGAAATGGGGCCAGGGACAATCTCCCACCATCTTGTATCCATCCTCAGACCTGTAAAAGGGCACCCCTGTCCCACCCTCCCGGAGGTCCCTGAGACATTGGGCTGAGGGAGAATCCCCACAAGGTTACAAGGACTCTGAGTCCTGTGGGGTGGCGCCCCTCTCCCACCAGTACCGAGTCCCCTCTGGGTCCTATGTGTGTGTGTTCTTGGCCTAATAGGGCTCTGTATCTCCTGGGTGCTGCTTTTTCTGTCTCCCCTCACCTTCCATTGCTCTGGGTCCTCTGAGCCCTGGGGGTGAGTGCTTCTCCTCCACCAGTGCTCAGTCTCCTCTGGGTCCACTTGTTGTGTGCCCCCTGTTAGCAAGTGGGTGGTCTCCCCTGTATTTTTCTGGGTGGGCGCCCCTTGCCCTCCAGTGCTCTGGCTCTGAGACCTGCAGGTGAGCGCCCCTCACCCAGCTGTGCTCAGGCTCCTCTGGGTCCTCTGGGTGAGCGCCTCTCACCCTGCAGTGCAGGCTCCTCTGGGTCCTGTGGTAGAGCAACCCTCACTTAACAGTGCTCAGCCTTGCCTAGAAACTGTCCCATCATCTACTCTCAAGCGTCATTGCTCAGGATCTTCTGAGTCCTGAGGGGGAGCGCCCCTCGCCCACCAGTACTCAGTCTCCTGAGAGCCTTGTGCCCCCTGCTCTCCTACTGAACTGTGAGGGTGGGTCTCCATCCCTCCAATGCCAGGACACCCTCTGTGGCCTGAGGAGGGTGTCCAGGTTCACATGACTGAGGAAATATGTACATCTCTGGACACCTCCTCTTCCCAACCACCTTCCTGGCCTGTCTTTGCATCATTCACACAAACCTCTCCCCATGCCTGAAACCACAAAGGCCGTCCTTAGTGGATCTCCATTGAAACAGCACTGAGGATCTAGCTGCATCACGCCTTGAGCGGTATTTCCATGACCTGGCCCTGGTCACTGTACTCTTGAGGCCCACTGCCACACGCCCGGATTTCTGAGGCCCGGTGACAGCGGATGAAAGTCAACTTTCCAATCTAGTCAGGATCTCCTCAGACATGCCAACAGGCACTGTGCTTTTACCAGAGAGGAAACCTGTCGGGGTTTTTAGCCCCCCATTCCCTCCTGACCTGCGGGAGAGATTGGGAAAGCCAGCCCCGAGCAGGACGAACCAAGAAAGGGAAGGACGACTGACTGCCAGCACCCAGCCCACCCTCTCTAGAGGACAATCAGATGTGTCAGGGAGACCAGTAAAACACGGATCTCATTTAATGAGAAAACAACAGCTAATATATTGTACAGGAGCCAATCAGGATAAAGGTCAGGAGGATGGGGAGAGTTCATGTGTACACTCATCCTACAGGCGTTAATGGGAGACAGGAGCTGTCCTAGTGGGCAGAAGGGTTCTGAGCCTATCCTAGAGGTGGTCGAGTTCTTCATCACAATGCATGCCAATGCCTTCTGGTTATCGCCAGATGCTATCTTAGCCACATGTGGCCCCAGGACTGGGAAGCAGATAGCAGCCAGCAAGTTAAGTTTCCTCTTTTCTGATGCAACATGCCCCACATGTTACATCATGCCCTACAGGAACCTTCTGGGAACTGTGTGTGGATCAGACGCCACTGCCACCTGGACCCAGGACCATGGGAAATGTGGCCCAGGACACCTTCCCGCCACCTGGAGGACACAAAAAGACCTGTACAAAAGCACCACTGTGCCACCATCACTGAGGTAGGTGAGACTTTGACCTCATGTACGCTCTCCAGAAAGTTTCAGGACTCTGAGTCCTATGGACGAAGGCCCCTCTCCCACCAGTTCTCAGTCTCCCTACATCCTGTGGGTGACCACCCCCAGGCTCCCTGTGCGCAGACTTCTCTTGATCCTCTGGGGGAACCCTCCTCTCCTGCCAGTGCTGAGACTCACTGGCCAGGGCCTTGAGGGTGAGCATGAGCGCCCCTTGCCCATCAGTGCTCAGCCCCCCGAAGTTTCTGTGGGGGAGCGCTCCTCCCTCACCAGTGCAGACTCCTCTGTGTGTCCTGAGGTGGAGAGCCACAGAGTCACCAGTGCTCAGACTGCTCTGGGTCCTGGGAGGGAGCACCCCGCCCCCCAGCAGTGATGGGTCTCCTCTGGGAGTCTCTGTGGGGGAGCACGCTCCCCTAAGAGGGAGTTATCAGTCTTCTCTGAGTCCTGGGCCAAGGCCAAGTTCCCTAGCTACTTATGGCTCAGTCTCCTCTGGGGCCTGTGGGTGAGTGCCCCTGGCCTACCAGGGCTCAGCCTTGTCTGGGCCTAGTACTTAGGCTCCCTTGCCCCAATCTTGATCAGGGTCCTCTGAGCCCTGTGGGGGAGCACCCCTGGCCCAGCCTTTCCAAGTCTCTTCTGTGTATTCTGTGTGGGTACCTTTGGCCTAGCAAGGCTCAGTCTTTTCTGAGCCCCAGGCCACCTGGCGCATCTAGGGAATTCTGGGCAGGAGAGGCCCTCCTGCAAATGGAGCTCCACCAACTCTGGCCTGACCACATGGTCCAGATCACCACCACATACAATCTGGATTTGAGAAATGGGGACACTTCCTTATTCCAACAAGCTCTCTTGAGGCCTTTGGTGCTGCCATGCAGTCAGGCCTCTCACCTATGCCTGAGACCACAAGAGCATCCGCTATGAATCTCCATGCCATCAGCACCAAGGTTCTGGCTGGGATCCTCATTGTTGCACACCTTTGTTCATCTCACTGTGTTCTAATAAATCAATGCATTCAGTTGATCAAATTTAAGAAATAAAATGAATTGTCTAAATATCCTCTATTTTCTAAATAGAAGGCTACTTAAAAAAAAAAAAAACTAGTTCTGTTAAAAAAACGGGATCAATTAACACGGCCCATGCTTCTGGGGTTCCCGTAGCCTGTGTTAGAAAACCAAATATCCAAGGACGCTCAGGACCTTCTGGGACACGCCCCTGGGCACTCTATTGTCAACAGAGGAGAAACCTTCTGAGAACCATGGATGGGCTGCAAGGCACACGTTGACAGGCGCAAAATGTGAAATGGGGCCCGGGACAATCTCCCAATATCATGTACCATCCTCAGACCTGTGAAAGAGCACCCCTGTCCCACACTCCTTGAGGTTCCTGAGAAATGGGGCTGAGGGAGAATCCCTACAAGGTTCCAAGGACTCTGAGTCCTGTGGGGGAGCGCCCCTCTCCCACCAGCACTCAGTCTCCTCTGGGTCCTGTGGGTGTGTGCCCTTGGCCTAACAGGGATCCATTTCTCAGGGTGCAGTTTTCTGTCTCCCCTCACCTTCCATTGCTCTGGGTCCTCTGAGCCCTGGGGGTGAGTGCTTCTCCCCCACCAGTGCTCAGTCTCCTCTTGGTCCTCTTGTTGTCCCTTGCCCACCAGTGCAGGCTCCTCTGGGTCCTGTGAATGAGTGACCCTCACTTAACAGCACTCAGTCTTGCAAGATCTCAAGCACCATTGCTCAGGGTCCTCTGGGTCCTGTGGGGGAGCGCCCCTCGCCCACCAGTACTCAGTCTCCTGTGAGCCTTGTGCCTCCTGGCTCTCCTACTGAACTGTGAGGGTGGGTCTCCTTCCCTCCAATGCCAGGACACCTCTGTGGCCTGAGGAGGGTGTCCAGGTGCACATGACTCAGGAAATTTGGACATCTCTGGACACCTCTCTTCCCAACCACCTTCCTGGCCTTTCTTTGCACCATTCCCACAACCTCTCCCCATGCCTGAAACCACAGAAAAAAGGCCAACCTTAGTGGATCTCCATTGAAACAGCATGGAGGATCTAGCTGCATCACAAATTGAGTGGTATTTATACGACCTGGCACATGTCACAGTACTCTTGTGGCCCACTGCCCCATGCCCGGATTTCTGAGGTCCCTGTGGCCAGCAGATTAAAGCCAACTTTCCTATCTAGTCGGGATCTCCTCAGACATGGCACCACGCACTGTGCTTTCACCAGAGAGGAAACCTGTCGGGTTTTTAGCTCCCCATTCCCTCCTGACCTGCGGGAGAGATTGGGAAAGCCAGCCCCAAGCAAGAAGAACCAAAAAAGGGAAGGCCAACTGAACACCAGCACCCAGCCTTTCCAAGTCTCCTCTGGGTGTCCTGGGTGGGTGCCCTTGGCCCAGCTGGGCTCATTCTTTTCTGAGCCCCAGGCCACCTGGCTCAACTAGGGAACACTGGGCGGGAGAGGCCCTCACGCTAATGTAGCTCCACCAAATCTGGCCTGACCACAGGGTCCAGATCACCACCACATGCAACCTGGGAGAAATGGGGACACTTCCTCATTCCAACAAGCACTCTTGGCCTTTGGTGCTGCCATGTGGTCAGGCCTCTCACCTATGCCTGAGAACACAAGAGCATCTGCCATGTATCTCCATGCCATCAGCACCAAGGATCTGGCTGGGTCCCTCATTGTGCACACCTTTGCTCATCTCGCTGGTTTCTAATAAATCAATGCATTCAGTTGATCAAATTTAAGAAATAAAACAAATTGTCGAAATGTCCTCTATTTTCTAAATAGAAGTCTACTTAAAAAAACTAGTTCTGATAAAAAACTGGATTAATTGACACAGCCCACTCTTCTGGGGTTCCCGTGGCCCGTGTTAGAAAACCAAATATCCAAGGAAGCTCAGGACCTTCTGGGACCCAAGGATGGGCTGCAAGGCACAATTTGACAGGTGCAAAATGTGAAATGGGGCCAAGGACAATCTCCCACCATCTTGTATCCATCCTCAGACTTGTGAAAGAGCACCCCTGTCCCACCCTCTGGGAGGTCCCTGACACAATGGGCTGAGGAAGAATCCCCACAAGGTTCCAAGGACTCTTGAGTCCTGGGGGGAGTGCCCCTCTCCCACCAGCACTGAGTCCCTTCTGCATCCTGTGGGTGTGTGCCCTAGGCCTAACAGGGCTCAGTCTCCCCTGGATGCTGCTGTTTCTGTCTCCCCTCACCTTCCATTGTTCTGGGTACTCTGAGCCCAGGGGGGGTGAGTTCCCCTCCCCCACCAGTGCTCATTCTCTTCTGGGTCCTCTTGTTGTGTGCCCCTTGTTCGCAGGTGGGCGGTCTTCCCTGAATGTTTTTGGGTGGGCGCCCTTTGCCCTCCAGTGCTCTGGCTCTGAGACCTGCAGGTGATCGCCACTCACCCAGCTGTGCCTCAGTGTTCTCTGGGTCCTGGGGGTGAGCGCCCCTCATTTAACAGTGCTCAGTCTTGCTTGGAATCTGTCCTATCATCTCCCCTCAAGCGCCATTGCTCAGGGTCCTCTGGGCCCTGTGGGGGAGCTCCCCTCGCCCACCAGTACTCAATCTCCTGTGAGGCTTGTGCCCCCTGCTCTCCTACTGAACTGTGAGGGTGGGTCTCCTTCCCTCCAATGCCAGGACACCCTCTGTGGTCTGAGGAGGGTGGCCAGGTGCACACAACTGAGGAAATATGTACATCTCTGGACACCTCCTCTTCCCAACCACCTTCCTGGCCTGTCTTTGCATCATTCACACAGGCCTCTCCCCATGCCTGAAACCACAGAGGCCGTCCTTAGTGGATCTCCATTGAAACAGCACCGAGGATCTGGCTGCATCACTCCTTGTAAGGTATTTCCACGACCTGGCACGTGTCACTGTACTCTTGTGGCCCACTGCCACATACCCAGGATTTCTGAGGTCCCTGTGGCCAGAGGATGAAAGCCAACTTTCTAAGTCTAGTCAGGATCTCCTCAGACATGCCACCAGACACTGTGCTTCACCAGAGAGGAAACCCTCTGGGAAATGTGTGTGGATCAGGCGCCATTCCCACCCCGTCAGGACCATGTGAAACGTGGCCCAGGACACCTTCCCACCACCTGGAGTACACAAAAAGACCTGTACAAAAGCACCACTGTGCCACCCTCATGGAGGTAGGTGAGACTCTGGGCTGAGGGAGAATCCCCACAAGGTTCCAAGGATTCTTGAGTCCTGTGGGGTGCGCCCCTCTACCACCAGCACTCAGTGCCCTCTGGGTCCTATGTGTGTGTGTTCTTGGCCTAATAGGGCTCCATTTCTCAGGGTGCAGTTTTCTGTCTCCCCTCACCTTCCATTGCTCTGGGTCCTCTGAGCCCTGGGGGTGAGTGCCCCTCCCCCACCAGTGCTCAGTCTCCTCTGGGTCCTCTTGTTGTGTGCCCCTTGTTAGCAAGTGGGCGGTACCCCCTGAATTTTTCTGGGTGGGTGCCCCTTGCCCTCCAGTGCTCTGGCTCTTGAGACCTGCAGGTGAGTGCCCCTCACCCAGCTGTGCTCAGGCTCCTCTGGGTCCTCTGGGTGAGCGCCTCTCACCCTGCAGTGCAGGCGCCTCTGGGTCCTGTGGTAGAGCAACCCTCACTTAACAGTGCTCAGTCTTGCCTAGAAACTGTCCCATCATCTCCTCTCAAGCGCAATTGCTCAGGGTCCTCTGAGTCCTGTGGGGGAGCACCCCTCGCCCACCAGTACTCAGTCTCCTGTGAGCCTTGTGCCTCCTGCTCTCCTACTGAACTGTGAGGGTGGGTCTCCATCCCTCCAATGCCAGGACACCCTCTGTGGCCTGAGGAGGGTGTCCAGGTGCTCATGACTGAGGAAATTTGGTCATCTCTGGACACCTCCTCTTCGCAACCACCTTCCTGGCCTGTCTTTGCACCATTCACACAGGCCTCTCCCCATGCCTGAAACCACAGAGGCCGTCCTTAGTGGATCTCCATTGAAACAGCACCGAGGATCCGGCTGCATCACGCCTTGTAAGGTATTTCCACGACCTGGCACGTGTCACTGTACTCTTGTGGCCCACTGCCACACGCCCGGATTTCTGAGGTCCCTGTGGCCAGAGGATGAAAGCCATCTTTCCTATCTAGTCAGGACCTCCTCAGACATGGCACCACGCACTGTGCTTTCACCAGAGAGGAAACCTGTCGGGGTTTTTAGCCCAGCTCCCCCCCTCGTTCTCTCTTGACCTGTGGGAGAGATTGGGAAAGCCAGCCCCGAGCAGGACGAACCAAGAGATGAAAGGTCAACTGACTGCCAGCACCCAGCCCTCCCTCTCTGGAGGACAATCAGATGCTTCAGGGAGACCAGTCAAAGAAGTATCTCGTTTAATGAGAAACACACACAGCTAATATAATGTACAGGAGCCAGTCAGGATAAAGCTCAGCAGGATGGAGAGAGTTCACGAGTACACCCATCCTACAGGTAGTAATGGGAGACCTGAGCTGTCCGTGAGGGCAGCAGGGTTCTGAGCCTATTCTAGAGGTGGTCCCATTCTTCATCACATGGCAATGCCTTCTGGCTAATCACCAGGCGCTATCTTAGCCACATG
This sequence comes from Marmota marmota marmota, assembly GCF_001458135.2. Lineage (NCBI taxonomy): Eukaryota > Metazoa > Chordata > Mammalia > Rodentia > Sciuridae > Marmota > Marmota marmota. Next base: position 10,524,535 of record NW_026000093.1, read on the forward strand.
TGGCCCCAGGACTGGGAAGTGGGTAGCAGCCAGCAAGTTATATTTATTTTTTAGTTCTCAGCGGACACAACATCTTTGTTAGTATGTGGTGCTGAGGATCAAACCCGGGCCGCACGGATGCCAGGTGAGCGCGCTACCGCCTAAATTTCCTCTTTTCTGATGCAACATGCCCCACATGTTACATCATGCCCTACAGGAACCTTCTGGGAACTGTGTGTGGATCAGGCGCCACTGCCACCTGGACCCAGGACCATGGGAAACGTGGCCCAGGACACCTTCCCACCACCTGGAGGACACACTCAGACCAGTACAAAAGCATCACTGTCCCACCCACACGGAGGTAGGTGAGACTTTGGGCTCAGATATGCTCTCCAGAAGGTTTCAGGACTCTGTGTCCTATGGGCTAAGGCCCCTCTCCCACCAGTTCTCAGTCTCCCTAGGAACTATGGGCGACCACCCCCAGGCTCCCTGTGCTCAGGCTTCTCTGGGTCCTCTGGTTGAGCCCTCATCTCCTGCCAGTACTGAGACTCACTGGCCTGGGCCTTGAGGGTGAGCGTGAGTGCCCCTTGCCCATCAGTGCTCAGTCCTCCCAAGTTTCTGTGGGGGAGCGCTCCTCCCTCACCAGTGCACACTCCTCTGTGTGTCCTGAGGTGGAGAGCCACAGAGCCAGCAGTGCTCAGACTCCTCTGGGTACTGGGAGGGAGTGCCCCGCCCCTAGCAGTGATGGGTCTCCTCTGCAGGCTCTGTGGGGGAGCACGCTCCCCTAAGAGGGAGTGATCAGAATTCTCTGAGTCCTGGGCCAGGTTCCCCTAGCTAATCATGGCTCAGTCTCCTTTGGAGCCTGTGGGTGAGCACCCCTGGCCTACCAGTGCTCAGTCTTGTCTGGACCTAGTGCTTAGGCTCCTGTGCCCCAATCTTGATCAGGGTCCTCTGAACCCTGTGGGGGAGCAACCCTGGCCCAGCCTTTCCAAGTCTCCTCTGGGTGTCCTGGGGTGGGTGCCCTTGTCCCAGCTGGGCTCATTCTTTTCTGAGCCCCAGGCCACCTGGCTCATCTAGGGAACACTGGGCGGGAGAGGCCCTCCTGATAATGGAGCTCCACCAAATCTGGCCTGACCACAGGGTCCAGATCACCACCCCATGCAACCTGGGAGAAATGGGGACATTTCCTCATTCCAACAAGCTCTCTTGGCCTTTGTGCTACCATGTGGTCAGGCCTCTCACCTATGCCTGAGAACATAAGAGCATCCGCCATGAATCTCCATGCCCTCAGCACCAAGAATCTGTCTCTGTTCCTCTTTGTCATCTCTCTGAGTTCTAATAAATCAATGTTTTCGGTTGATCAAATTTAGGAAGTAAAATGAATTGTCTAAATATCCTCATTTTCTAAATAGAAGGCTACTTAAAAAAACTAGATCTATTAAAAAACCGGATCAATTGACATGGCCCACACTTCTGGGGTCCCCTTGGCCCATGTTAGAAAACCAAATATCCAAGGACGCTCAGGACCTTCTGGGACACGCCCCTGGGCACTCTGTTGTCACCAGAGGAGAAACCTTCTGGGACCCGTGGATGGGCTGCAAGGCACACCTAGACAGGATCCAAATGTGAAATGGGGCCAGGGACAATCTCCCATCATCTTGTATCCATCCTCAGACCTGTGAAAGGGCACCTCTATCCCACCGTGAGACCTTGGCCTGAAGGAGCCACACAAGCCACACAAGGTTCCAGGGTCTCTGAGTCCTGTGGGGGAGCGCCCCTCTCCCACCAGCACTCAGTCCCCTCTGGGTCCTATAGGTGTGTGCCCTTGGCCTGACAGGGCTCAGTCTCCCCTGGGTGCTGCTGTTTTGTGTCTCCTCTCATCTTCCATTACTCAGGGTCCTGGGAGCCCTGGGGGTGAGCGCCCCTCCCCTACCAGTGCTGAGTCTCCTCTGGGTACTCTTGTTGTGGGCCCCTTGTTCCCAGGTGGGTGGTTTCCCCTGAATGTTTTTGGGTGGGTGCCCCTTGCCCTCCAGTGCTCTGGCTCTGAGACCTGCAGGTGAGCGCCCCTCACCCAACAGTGCTCAGGCTCCTCTTGGTCCTCTGGGTGAGCGCCTCTCGCCCTGCAGTGCCTCGGTTTTTTCTGGGTCCTGTGGGTGAGCGCCCCTCGCTTTACAGTGCTCAATCTTGCTTGGAAACTGTCCCATCATCTCCCCTTAGCCACCATTGCTCAGGGTCCTCTGGGTTCTATGGCAGAGTGCCCCTCACCCACCAGTACTCAGTCTCCTGTGAGACTTTTGCCTCCTGGCTCTTCTATTTAATTTTGAGTATGGCTCTTCTACTGAACTGTGTGTGGATCATTGGCCATTCCCACCTGCTCAGGACCATGGCTAATGTGGCCCAAGACACTTTCTGCCATCCTCAGACTAGTACAAAAGCACCTTATTTGCATCTAAATGTGACTCAGGTGAGTCCTTATCAGGGGTGATAACAAGACTCCCTGTAGATATCCTCAGGTTGCAGCCTATAGGAACAGCAGAATAGGGGAACCTCAGTCTTTGGCTCCTGGGGGTCTCAGCGTTTTGAAAGTTCCAAGAGCCAAGTTCTGCCCATGGCCATACGTGGGTCTACACATTCACATGAAGTGTACATTGCACTGAGGGAAGGTTTGGCCCACAGAGCCAGCTCTGTCCCATATCCCAACCTGAAGTTCGAGTTTAAAGAAATCATACTTACCTTCATTCAAAGCAATCCACAGGAACTTTTAGGATAAAAAGAATCCACTGAAAGCTAAGGGGTCTAGCAAATGCCTCTACCCTTGTGAGGCCTTAGGACAGGGCACTTGGAAATGTAAATTAAAACCAAGATGGGAGATCAGTTGTCACCTTCCTGATCTGCAAATTCTTTCATAAGATGAAAATATCAAGTGCCAGTGAGGATGAATTGCTATTTCCAAATAGCAGTCTCTCCCACAAAGGGCTCTGCTCTGGCCACTTACCCTTTGCCTTGAGAGAGGCCACACTGCTGCCTGCCAGTCCACATGGCACTCTCCCAGCAGCCCTGTAGTATTCTTCTGCAAGGCTCCATCCCTCAGCACCGCCCTGGCCAGGCTTACCTGTCAACATCAATCAGGGCATGGCCACAGAACTGGTGCCATCACCATCCTGTGGCTGGGGTAGTTTTTGTCTTTGGCTGGGAATGTGGCTGCAGATTGTGGAGCTTACAGGGCTGAGAGGATGGGTCCAGTCCATAGATGAAAGGGACAGAATGATGGGGACCATAACTAGAAAAGAGGATCTGGCCCACATGGTTTGAGGAATGACACTGACTTGAGGTGCTTCTGCCCCTGCAGGGAAGAAGTGGTTGTAGTAAAAGATGAATAAAAATATGTGCCATCCTCCAGATGCAGAGGCAGAGTTTCAAAGGCATCCAGACCACAGATGTCCCCTACCCTCCATGAGGATGGCCTCTTCAGCCCTGCTGAGTGGAGAGGAGCCTTGGGCCAATCCAGCCCTGGTCAGAGGTGGAGTGGCTGCATCTTCCAAGTGTGTTCCTGGTCAGCTTCGGGCAGCTGAATGTGCAAGGCTTTGCTGCTTTGCTGGCCTCTGCCTCCCTGCTCACAGTCCACAGAGAGGCCCATGTGGCCTGGGGGGCAAAAATCTCAGGTGCTCCTTCCATGCAGGCCATTGATTCCTCCTGCTCTGATCTTTTCTACCTTCCCCAAGTCTTCCACAGCAATGTGTGCTCGTTTTGTAATAAAAAATAATTTAATTGCATGTAGAATAATTTCTCAAAGACCCTGGGAGTAAGTCAACAGTCAGGGTCACCTGTTCACTGTGCTTATGCCTCATTGATTCCAGAGCTGAGGCTTCCATGAGCCTGTCCTCATCATAGATGGACTCCCAGCGAGAACTTCAGGATCCACACTTTGGGAGGGGGAGGATGAGGAAGAGATGTGAAAGTTATCAGCTCCACCAAGAGAAAGGGTCTGGGTTAGGGGTTGTACCCAGGTACATGTACCCTGAGGGTTGATGAGGAAAGAATGGGGCTCAGACAGCAAAGATCTCACACCTGGGGTGGGGAGGATGGGGAGTGAGCTGGGAGGGTAGGACATCCTCACAGATGTCCCCAGTGCCCTTCATAGTGGAGACCCACAGAGCCCTGGAGAGAACTGTTGCCCCATGAGGTGAAAGGGGGTCCTAAGAACTTGAACAGGGCCTTGAATGCAGCCAGGGAACCTGGAGTGTGGGTTGGGCAGGAAGGCAGGTGCTGACCAGAGCCACTCCTCTTCTGCAAGCCCACCCACTGCCACACCTGGCAGGCCTCAGGCAGGTGCTTCAGGACTCAGGTAAAAGGTCAGCCTATGTACTACTCTTTCTAAGCCTGTGTTGTATTCAAATTTGGCTACAAAGGCTCTTTGGACACCAACTCCTTATGGTCTGTCATTTCCCCTCTAATAAGGGACCAGATCAGACCAAAGGATGGGAGAATTCCATCCCAGTGACACAGGGCCCAGACCACTTGGTGGACAATCAGTAATGTCTTCAGAAAAAGTCACTGAGATGGGGCACTTGTCAGAGTGAAGCTGGCCACATGCTAACCCTAACCCAAACCAGGCCCTGCAGAGGCTTTGGAGCTGGGTTCCCAGGTCGTCCACTAGGTGGAGCTGGTGGACATCTTTGCCCTTTGGCCCCTTATCCTCAAAAGCTCTGGGTGCCCTTGTGGGGATATCTGCACCAACCCTGTAATAAAGGGTCAGATGACACGGAGCCCCACATCACTCTACACTACGGGATGGACAAGATGAAGGGACTGTGACAGGGCCTGATTACATCAGAAAATTTCAAAGACGCTCCAAGGGACTGGGGATATAGCTCAGTTGGTAGAGTGCTTGCCTCACATACACAATCCCCAGCACCACCACCACCACACACAAAAATGCTTGCCTCAAAGAAACTCCAAATAGCATTTTTCTCAGTCCCTGCTATTTCCTGACCATGTCCCATGCCTAGGCCAAAGCCCTGGCCCAGGACCCTGCTCCCTAGCAGGGCCCACCAGGTCTGCACTCCTGTGTCTCCTGGCTTTGTTCCCATAGATCCCTGTGCTTCTAAGGGACATGGAGGCATGTCTGCTTCTTCCTTGCCTTGGCCACATTGGGATTAAATTTATTTTCTTTTACTTCTGATGCTGGCAATCACCCCAATCTAGTCTCTAGGGACTCCAGATTCTTAGGCCCCACGAATAAAAAAAGTCCTACCCTGTGCCTGCTCCCCAGCTGGGGCTCCCAAGTGTCCCCAGCCTGCTAACCCCGAGCCCCTCACTAAGGCACTTTTGATATCCCCTGCATAGCCAGTAGGCCATAGGCAGCCTGGGTCTGTGTTATCCCAGCTTCCTGGGTCTCCTCAGGCCTCCCTGGACTCCCCAACATTCATCTCTTCTCCCCTGTGCCAGGCTTCCACAGCAAGTCTTCCTAAGGGCATGGAGCCCCCACCTTCCTGGACCACCCCAAGCTGCTCCCGGGTTTCCAGGCAGGTTGCTGGGGCACAGTCAGGGTTGGAGGCAGAGCCACAGAGGAGGACCACTGAGTCCTAACCTGGAAGTCCATTCCATGTTGAATCTCCCCCTCTCCAGTTCTGCATTCTGGGAAGCATCAGCTGGAGTCCAGACCACTGGAGATATTTGAAGGACAGTGGGTAGAGTCCTTGGTTGGGAAGCCCCTGGCATCTGGGCTAGCAGTTGGAAAGACTGTGTGGATCAGTGGTGTTGGGAGTCCATAGCTCCAGGGTCTGAGGATGTGGAATTGTGTGGTGTGGCTGCTGTCCTGTGGATATCCAAGTGTGGCCTGGGCTGAGGGGGGCAACATGAGGGCTGGGGCCTGAGTCCTCAGTATATTGCTAGAAGTGGCTGTGGTGGGAGGGGCTTAGAAGGGCAGAAGGAGGGTGAGCCTCAAGGGAAGCTGGAGCCCCTCTTCCAGGGCCCACCCCACACAGAGGAGCCACAGGACACAGGGACCCATGTGCAAAGAACTGTCCAAACACTGGCCATATAATAAGCCACAAAAATTTCAATGTCATTCAAAGAAGGGTGTGGTTGTACAGTGAAATGTGTATGTATGTGGTGTGTGAGGTGGCCTGATTGCAGAAAAACCCATTTTGGTGTGCCAGCTTAGGTGTTTATACATGGCTCTGGGCAAAGCATGGAGCAAGCGCTATGTTAAACAGTCATGGTATCAAAGCTGTGGTCTTCTTTACTATCCCGGTTCATCCCACCTCATCCCATCTCTCTTCCTACAACTTCCATCTGGGTTCACCCCCACCTTCTGGCTTTCAACCTCTGGGCCAAAGAAGTTGGCTGAAGGTGGTCCCACAGGTGAGCCTCAGGGTCTTTTACATTTGAAATAGGCCTTGAAGGTGCTCATTTGTGTCTACTCTTAGCCTTCAGGTAGGTGAGGCCAGTGTTTGAATAAGACTAACCATTGAGGCTCCTATTCAATATTACTACTGTGTTTTCTGGCTCAGAACTCTTTAAAGGATAAGAAGATTTGTACACATGGGCTCTTTCCACTGTTTTTACCCATCCTAGTCCTACAATTTTTACTCCCCATTTTTGTTAGGTTCCTGTAATTGAATTTCCCCAGGTGCCTTTCCTTTTTTATCCCCGCCCACCATGTGTTTGATCCCCCTTATTGGGGATTTCCTACTCGACCTGGTGTTGCCAAAATCTCAGTCCTTTTCCCAAGGCCACTCCAATATAGAGGACAAGATTCTGAAAGTAAGGGAAAAGGAGGTTTCTTGCTTTGCTAGCAAAGGCAAAACACAGGGGATTCCTGTCCCCCAGGCTGTGATTCTGCCCACCAGCAGGACAGGGAGGTTTTAAGGAGGTGACTCAAAAGGCCACATCCCACTGTTCTCTGTTGGAGTTGTAATTCACTCATTAACTTGGGAGAGCCATTTCTGAGATCTTCCAGTACCATCTCCAAAGTCTGGATTACTTCATTCCTATGGTGAGTGTGTACTCAGGGAAGATAAATCTGCCTAGGATGGGAAAGAAAGGTAATTCTGTTTCCCCTGATATTAGGGAGGGGGAGAGATTAGGGAGGAGGTGGGAGAGAAAAAAAATGTTCATTTAAAAAATAAATATTTTTAAATGACCACCCCACAGAGAAAAGGAACTGACCTGATCTGCTCTACAGTACAGAGCAGCAGAGGCTATATTCAAAGCATAAAGCAGACTCCTGTTACACTGGGACTCAACTCTGTGCATGCCCTCCCATCCTATTTTCCTTGGTGTGATCATGTAGCACTTCACCTCCTGAATATAGCGCCCCCCCCCCACACTGTGCTGCTTATTTTAAAAGGGACATGTTTTTCTTTTCCTCCTCTCCCTCTCCCACTCCTTAACCTGGGGGCTGAGAACAAGATTCCCTTGAGATATGTGTCCTCCAAGGATCATGTCGCCCAAAGAACTAGAAAGTGACTATCTCCCAAATCAACAAGTGAAAATCAACACTGCACCTGGGACTCCCTGTCAGGGAACTCCTGTAACGTAGCCTTTGAAGAGCTTCTTCAAAAGCCCTCTGTTTTCCCTCATGTCTGCCACAGGACCAGCGCAAACTTCATGAAAGAAGGTTTGGTGCATAAGAAATTGGTAGTGAGTCTTAAGTTAAAGAGACAGATTCTCATTACCTTTAACCCCAGCTCCGAGATGGCTTCTCCTAGCTCCTGCCTCCAGCCACCTAATGCAGTAGTGAGGTTTACAGAAGAGACCAGCAAGAGAGAGAGAGCATGCCAGGGAGTGAGTTTTTATTGGGGAACAAAAAATTCCAGGGAAAATCCCATCCAATGAAGGTTAAGGGGGGCAGCATCCCAAGGTCAGGGCCGGCGATTGGGCCTTGAGTTCAGCAGCCAGGCACACCTCTGCATGGACAAGCCCTCAGACCTGGGAAAGGATGTGGAATGGCTCAGACACAGCTGTGTTTAAATGCCTCTCACCCAGCCAGGGAGGTAACTCAAGTCACATGCGAGGATGGCCTCCCACATATTTCCCCTTTTTTCTTTTAAAAAGCAGGTGATGATTTACTCTCTTGTGTCTCTGCACTCTCGCTCTGAAGACTCGCCATCCTATAATTACAACACAAAAAAGAATTAACAGAAAAGAGAAACAATCCAATAGTGTACCAGGCCGAGTGTTTAAGAATATTTTCAGGGTTAAATCCATGTAATTCCTTCAATATTTGATTAGCCAAAGAAGAAGGATCCAAAAAATCAGCTCTATTATTTTGAATATCTTGGATATGGTGATGGAGTTCCAAAAGATCCAAACTATTATTATTATTTTGCCAAATACCCAACAAATGGTTCTTAACCTTCTCCCAATCCCAGAGAGAAGCATTGTATTTGGGAGCTGTAACACACACATATTTATAATTTGCGTGGCATTTAAGCCTTTCTTTAAACTTTAAAGCCGAAAGTTCATTTCCTATATTTATAACAGTCGCCTCTGAGGCATTTAACTGAGTCTCAATCCTTTCATCAATATTTACTTGATTGCGCAGAGCCTTGAAAGTATTTTGGGCTAAATTATTAAGAAATTTTGCATGTTGAATATTTTGAGATAAAGTTATTGAGGCTGTGACAGTGGATGCAATGAAAGAAACCAAGGCCAAAGCTCCCACAATTATAATTCCAATAGCATGTTTAGGTCTTGCTAGTTGGGTATGAATTTGCTGTAAGACTTGAAAACCAGCATCAGCATAGCATGGCTCTGAAATATTAGCAGGCAATAAAATAAAAGAGGGCTGATGAAGTATCAGCACTCCTTTTTCTCTATTATATCTAGTAATACAATTGGTTAGGTTACATTTGCTACATTTGTCACAACATATCTGTCATCTATCCATTTAGTTTTTACATTTCCAATTATTAAAACGTAAGGAGATTGAACACAGGCTCATAAGCCATAAGCAAGATCCCTCCTTACAGCTCTTGCCAACAAATTTTGGTAAAGGCTCGTCTGTAAAATGTAAGAATTCTGAGGCAGCAATTAAGTGCCAAACATCTTTTTGAATACCACCCTCACTGTAAGTCAAAATATTACTGACAAATCCTGCAGGTGTCATAGCAGAATTTTTTTGTAATTGTCTCTTTATCAATTTTTGGAGACCAGTCTAAAATATACCACTACCTTTAGACACCTTATGTTGTACAGGAAAAGGATTTACACAATCTATCCATTTAGGAATGGTGCCAATCTCAATTGTAGAACTATTTGGACAGTGAGGTATTTGTGGAGAAATGACGTTTGTTATGAGAAAGTCCCATTTTAATCACTGATCTAGTATAAGGTTGTAAGTCTCCATAAATAGTATGATTAGTCAGTCTAGGTTTTCCAACCGCTGTCTTTTCCTCAAATGGTACTCTCAGACAGCCAGCATTTTTATCGTGGGACAAACACAAAGGTAATTGAGCTCTTTAGCCAGAATAATTAAATCTAGTCACATGATTGGGAGTAATATGAGTATCTGTAAATCCTCCCATCATGAATGAGCCATTAGTAAACATTGGAATAGATTCTCCAGTCCACCCAGCTGGGTGTACCAGGAGTGGACCTGGGAAATATGTCCAGTAAGTGTCTGCTCGGCTCCCTTTTACCTGACAGTCCAGCAGGGCAATCACCGTAGCTACCATCATCAATGGGGTCTTATTTCTTCCTAGGAGTCGAATCATTCGTGAAGCTTGTGTTGTCAGCTTCTTCACATCTTCCCATGAGATCAGCTTTTCAGCTGGGTCATATTGCTTCCTCTTCATTCTTCTTCAATATCTCTTCCTTTTGAATGGGGGCTTCTCCCGGCCAATCTTCAGTCGCTTGAATCTCGGTTCTATCTCTTCCATGTCTGATTGTGCATTCAGGCATCCAGATAGGAAGGAAAGCACCTTCTGGAAAAATACAAGCATGTATTTTTCTGTCTCACATAGTCACTGGATCTGGGCTTTTCCATTGATGAATCTGTAAGTCTTTCCACAAAACTCTGCCTAAAGGGCCTGTTGTTGTGGAAGACATGTCTCTCTGTGTCACAATTTTAAAAATTTAAAACAAACAAGGCATGGTTGAGGCTATTTTGGGGAGTCATAAACCTATTCCCCCCTTTTAAGTTTTGTAATTGCAGCTTAATAGATAAATGAGCTCATTCCACAATGGCTTGCCTTTGGGGATTATAAGGAATTCCTGTTTTATGGTTCATTAGAAACTCTTGGCAAAATTGTTGAAAAGAATAGCTTACATAAGCTGGTGCATTATCTGTTTTAATCTGTAAAGGCCATCCTAACACAGCAAAGGCTGCTAGGCAATGAGAAATTAGATTTTTTTTTTTAAAGAGAGAGTGAGAGAAGAGAGAGAGCGAGAAAGAGAATTTTAATATTTATTTTTTAGTTATCGGCAGATACAACATCTTTGTTTTGTATGTGGTGCTGAGGATCAAACCAGGGCCACACGCATGCCAGGCGAGCGCGCTACCGCTTGAGCCACATCCCCAGCCGCGAGAAATTAGATGTTGAGTATTTTCTTTTGTACGTGCTGTGGCAAAAATGAATCTGGAATGTGTATCAACTATTACATGTACATAACATTGCTTACCAAATTGAGGAATATGAGTTACATCCATTTGCCATATTTGATTTGGTTTTAATCCACGGGGATTTACCCCTGATGGCAGAGATGGAGTGTGAATAACACACTTAGGACAGTGACTTACAATTTGACGAGATTGTTCTCTGGTAATATCAAATTTTTTACATAAGCTAGAAGCATTCTGATGAAGTAAGGAATGTGAAGCTTTTGCACAATCATATGGAGACATATGTTGACAAACAGCTTCTAATTTATCAATCTTGACATTACCTGAAGTTAAAGGTCCTGGAAGATTAGTGTGAGCTTGTATGTGTCCTATGAAACATGGGTATTTTCACATTTGCACCGCCTTTTGTAGATCATGAAATAATTTAAATAGCTCTTGTGATGAGGTATATCCAATAACTGAAGTTTCAATATTTTTGGTGACTCTGACTGCATATAAGTTGTCAGAATAAATATTAATAGGCTTATTTGTAAAGTAATTTAAGGCACAGATGAGAGCTTGCAGCTCTGCTCTTTGGGAAGAAGTATATGAGGTTTGTATTACCTCTGTGTGAACACAGCTGTAAAAACCTGCTTTACCTGAGCTTGAACCATCAGTGAACACCAATAGGGCTCCATCTATGTGCTGGGCACGTACAACCTTTGGAAAAATAAGTGGTGTTATTGATGCAAATTGAATAATTTTATCATGAGGGTAATGGCTATCTATTTGACCAGGAAAATCAGCAAAAGCTATCTACTATAAACTAGAAGCTTGAAAAAGCCAATTATTTTGTTGAACAGAAAAAGGAATAATTATAATATCAGGTTCAGATCCAATTAATTGTAAAACTCTCATCCTACCTTTAATTACTAAATGAGCAATAGAGTCATGAAAAGGAATTAATGTCTTTTGTGGAGACTGGGTTAGATGAATCCACTCAATAACTCCCCATCTTTGCCATATGGCTCCTGTTGGGGTATGCACAGTTGGAAATATTAATAAATACACTAGTTCTTTAGGATTGACTCTAGTAAGCTGTGCATTTTTAATTGCACTTTAAACCTTTTTTAAAGCTGTCCTAGCCTCTATTGTTAGCTGACATGGAGAGGTTGGAGAAGGATTTCCTTGCAATATCTGAAATAAAGGACTTAAATCAGAAGTAGTCAGTTTTAAGGATGGCCTCAGCCAATTAATATCTTCTAATAATTTTTGAAAGTCATTAAGGGTATATAACTCCTTAACTTTTGTCTGTGGATTTTGAGGATGGATTGTACGTCCTTGAATTATCTGACCTAAATATCGAAAGGGAGGCATCTTTTGTATCTTTTGAGGAGCAATGCATAAACCCATTGTTGTAAGTGAAGCCTCTAACTGAGTAAAAATTCCTGAAAGTACTTCTGGATTAGCATAAGCCAATAATATATCATCCAAAAATGAATGATATATGCATCAGGAAAGTTATACCTTATAGGAGCTATTGCCTGACCCACAAATTTTTGACATAAGGTAGGACTGTTACGCATCCCTTGAGGCAGGACCTTCCAGCAATATCTTTTAACAGCTTTTTAAAAATTAATTGCTGGGACAGTGAAAGCAAATTTTTCAAAATCTTCAGGATGCAACCTTATTGAGAAAAAACAATATTTTAGAACATTACCATCAAGCTATAGTTTAAAGGGATAGCTGTGGGGGAAGGAAGTCCTGGCTGTAATGATCCCATAGGCTGAATCACATGATTTATTGCCCTTAAATCTTGTAGTAACTCCAATTACCTGACTTTTTCTTAATAACAAAAATGGGGGTGTTCCAAGGACTAAGTGTTGGTTCTATATGACCAGCCTGAAGTTGTTCCTCAACTAACATATGAATTATCTTAAGCTTTTCCCCTGAGATGGGCCACTGATAAATCCACATAGGCTCTTCTGAGAGCCAGGTGGTCTTTTCTGCTGTCTTTCGGAGAGACACTCAGGGTCCCTAGTAAAAATTTTGGTTTGGAGTATTTACTAATCTCTGTCAAGGAGACTGGTTTGTAAGCAGATACTCTCCTTGATAAGTTCCCTCACTATCTCCAGGAAGAAGCCCTTGATTAATTTCCTCAATTGATCTCATAGAATTTGGAGTTATTAATAACAATCCCATTTTAGCTAAAATATCCCTTCCCCATAGGTTTGCTGGTAAGGACTCTAACACATAAGGTTTAAAAACTCCACTGTTCCCATTAGGATCCTCCCAATGGAGATAATTTGCACTTTGAGCTGGCTGTGAGATTTGTCCAATTCCCTCTAGGTTAGCTTGCTCAAAAACTGGGAAGAGCTGGAATTTGCTTGTATCTTCCCCAGGTTTCTGCGCCTTCCTAATACCTCGCTGGAATGGAGTAAGAAAGTCATTTCTAACTCAGAGTACCTGTTAAAGTTTGTCTTTTTAATAGACAATGGCCGAATTCAAATAGCCTGGGCAGGTGCCGTTAAACACAGCCTGTTGAAATTTCCTGGTAAATCCTGGATTTCATTGTCCATTTCCTCTCCCTCAGACTGCGACTCCTCCATGGATTCTCCACTGCCACCATCTTGAATTTGGGCTTGTAAGCCACGTGGGAGAGAAGGACTTTCTATCTCTCTAGAAATCTCTTCCGGACTTTCCTCTCTGGAAGGAGGACCTTCTATCCCTCCGGAGGCTTCCTCTATCTGATTTCCCTCTCTATGATCTTCTTCCAGACTATTCTGGCTGGGCTCAAGCAAGGTTACATTTTTTACTTTCGGTTTCGCTCCGAGGCTTTTTGGTTTTAGCTGGCTTACAGGAAAGGGGATTTCCTTAGTCTCAGGCAGTTTTTCCATTTGAATAGACTTAATAGCTCTCTAAATACCTTTCAATAGATCTTGGTGGGGGGGCACAAACTATGGCCTATGTAATCAAAAAGACAAATGTCTAATGCAGTCTAAGCCTTTTGTATATTCTCAAAATTTTCAGGTAATTCATTAGAAAGGCAGATTTTATGTAATTTCCTTTCCAATTTGTCCCAAGTATGTAAATTTGGTGAATCTTGGTCACAAAACCAAGGGCAACATTCACCTACAACCTTTAAGAATTGTAGCAACTGAGTCTTTTTAATATGCTTTCCCTTCTGATTAATTGTTGTCTCTAAAATAGTCAAATATATGTCCTTATCAGTAGAAGTTGAATTTCCCATTATTAATAGTTTAACGTCTCTTCGCTTAAAAAAGTGCCTGGTACTTCCATGATCCCCAAAATGTCACCAGTTCCTTATTTCTATAGTGCGCACCCTAACTCAACCTACTCAATTTATTATGCCCCACGTTGGGCGCCACTTCTGCCACGCAACCAGAGTGAGCTTCATGAAAGAAGGTTCAGTGCATAAGAAATTGCTAGTGAGTTTTAAATTAAAGAGACAGACTCTCATTACCTTTAACCCCAGCTCCCAGATGGCTTCTTCTAGCTCCCGCCTCCAGCCACCTAATGCGGTGGCGAGGTTTACAGAAGAGACTAGCGAGAGAGGGAGAGCACGCCAGGGAGTGAGCTTTTATTGGAGAACAAAAAATTAAAGGGAAAAATCCCATCCAATGAAGGTTAAGGGGGGCAGCATCTCAAGGTCAGGGCTGGCGATTTGGTCTTCAGGTCAGTGGCCAGGCATGCCTCTGTATGAACAAGCCCTTGGACCTGGGAAAGGGTGGGGAATGGCTCAGACACAGTTGTGTTTAAGCACCTCTCACCCAGCCAGGGAGGTAACTAAAATCACGTGTGACGATGGCCTCCCACACTCATGGGCAGAATCACAGCCTTCGGGGCAGGAGTCCCCAGTGTTTCTCCTTTGCTAGCAAAGAAAAAAAAAATCTTTTTCCTTTTTCTTACAGCCATGTGCTTGTTATTGGATAAGCATTGGGGATAAGGTATAAGGTCCTTGCTTAGCATCTGGATGGCCAACTAAAGTGACAGTCTCCATCTTAAGGAAAAAGTTTGGCTTTCCTGCCTAAGGGTGTTTCTGAGAAAGGCTCACCAGTCCCTCATACCAACCCAACCCCTAACCACAGCATTAGGACCTGCTCAGCTCTGATTCCTGAGCCTGCCCCATAAAAGTCCTAGAACCAAGCCTGTTTTGCCTCTCTCTGCCATATAGAGATGGCCTTTGTCACCTCTGACAAATAAACTCTCATGTGTATCTCTGCCTGGTCTCTGTCTTCATTTCTTGCTTACCCATCTCTCATTCCTAACTTTCTCTTCATGAGGACCAAGCTTTCAAGAACAACATTTTTTGAGTCACATGAACATGAACCTCTGGGTTGTGCTGACCACAAAGCAGCACTTCACCCTCAAGCCCAACAATAGATTCTCCTACCTTGGTCTGTAAATGGAATCACATGGCTGCCATGGTACTCGCCTGGGCCATTTTCCTGCAGTTTCTGACCCGCTTTTGAGGTCCTTTGTCAGATTCAGGGATGGCAGTTTCTGACTGCACTCAAAGACCACCACAGAAAGCAGCAGAGTGTGTCTTCTCCAAGGAGGACCGTTGTGCTACCCCTGGGTGGTGCATGGAACCCCAAGTTGAAGACCAAAATGTTAGAAATGCCAAGGTGCTGCAAGAAATCAAACTGGTGCTTGAAAGTGGGTGGGCAAGGCAAAGTTTGCTTCTGCAGAAGGGCTGCTATGGAACCTGGCCAACAAGGAAGGGCTCCTGGGTGGGGAATCCCCAGTTTATATCACCAACCAAAGATAGTGCTGGCTGCCCTTTGCTCCAATTGCATGAGCTCTGGGTTGCAATCTACCTGATCTGCTAATATTAGAATCAGGTGGGCAAGAGGGAAGAGCTGTAATTTGATCCAATCAAGGCTCAACACTAGATTTTGAAAAATAATCACCAGACTTTCTATTTTGTACACTTAGGGAACACTCTGCCTCCTCCTCCTGGGGCTGGGTCCAAAAGCTGACCCTGGACCCCAGTTACAGAAGATTTGAAGAGTCTTTCAATGTGGGCTCCCCCAGTTTCTTTGGAGAAATGGAAGGCAGAGCTCTAAGCAAGAGAAAGCTTCTAGACAGGGCCACAAGGAGTGTCCCTGGGGCTGGGTTACAGTCCTTGGAGGTGTAGGAATTTACAGTGTCCAACAGGGTGGGAGTAGATAGATTTTTTCTGCTTTCTGTGGATTGGCTAATGTGAACAATTTTGGTGGACAAAGGGACAAAGGACTGTCCTTAGTTTTCCTGCATAAGGCCTTGGGGCTACTAGGGCAGGAGTATAGAAACCTGGAGAGTTAGCAAGAGAAGGGAAGTGCTTGGGGGCTGAACTTAACTAGCTGGTCAAGAAGGGCACTGATCAGCTCCAGCTGGGGCCTCAAGATGAGACGGAGACAACATACAAACAATAATAAAACCAAGCCTGTGTCTCCCCACTCAGACCAGGGTGCAGAGTGCATGGTGAGGGTGGGTTGGCTGATATTCAGATGCACTGGCTGATATTCAGATGGCTGATATTCAGTGGGTCAGGAGTCTGAGCTTGGAGGGCTCCACAATCCCTCAGGCCCCAAGTGTCCCCACCCAGGTTCCAGTCTCCCTATAGTGCCTGCCTTGCAAATGCATTGGACTTCAAGTTGGCTTGCCCCTTTTTTGGAGGTATCTTGTGCTGCAAGAGTGAAGGCAACTGCTCAAGTTACTCAGGAGAGTGAGCTTCACTTTTGCAGAGGATGTGCTATGCAACAGTCTATTGAGCAAGCACCCTTGGGTGGGCAAGCTTCCTCTTTTTTAAAAAAAAATTCTAATTTGTTATATATGACATCAGAATGCATTACAATTCATATTACACATGTAGAGCACATTTTTTCATATGTCCGGTTGTATACAATGTGTATTCACAGCATTCGTGTCTTCATACATATACTTAGGGTAATGATGTCCATCTCATTCCACCATCTTTTTTACACCCTTCTCTCCCTCCTTCCCCTCCCTCTCCTTTGCCCCATCTAGAGTTCCTCTAATCTTCCCATGCTTCCCCTCCCATCCCCACTATGAATCAGATTTTTATATCAGAGAAAACATTTGGCATTTGGCTTTGGGGGATTCGATAAATTCACTTAGCATTATATTCTCCAACTCCATCCATTTACCTGCAAATGTCATAATTTTATTCTCTTTCGTTGCTGAGTAATATTCCACTGTGTATATATACCACAATATCTTTATCCATTCATCTACTGAAGGGCATCTAGGTTGGCTCCACAGTTTAGCTATTGTGAATTTTGCTGCAATAAACATTGATATGGCTGTGTCCCTGTAGTGTGCTGTTTTTAAGTCCTTTGGGTATAGACTGAGGAGAGGGATAGCTGGATCAAATGGTGGTTCCATTGCCAGCCTTCCAAGGAATGTCCATACTGCCTTCCAGATTGTCTGCACCATTTTGCAGTCCCACCACCAATGTATGAGTGTGCCTTTTTCCCCACATTCTTTCCAACACTTATTGTTGTTTCTATTCATAATAGCTGCCATTCTGACTAGAGATGAATCTTAGTTTTGAGTTGCATTTCTCTAATAGCTAGAGATGTTGAACATTTCTTCATATATTTGTTGACTGATTGTATATCACCTTCTGAGAAGTGTCTGTTAAGTTCCTTGGCCCATTTATTGATTGGGATATTTGATATTTTGGTGCTTAGCTTTTTGAGTGCTTTATATACCCTAGAGATTAGTGCTGTATGTGGTGTGCAAGTGGTAAAAATTTGTTCCTAAGCTATAGGCTCTCTATTCACCTCATTGATTATTTCTTTTGATGAGAAAAAGCTTTTTAGTTTGAATCCATTGTTGAGCCACAATGCAAAGAAAAGACCACTGACTCCAATTTTAAATTAAATTAAAGCAAGCTTATATTGTTTACACAAAGAAAGCTGGCCAGGACTGATTCTTCCTAAGCCAGGCTAGATATCAGCACCCTAGGTCTCCAGGAAAAAGGTTTTATAACACAAAAAGTTGAAAAGGGGTTGTCTTGAGAACTTACAGATAACAGGATTTAGACAAGCATAATACAAAGGCAGAGAGTAGGTTAATGATCTACATGGCAAGATATTTCAAGGTAGGGAGTAAATTCAGATCCCAACATCAGAATTTATGAG
This sequence comes from Marmota marmota marmota, assembly GCF_001458135.2. NCBI lineage: Eukaryota > Metazoa > Chordata > Mammalia > Rodentia > Sciuridae > Marmota > Marmota marmota. Next base: position 10,542,235 of record NW_026000093.1, read on the forward strand.
GCACCACTGAGGTCTCAGAGAGGTTGGTTATCTGGTAAGGGGGAACCAGGCATGGGTGAGTTCAGAGCATGGGCAGGAATTCCAAACAAGTTTAGGAATCTCAGTAATTTATAGTGAACCAGAAATTAACTTTTCATGACTTTGTGATGAATTGGCTCCCAACTTTAAGTTGGAATTAGGCTGGGTTCACTATTCTCCCCTTGTCTTATGTGTTCCTTTCAAATCTTTGATAGGGTGGAGGAAGAGCTCTGAAGGAATTTTAATCCCTCAGGAGACAGCCTCCAACTTCCAGGACTTACTCAAAATTGACCTCCTTGATCCTATCTGACTCAATCTACCTACCTATATTCACTGTGTATCTAATTCTGATTTCGTTCCCACCTTTCTAATTTTAGGAACTTTCTACTACTGTAAGAAAAGGGATGATGACTATTCTGGCTGCTTTGGAGCTGAGAGGGGGTGATGTGAGAAGGGGCAAGGAGTTTGTGGTTCCCTTTGAGAAGTCTGGTTGGATTAAAGTCAGGTTGGGGAAGAACAGATTGTAAGAAACATCAACAGCAAAAAAAAAAAAAAAAAAAGAGTACTGAACAAATATTGCAGCCTCTGGAACATGTCAATAAATACCATGAAGATGACAGAAATTAACATTTTCTCAGGAGGAGGTGTGAGGATTGAGAAGTTGTCTCCATAATAAGGCCAGAGAGACAAGGCCTTATATAAGAATGTAAATCTTTAACATCTTTAGAATTATCAAGAATGTGAATACAACATTTAACTTTTAATGTTGCAGATGTCCATCCCCAGAAGATGTAATTAAGCAACTCAACATCCTCTGATCTTGTAAAATTTTTACTGGTATGACCTCTGTATCTTGTAGAGAACCCTTTGTTTCTGTTACTTAGGGTTAGATAATTATAGCAAAAATTGGTCCAACCTGTGTAGGAGGTTAGGAAGATCTATAAGCCTTAAACTGACTAAAACTTCTGACTTGGCAGTTTCACTTGATAATTATTAGGCATTCCTTCCTAAGAATCTCTCTTTGTCACCTCTACTCTTACTTATTTTGGGGGGATAACATAAGTGTATATCTTAAGTTATATTTAACTATTATGATTTATCTTTTAAATGCCCAGGAATGGCTATGTTTTGGTTTTAACTGGTTTGGTAAGTACTTAAGATGAAGCAAGTCTAACTCACTTTTGTTTCTATCTATTGTTAAGAATCAGCTGAGTTTCCATGGGAGTCACTCTTGGGGAAACTTGGGAGCAGTTTCTTAGTTCTGCTAATGCCATTTGCACTAGAGTGGGTCCAGGTCTTGCTGACCATGTGGCTTCCCTTGAAAGCATCAGGGATGTCTCCCTTCTCCAATGACCCTCATTTCCATGGCAAATGCATCCATTGGCTTTATGTTCTCCAGTGGTCTCATCATCATCCCATTTATTAATTCTTGACTTCAATTCTTGTGCTATAGGAGTCTTATGAAGGAAGTTGGGGTCTAATTCTACATGATGGAGATTAGGGCCTACTTTTTCTTCTATTAGACACTGGGTCTCTGGTTTAATTCCTAGGTTCTTGATCCATTTGGAGTTGAGTTTGTACATGGTGAGAGATAGGGGTTTAATTTCATTTTGTTGCATATGGATTTCAAGTTTTCCCAGCACCATTTGTTGAAGAGGCTATCTTTTCTCCAATGTATGTTTTTGGCACCTTTGTCTAATATAAGGTAACTGTAATTATGTGGGTTAGTCTCTGTGTCCTCCATTCTGTACCATTGATCTACCAGTCTAGTTTGGTGCCAATACCATGCTGACAGACAAAAGAAATCAAAGGGATACAGATAGGAAAAGAAGAACTCAAATTAGCACTATTTGCCAATGATGTGATTCTATACCTAAAAGATGCCCAAAAAAATTCCACCAGAAAACTTGTGAAACTAGTAAAGGAGCTTAGTAAAGTAGTAGGATACAAAATCAACATCCATAAATCAAAGACATTTCTGTATATCAGTGACAAATCCTCTGAAAGGAAACTGAGAAAAACTGCCCCACTTACAATAGCCTCAAAAAAATTAAAAAATACTCAAAACAAAAAACAAAAACCACCTTGGGAATCAACCTAACAAAAGAGGTAAAAGACCTTTACAACGAAAACTATAGAACACTAATGAAAGAAATTAAAGAAGACCTTAGAAGATGGAAAGATCTACCTTGCTCTTGCTCTTATAGGCAGAATGAATATTATCAAAATGACCATACTACCAAAAGCACTATACAGATTTAATGCAATTCCAATCAAAATCCCAATGACATTCCTCAGAGAAATAGAAAAAGCCATCATGAAATTCATCTAGAAAAACAAGAGACCCAAAATAGCTAAAGCAATCCTTAGCAGGAAGAGTGAAGCAGGTGGCTTGGCTATGCCGGACTGTGGGAGGCCATACTCGCAGGTGATTTGAGTTACCTCCCTGGCTGGGTGAGAGGCGTGGAAACATATCTGTGTCTGAGCCATTCCCCACCCTTTCCCAGGTCCCAGGGCTTGTCCATGCAGAGGCATGCCTGGCCACTGACCTGAAGACCAAATCGCAGCCCCTGACCTTGGGATGCTGCCTCCCTTAACCTTCATTGGATGGGATTTTCCCTGCAACTTTTTGTTCCCCAATAAAAGCTCACTCCCTGGCGTGCTCTCCCTCTCTCGCTAGTCTCTTCTGTAAACCTCCCCACCGCATTAGGTGGCTAGAGGCAGGAGCTAGGAGGAGCCGTCTGGGAACTGAAATTAAAGGTAATGAGAGTCTGTCTCTTTAATTTAAAACTCACTAGCAATTTCTTATGAACCGAACTTTCTTTCATGAAGCTCACAGTGGTCGTGTGGTGCCGCAGTCTGGCTGGGCACAAAATCACGAGCCACCACACAGCTTGTAGATTCAAACAGCAACTCTTTATTCCCGAACTCACACCAGCCGTCTACAATCACGTTCTGGGGAAATCCATGTTCTCTGCCCAAATCCACCCCCACTGGGCTTCTGTCTCCCAAAAAATACTGTCTGAATCCCGTGAGAACTCAAGGGGAACTCAGGCAGCAGGATACGCCCTATTCCCAGCAGGAATAACCTTAAACCTGGAACCACCCTAAACCCGGATTGTCCTAAACCGGGAAGGCCCTAAACCCGGATCCGCCCTGGTCCTTGAGCAAGGTCACCTTAGATGCAATGTCACTGCAAAATGTCCTATTTCCACGAGTCCTTCCACTAAGCAACATGGGGTATGCTGGCAAGGAAATTGTCATACCTACTTGGCTAATGGCTCCCAGACAAGACCTTAAACTATACTACAAGCTGCCTCTTTTTATCCCTGAGGCACCATTGCCCTGAGCTCTGATAGGAAGTCCTGGGGTGGGGGAGAGCCACAGGATTGGCTAATTTCAGAACTGGGGCAGAAAAAGGATAGGGCTGTAGTTTAAAAGGCTGCAAACTGGGTCTTACATGAAGCTACCTAATACTATGTTCTAAATAATTGAACCCCAGAGTTTTTGATTCTCCCACCTTCACACTCATCCCAGCTGCCTATCAACCACTGCACAATCTCACTGTCCCTTCAAAGGTTGTGCAACTTAGCCACCACTGGCCAGGTGGCTGTCCTTGTAGGCACTGCACCCCACTTTTCTAGTTTCTGAACCTTCACATGGACAAAGGTGTGACTCTTTAGGCCACTTGCTGGGGTGACTGCCAATGGTAGGCTAGCAACCACCAGCGCTTCCTGGCGGGGCAGTCCCTGTTCCCATTCCTCACTAGTGGGGTCTTCCATCGCCAGGCTGTGGGGGCTGGCCAATCTCAAACCCCATGCACCACCCACTGTTGGACGTGGGGGAGACAGGTTCCATATGGAAATGGACTGGCCAGGTGTGCCACGAGGCATGGAGAGCTTCCCCCTACAGGGGCGCTCAAGCACTGAGCCGCACCCCAGTCTCAGTGAGTTGCTGGGCTTGGCCTGAACTTGAGATCCTCATGCCTCAGCCTCCAATTACCTGGGGTCGGAGGCGTGGCCTGGAGGAAGATCCTCAAGAGCAGGTGTTCCCTCAAACTCAGGACCTGCTGGGTGGAGACCCTGGGGTAGGGAGCCTCAAGCCACTCTGTCTGTATCCCTTGTATCCTTTTTGCATCCCAGCCTGGTTTCTAAGGATGCGCGGGCACCCACACACACCCCTCCAGGGCCTCGCGAGGGGAGCCAGGTCACCGCGCAGAAAATCGAATTCCCGTGCCACCAACGGAACAGTTCAGAAAGGAAACCTCACAGGCCAGGGAGGCGTTGCCAAGGCAAGTTCTGGGTTTAGGTTACTGATATTTATTTAGTATAACTTGAAATGGAAAATAAGAGAATTTTAAGAGACCCTCGGTTTGGGGAACCTGTGAGCTGTAATTCAGGTGAGAATTCTTTAAAAAGCCATCAACAGGGCAGGTGGCACAGGCCTGTATTCCCTCCTCCCAAGGCTGAGATGGAAGGATCGAAAGTTTGAGGGTAGCCTCTGCAACTTCAAGACCCTGTCTCACAGTAAAATAAAAGAAGGATCGACACTCAGCGGTAAATTGCCCCTGGGTTTAATTCTGAGTACTAATTAATTAAATTAATTAAATCAAAAAACATGGAAAAATCCTCGGGAGCTTTGTTGGTGTCTGTGCTACCAAAACAAAGAGGATGTTGAGCCCCACAGGTGACTGCAAGACTCTTGGGCCCAGAAGGTCCTCAGGGGCAAGCTGACACTTAGGAAGGAAGCCCAGGCCTTTGGGCAGGCCTGATGGACACGGACCCTCACCAGAGCCTGGCCATGCAAAACGGCTCCCAGGCTGGAGGCCAGAGGCTGCCTGGACCCCTGCTACAGGGCCCTGGGCTAAAAGCAGCAGCAAGAAGCAGTCCCTGGGGAGCCAGATGGACAGACTCAGGACAGCAGAGCTGGCCCACAGGACCAGAGGTAGAGAGCTGGGGAGGGGTGACCTGGGACAGCCTTAGGAATCTGGAGACTAAAGAGCAGCTGAAAGCAAGCTGCCCTGACAAGGCTCCAGGTGTAAGGACTGGGAGGTTGGGGTGAAGTCAACAGAACCTTGGGCAGCAGAGAGCAGGAGGTGGGCCTTCAGACTGACCATTCAGCACTTTCTCTGTCCATCAAAAAGGCAGCCTCCCCCACTCCTCCTGGAGCTAGGCTGGGAAGGGAAGGGAAGGGAAGGAGGGCACATGGTTCCTGGTGGCGGCTGGGGGCTCACAGGCAGTGTGCTGTGGTTTGGGTGTGGTTGGGGTGTCCTGCAAGGGTCCACTCTTGAGTGAAGGCTTGCTCTGCATGGTGCCACTTTGTGGAAGAGGGGCAATCTTTGGAGCTTGTACTAGTGGGCAGTCCCTGGGTCAGTGCAGCAAGCCCCAGGAAGGTGGTTCTCTGGACATCTGGGTTCTCAGGGAAGGTTGTTATAGAGACCAGAGTCCCCCCCCACCACATACACACACAAAGAGATGCAATGTTTCCTCCATCACACCCCTGCTCTGGGGGACTGCATAACCATGTTACATGGCCCTCACCAGAACTGGGCTGAGGCAGGTGCCATGGCTTTGAAATGCCAAAATAAGATAAATCAGGCTCTTCTCTTTATAAAATTAGCTGCCTTGGGCATTTCCTTGCATGCTGTCAGATTGAGCCACACACAGTCAACATGCATGCCCAGTACTGCAGGCTCATGGTCCAAGGTCACGGCAATGATGGCCCTGGTGTCTGGAGAGAGCCACTTTCTGGTTCTTGGACATCACCTCTGGCTGTGCTTTCACATGGTAGAAACTGTGCTCCTTGGGCTTTTTTTTATGAGAGCACTAATGCCACCCATGGGGGCTCTGCCCTCCTGACCTAATCCCCTGTCCAATACTCCACAGATTTCGACATTAAACTTGGGTGAGGGGGTTACGAACCGTTAAGGCCATGTAATTTCTCCCAAAATACACATCCTTCTCAGACATGTCAAATACATTCATTCCCTTCCAGTAGCCCCCCAGGTCCAACTTGGTATGTCTAAGTCCAGAGTCTCACGTCCATCACAGCACAGACTCAGCCACAATTCGTCCTGAGTCAAACTTCTCTTCCTTGTAGCTAGAGGGTCCTACAATGTATGTGTTTCCAAAGCCAGTGGGGGACAGGTGTAGACAGTCATTCCCATTCTAGAGGGAGAAGTGGGAAAGCAGGAGGTGTAATGTCCCAAGCAAGCCCATAGCCCGAGAGGGCACTGAAGCTAAAGGCTCAAGAATAATTTTTTCTGCTGGGCATGGTGGCCCACAAGCAATTCCAGTGAGTTGGGAGGCTGAGGCAGGAGGATTGCAAGGAGGCCAGCATTGGCAACTTAGTGAGACCCTGTCACAAAATAAAAACAAACAAAAGGCTGGGAATGTAGCTCAGAGAAAGCATCTTTAGTTTTAATCCCCAGTAACAACAACCACCACCACCACAACAAGCCAGCAACCTTCTGATTTAATGCTCTGTCCATAAACCTTCAGGGATGGACCCATTTTCCATACTCACTGGGTGTCAGTGTCCTGTTCAGGAGTGGCAGAGGTGGCAGCTGGCCCTATTGCTGGGTGCCTGGGCCATGCCCTGTGGGTGTTCTGCAGCACCTCTGTGCTGAGTCAGGGGCAGTCCCACCTCGGGCTTGTCTTTTATGCCAGTGTCCACACTAGTTTGGGGAGTTGGGGATGGCTCTGCCTCCATGGCTCTGTGGGGCCTTGCCCATGGTGGTTCTCTGCCTGGGCCTCACAGCTTGTAGTCCAGGTGGGGTGGCCATGTGCAAGAGCTGAGGAAGGAGTGTGGGGTGGAGCCGCCAGGGGACCAGGCAGCAGCCCCTCCTTGGGCTCACTGTCCTCCAGGCCTGTGATGGGAGGGGAAGCCCACATCTCTCCAGTGCCCTTGGGGACATTCTTGCATTGTCTCAGGGAGGATCTGTCCTCATTTCATTAAGTAATGGTCCTGCCACACTTTCCTCTTCTCTAGAACTTGCTCTCACCCCTCTGATGAGTACACTGGGAACTTTCCAAATGTTGAAATCATGCTTCTTTTTGATGAAAATCCTGTCACATTTAACCCTCTCTCTTGTCCCTTTTAAAGAGAATCATCCAGCAGTGCCAGTCCCCTTCAAGATGACTCAGTAAAGGCTACTCCATGGGTGAGCTCAGAGTTGTCTTGATCCAATCACTTCCACCAAGTCGCACCTCTGAACACTGCTGCATTGAGGACCACGACCTTAACACAGGACCTTGTGGCCATGGCCCAGATCCAAATGCTCCATCCTACCATGCGCACCCTCCAGAGGGCCCAGTGCCTGCCACGTGCAGCTATAGGCACTGATCACTCACCATCACTAGCAAGAATATGCAACAGATCAGGGAGAGAAAGGCTCAAGATTTTTGGCTTGTGTTGGTCCTGGGGATTGAACCCAGGGTCATTCTACCATTGAGCTGCATTCCCAGCCCTTTTCATTTTTAAGACAGGGTCTGGCAAAGTTGCTGAAAATCGCAATCCTCCTGCCCCAGCCTCCTGAACCTCTGGGATCACAAGTGTGCATCACCACACCCTGCTTAAGATTTTTGTTTTTGAATCTTGCAACACCAAAGGGAATTTTAACAGTATATTTTAAAGAATCTAATGTAAGCAAGGAAGCTATAGGAAGACAGTAGCAGCTCTGGACAGAGCCCAGGTCCCAGCTCTCACAGAGCTTGAGGTAATAAGAATACTGCTGAAAGGGTTCCTTTCTAGCCTGTAGCCCAAGAACCGGAAACCCTTGCACATGTCCCACGAAGCCCAGAACACCAGGGAATGTAAGGTGGCTCCAGGGTCAGGGCCACCACACCAGTAGGCCTCCCCCCCACCTCCCTGGAGCAGGCTATGTGCTTTTGAAATGGAATCCTGTCATCACCAGGTGAGGTCCAAGGAGGTCCCAGGAGGGAGAAGAGGACCTCATCTCAGCCCTGGCAGGGACTTGACTTGCTGCAGGAAGGGATTCAGGACCTGTCAATGGAGACATAGGCAGAGATTTATTCAGGAAGGCAGGCCACAGATGGGGTCCGCCCCTGGTGTGAGGTGCGCTTTGTGGGTATTCACTCTTCTTTGAAAGGAAACCTTGCAGATGGTGAGAGTGTGGAGCAGAGGTGGTGGCATCAGTCTGGTAGGCTCCATTCTTTGGGTAATGGAATGCAGGGCGGGTTGTGGCATCAGGTTTCCCCTTGGGACCTTGGACTTGATGCTCTCTAGTTGGTATGAATCACCTGGACTGAATCCACATGCTGGGTCTTGAACACTCTCTCTCCAGGGTTCTTGTAATCAGGCTAAAAAATACTCTCTGTATACAAACCCAGTTGATCTGCCTCTGTCCTCTTTTCCTGCAGAAGGTGCCACAGTCACTAACACCCAAATGGCCTTTCAGAAAAACAGTTCAAGAAGAAGCCCTCTGGATTGAAAGAGGCCCCAAATGGTCTCAAGGAGAGACCCCCAAGAAAGGAGCAAGGTGGAAAGGGGCCCATGTGGAATCAGCACTGGCTCTGAGGGACAGAAAGTCAGGAGACAAGACTGGGGTTTGCAGCTGCAGGGAGCTACCTCCTTCTGGTGCAGCAGCCCTAGGAAAGCACTGGCAGCTGTCTCCAGCAGAGGGCTCTAGTCCTGCCAGCATGGCCAGATTCTGTCCTGGGCCCAGGCCTGAGGCCTGAAACCCCGGGTCCCAACTGGCTGGACACAGCGGCCAACCTGCATCAGGAACGAGAGAAAAACGACATGAAAAGGAAAACCAAATTGAAGTGCAGTTTGGTCTTCCTGGGAAGATAGTGAATCTTCCCCCTACACACACACCACCTCATACGAGGGGCATTTAAGGTTGAGGATATTGTCAAAAAGAAGCAGAGTACAGCAGAGTACAGCCTGGGTTGCTGTCCCCTGTGGCCTGTTGCACCCTTCTGGCCTCAGGGCATTGCCTGTTGGAAGCCCTGGTGGAGACAATAAGGAACAGGTCAGTAGAACCATGGTTAGGGCTGGGAAAAGCAATCTGAGACTTCTTGAGAATTCCTAGTTTTAGGGGAGCCTGTTTAAAGAGGATCCTGGACAAAACTTGGTCAAGGACAGAGTCTTGTCAGATGTGTCCTGAAAAAACAGGTGCTCAGGCCTCCCTGAGACCTGTCAGGATCAAAAGCAGGAATTCTCTGAGCAATGAAGGCACCTAACAACTGAACCCTCCCAGGTGAACCCTGGCTTGGCCCTGAGAGCTTTGGTGTGAGAGTTCTTTAGAGGAACAGCTCCAATTAGAGCTCCAATTAGACCTCTCTGTCTCTCCTAGTGCATGTTTCAGGGGGTCTTGTGGCTGGGGGAGCCTCTGAGCAAGAATATTCCAGACTCTGGAATGTAGGTCACCCTGGGGGTTGGCTCTGGGAGGGAAGGAACCAGGCCCACAAACTGTCCTCCTCTGCTACCAGCACCTGCCTGTGCTGAAGGGCCCCCTCACAACACTCCCCTCCAGGGGAACTAATTTGAAAAGTTCCATGGAAGTCCTGGGTGGGCTCCTGGAGAAGGCCATGGGAGGAAACAGCCCCTGCTCATGGTTCCTATGGACAACAGGAAATCCATCAAGTTGGCAAAGCAAGCCAGAGACTTTGGGAGTGGGTATGCCACCCTGCTGGGAGCCTCCAGCCAGGGCACCTGATGCCAGAAGCCTAGTTGGTGGTGCAGATTAGGACAGAGAGAAAAGGGATGGCCTGAGAATGCAGACAGGAAACCATTATCTATCCAGTTCCCCAGCTACAGATAGGGACCACCAGTGGGAGACACTCTGGGAGACCCTGTCAGTGGAGCCCTCACTGGACATGGATGGCCTCCCTTCTTTCTGGGGCCCAGAAACCACTGTGGAGAGTTTTGTGTGACAAGCCTGATGGAGCCACTCCAGCCTGGAGCTCCCTCATGTGGGGACTAGAAGGTGGGATGGCAGCCACATGAGCCCCTGGAACCCTGCAAGATGTGGGAAGCCTCTTCAGGGGCTGTGTGCTTGGATCTTTTCAAAGAGGAAGACCAAGCTTCAGCCTTGCACACACGTGAGCACAAGTGTGTGTGTGGCTTTAGAGCCATGGTGCTTCCTGGCTGGCATCAGTGTGCCCTACAGAAACCTTCTGGGAACTGTGTGTGGATCAGGCGCCATTGCCACCTGGACCCAGGACCATGGGAAATGTGGCCTAGGACACCTTCCACACCACCTGGAGGACACTCTTAGACCAGTACAAAAGCACCACTGTGCCACCAAGCGGAGGTGGGTGAGACTCTGGGCTCAGATATGCTCTCCAGAAGGTTTCAGGACTCTGAGTCCTATGGGTGAAGGCCCCTCTCCCACCAGTTCTCAGTCTCCCTACATCCTGTGGGCGACCACCCCCAGGCTCCCTGTGCTCAGACTTCTCTGGGTCCTTGGGCGAGCCCTCATTTCCCGCCAGTGCTGAGACTCATTGGCCTGGGCCTTGAGGGTGAGCATAAGCGCCCTTTGCCCATCAGTGCTCGGTCCCCCCGAGTTTCTGTGGGGGAGCACTCCTCCCTCACCAGTGCAGACTCCTCTGTGTGTCCTGAGGTGGACAGCCACGGAGCCAGCAGGGCTGACTGCTCTGGGTCCTGGGAGGGAGCGCCCCACCCCCAGCAGCGATGGGTCTCCTTAGGGAGGCTCTGTGGGTGAGCACCCCTCAACTAAGAGGGGAGTGATCAGTCTTCTCTGAGTCCTGGGCCAAGTTCCCCTAGCAACTCATGGCTCAGTCTCCTCTGGGGCCTGTGGGTGATTGCCCCTGACCTACCAGGGCTCAGCCTTGTCTGGGCCTAGTGCTTAGGCTCCCCTGCTCCAATCTTGATCAGTGTCCTCTGAGCCCTGTGGGGGAGCACCCCTGGCCCAGCCTTTCCAAGTCTCCTCTGGCTGTCCTGGGGTGGGTGCCCTTGACCCAGCTGGGCTCATTCTTTTCTGAGCCCCAGGCCACCTGGCTCATCTAGGAAATGCCAGGCGGGAGACCCCTTCCTGCTAATGGAGCTCCAGCAACTCTGGCCTGACCACAGGGTCCAAATCACCACCACATGCAACCTGGGAGAAATGGGGACACTTCCTCATTCCACAGAAAGCTCTCTTGTCCTTTGGTGCTGCCATTAGGTCAGGCCTCTCACCTGTGCCTGAGACCACAAGAGCATCCGCCTCGAATCTCCATCCCATCAGCACCAAGGATCTGGCTGGATCCCTCATTGTGCACACCTTTGCTCATCTTACTGGGTTCTCCTGGATTAATTGCCTTGGCCCGGCTTCTGGGATCCCCTTGGCCCCTGTTAGAAAACCAAATATCCAAGGATGCTCAGGAACTTCTGGGACATGCCCCTGGGTACTCTCTTTTCACCAGAGGAGAAACCTTCTGGGACCCATGTATGGGCTGCAAGGCACACCTTGACAGGAGCAAAATGTGAAATGTGGCCTGGGACAATCTCCCACCATCTTGTATCCATCCTCAGACCTGTGAAAGGGCACCCCTGTCCCACCGTGAGACCTTGGGCCAAGGGAGAATCCCCACAAGTTTGCAGGGACACTGAGTCCTCTGGGGGAGCGGCCCTCTCCCACCAGCACTCAGTCCCCTCTGGGTCCTGTGGGTATGTGCCCTTGGCCTAACAGGGCTCTGTATCTCCTGGGTGCTGCTGTTTCTGTCTCCTCTCACCTTCCATTGCTCAGGGTCCTCGGACCCCTGGGGGTGAGTGCCCCTCCTCCGCCAGTGCTGAGTCTCCTCTGGCCCCTCTTGTTGTGTGTCCCTTGTTTGCAGGTGGGCAGTCTCCCCTGAATGTTTTTGGGCGGGTGCCCCTTGCCCTCCAGTGCTCTGGCTATGAGACCTACAGGTGAGCATCCCTCACCCAGCAGTGCTCAGGTTCCTCTGGCTGGCCATCCACTGCCCAAGCAGTTCTAAGGCTCCTCTGGGTCCTCTGGGGGAGCGCCCCTCACCCAGCTGTGCCTCAGTGTTCTCTGGGTCCTGTGGGTGAGCGCCCCTCACCTAACAGTGCTCAGTCTTGCCTGGAAACTGTCCCATCATCTCCTCTCAAGCGCCATTGCTCAGGGTCCTCTGAGTCCTGTGGGGGAGCGCCCCTCGCCCACCAGTACTCAGTCTCCTGTGAGCCTTGTGCCTCCTGGCTCTCCTACTGAACTGTGAGGGTGGGTCTCCATCCCTCCAATGCCAGGACACCCTCTGTGGCCTGAGGAGGGTGGCCAGGTGCACACGACTGAGGAAATTTGGACATCTCTGGACACCTCTCTTTCCCACCACCTCGCCTGGCCTTTCTTTGCACCATTCACACAGGCCTCTCCCCATGCCTGAAACCACAAAGGCCGTCCTTAGTGGATCTCCATTGAAACAGCACTGAGGATCTGGCTGCATCACTCCTTGTAAGGTATTTCCACAACCTGGCTCGTGTCACTGTACTCTTGTGGCCCACTGCCACGTGCCCAGGATTTTGGAGGTCCATGTGGCCAGAGGATGAAAGCCAACTTTCCAAGTCTAGTCGGGACCTCCTCAGGCATGCCACCAGGCACTATGATTTCACCAGAGAGGAAACACTCTGGGAACTGTGTGTGGATCAGGCGCCATTCCCACCTGTACAAGACCATGGGAAATGTGGCCCAGGACACTTTCCCACCAACCTGGAGGACACCCTCATACCAGTACAAAAGCACCACTGTGCCACTATCACTTAGGTAGGTGAGACTTTTGGCTTAGGGATCCTCTTCAGAAGGTTTCAGGACTCTGAGTTCTATAGGCGAAGGCCCCTCTCCCACCAGTTCTCAGAGTCCTTAGTGTGGGAGGCCATCCTCGTAGGTGATTTGAGTTACCTCCCTGGCTGGGAGAGAGGTGCTTAGGCACATTTTGTGTCCAGAGCTTTCCCCACCTTTCTCAGGTCCGAGGGCTTGTCCGTGTGGAGGTATGTCTGACCACTACCCCGGAGACCCTGTTAGACCAGGACGCAAGAAAAGACCACTGACTCCAATTAAAATCAAATTAAAGCAAGCTTATTATTTCAACCGGCCAGGCTGCCTCTCCCTCCCAAAATGGCAGGAACAAGACAGCACCCCAACTTTCCTGCAGCCCAGCTTTATAGCCCAGAAAGTTACACAAAGGGGGGTTACAGATAACAGAACTCTGACAAGCATCACACTAATGGTAGTTTACATTTTTTGCTGGCCCCAACATCAGAATTTATGAGGACCATTAGAGCCTCAGAGAGGGTCGTTGTCTGGCCAGGGAAGGCCAATATTTATGAGGTGTCACTAAAGTTTCAGAGAGGGCTGCTATCTGGTCAGAGAGCCAGGCATGGGTGAGTTCAAGGCACAGGCAGGCATTCCAAGCAGGTTCAGAATTTGCAGTAATTTATAGTAAAGCCGAAATTATCTTTTCATGGCTTTGTGGCGAGATGCCCAATTTTAAGAAAAGATCAGTTTGGGTCTATCAACCCAATTGTCACCCCTGACCTTGGGATGCTGCCCACCTTAATCTTCAATTGGATGGGATTTTCCCCAGAATTTTTTGTTCCCCAATAAATGTCCACTCCCTGGTGTGTTCTCTCTCTCTTGCTACCCTCTTCAGTAAACCTCGCTTCCACAATAGGTGGCTGGAGGCTGAAGCTAGGAGGAGCCATCCTGGAGCTGGTTTAAAGATAGTCTTTTCTCAATTCAAATCTCCCTTGCAATTTCTCAGGTCTCGAACCTTCATTTATGAAGCTGGCATGGGTCGTGGGCTAAAAGTGGTGCCCTGAAGTGAGGCACATGAGTCAAATCAACTAGGTTGTGTTGGATAGCGCGCTATAGAAATGCAGAATTTGTGACAATTTTTAGGGTCACGGAGGTACCAGGCAGTTTTGGAGCTAAGGTACGTTAAAAGAATTAATAATGGGAAATTCAACTTCTACTTGACCATTTTAGAGAGAATAATTAATCAGAAGGGAAAGCAGGTCAAAAAGACCCAGCTGCTACAATTTTTAAAAATTGTCAGTGAATTTTGTTCTGGTTTTGTGACCAAGATTCACCAATTTTACATACATGGGAAAAATTAGGAAGAAAATTACATAAAGTTTGCCTTTCTAATGAATTACCTGGCAATATTGAGAATATTCAAAAGGTTTGGACTGCATTAGAGATCTGTCTTTTTGATTACATAAGTCAAAGTCCTTGGCCTCCTGAAGATCTATTAAAAGGTATTCAGAGAGCCATTAAGTCTATTCAAATTAAAAAATTGCCTAAGGCTAAGAAAACCTCTTTTCCTTTAAGCAGACTAAAAACAAAAGCAAATTCTATTCAAGCAAAAAACCTAGGGGAAAGGCCCAAAGTAAGAAACTTAGCTTTGCTGGAACCAAACTGGAGTAGTCCGGTGGAGAACCATAGACAGCAGGCCTCCAGGGGGATAGAGAATCCCTCTCTGGGAGAGGATAATCCAGAAGAAATTCATAGAGAGACAGGAAGTCCTCCTCCTCCACCAGGCTTTGAAGGTCAGACTCAGGATGGCGACAGGGAAGGGTTCACGGAGGAATCGCAGTCTGAGGGAGAGGAGTCAGACAATGAAGCCCAGGAATTACCAGGGAATTTTAACAGATTATGCTTAACGGGCCTGCTCTGGCCATTCAAATTCGGCTGCTCCCTGTTAGAAGGACAAATTTTAACAGTCTATTCTGAACTGGCAATGACCTTCCTTACTCCATTCCAGCGGGGACTTAGAAAGGCACAGGAAGCTGGGGAAGACATTAGTGGCTTTCAACTCTTTCCATTTTTGGAACAGGGTAATGATCAAGACCAGCGTGTTCGAGTCCATGCGGTAATTCCATTTAAAACTATTAAGAAATTTAAAAATGCTTATGATGTTTACAGTCCTACTCTGCCATTTATACAGAGCTTGCTTAAGACAATTTGCCACCAGCCACTCCCCCTGGGTTACTGGGGTGCCAATAAACTATATTCTGACTTTGTCCCACGGCTCTATCAGACAGCAAACTGATCTATTGGAGATCCAGGTGCTTGTGAATTTATTGTTAAGCAACTAGCATTTGAAAATGCAAACAAATTTTGTCAAGATGTTCTTAGACCCTATAGAAAGACGGGAACGGTTTCAGAGTTTATTCCTTTGTGTCTGATATCAATCCAGCTCATTTACAAACTTTTACTCTCACTGCGGCTTTAAAACAAACTCACCAGCCCCAAGAATGAGTAGGCCGACCCCCCAGGCGATGCTTTCATTGTGGAAAAAATGGCCACTTTGCTCCGAATTGTAATGTCTGCAATTATAAGCCCAGAGCTCCCCCTGATGCAAGTAATCGATATTACAGAGTTAGAGACCACGTGGCAGGGGAAGGAAACTACCAATATGGTGTCGACCCATCCACATTTTGGCCTACACGTCCGCCTGGTAGGGGAGTCAAAATACTTCCGGTCAGCCCATCCTCGGGCTGGAAAAACAGGGGAACTGGAAGAGAGGTTGCACAGCTTAACATCATCATGGCCGACCATAGGGAGCCACCAGTTTTACTAGAGTGAACCTCACAGACGATTCCTTTATAACCATTAATGGTAATTGAATTGATTCCTGAAAAGGGGCCACAGCAAATCTGTACTGGGGTTTTCGGGCCACTCCCTAGAAAAAATATAGGGTTAATTTTGGGTCATAGCAATTGAAAAGAGGCCATCGAGGTGATACGTGGAGTGGTAGATTCTTGTTTTGAGGGAGAATTAAATGTTACTGTAAAATTATGCCATGCAGCTTACTCCTAAAAACACCATAGCCCAATTAATTCCTTTATCCTGTAATTCTGATGGACACCCACAAGTAAATTCAGTTTCCAAACCGCCAGAGTGTACTGGTCTCAATTGGTGCATCAGGAGCGCCCCCTACTGGAACTTAAAATTAATCATAAAAAGTTCAAAGGCATAGTGGACACAGGAGCGGATAAATCAGTCCTGTCCAGTCACTTCTGGCCTAAGAACTGGCTCTTGCATATAGTGCCAGCTAACTTAGAAGGAATTGGACAAATCTCACAGCCTGCTCAGAGTGCTCTGTATCTCCATTGGGAATATCCAGATGGAAATAGTGGAATTTTTAAACCTTATGTGTTATAGTCTTTAACAGTAAATCTGTGGGGAAGAGATATATTAAGCAAAATAGGATTATTATTAATAACTCCAAATTCTATGAGATTATTTGAGGAAATTAATCAAGGGTTTCTTCCTGGAGATAATGAAGGAAACTATCAGGAAGAGTATCTGCTTACAAACCATTCTCCTTGACAGAGATTAGTAAATGCTCTAGACCAAAATTTTTACTAGGGCCCTGAGTGTTTCCCTGATTCAAAAGATAGCAGAAAAAAAATCACCTGGCTCACAGAAGAGCCTATATGGATTTCTCAGTAGCCCATCTCAGGGGAAAAACTTAAGATAATTCATATGTTGAGGAATAACTTCAGGCTGGTCATATAGAATCAATGCTTAGTCCTTGGAACACCCCCATTTTTGTTATTAAGAAAAAGTCAGGTAATTGGAGGTTACTACAGGATTTAAGGGCAATAAACCATGCAATGCAGCCTATGGGATCATTATTGCCTGGACTTCCTTCTCCTACAGAATTCCTTTAAATTATAGCTTAATAGTAATAGATCTAAAAGATTTTTCTCAATAAAGTTGCATCATGAGGATTATGAAAAATTTGCTTTCAGTGTCCCAGCAAATAATTTTCCTGATGCATATATTATTCATTTCATGGATGATATATTATTGGCTCATGCTAATCCAGAAGTACTTTCAGAAATTTTTACTCAGAGGCTTCACTTACAGCAATGGGTTTGTGCATTGCTCCTCAAAAGATACGAAAGATGCCTCCCTTTCAATATTTGGGTCAAATAATTCAAGGATGTACAATCCGTCCTCAAAATCTTTAGATAAAAGTTATGTACCCTTAATGATTTTCAAAAACTGTTAGGAGATATCAATTGGCTGAGGCCATCCTTAAAACTAACTATTTCTGATTTAAGTCCTTTATTCCAGATATTACAAGGAGATCCTTCTCCAACTTCTCCTCGTCAACTGACAATAGAGGCTATAGCAGCTTTGAAAAAGGTTGAAATTGCAATTAAAAATGCACAACTTACTAGAATTAATCCTCAAGAGCTGGTATATTAATATTCCAACTGCTCATGCCCCTACAGGAGCTATATGGCAAAGACTGGGAGTTAGTTATTGAGTGGATTCATTTAGCCCACTCTCCTCAAAAGACATTAATTCCTTTTCATGACTCTATTGTTCAATTAGTAATTAAAAGTAGAATGAGAGTTTTACAACTAAGTGGATCTGAACCTGATATTATAATTATTCCATTTTCTGTTCAACAAAATAATTGGCTTTTTCAAGCTTCTAGTTTACGGCAAATAGCTTTTGCTGATTTTCCTGGTCAGATATAAAGTCATTACCCTCATGATTAAATTATTCAATTGGCATCAATAACACCACTTATTTTTCCAAAGATTGTACTTGCCCAGCCCATAGATGGAGTCCTAATAGTGTTCACTGATGGTTCAAGCTCAGGTAAAGCAGGTTTTTATAGCCATGTTCACACACAGGTAATAAAAACCTCATATACTTCTGCCCAAAGAGCAGAGTTAAAAGCTCTCATTTGTGCCTTAAGTTACTTTGCAAATGAGCCTATTAATATTTATTCTGACAGCTTATATGCAATTGGAGTTACCAAAAATATTGAAACTTCAGTTATTGGATATACCTCATCACAAGAGCTATTTAAATTATTTCATAATCTACAAAAGATGGTGCAAATGTGAAAATACCCATGTTTCATAGGACACATACGAGCTCACACTAATCTTCCAGGACCTTTAACTTCAGGTAATGACAAAATTAATAAATTGGTAGCTTTGGTCAACAGATGTCTTCATATAATTGTGCACAAGCTTCACATTCTTTACATCATCAAAATTCTTCTAGTTTACATTAAAAAAAATTAATATTACCCGAGAACAAGCTCATCAAATTATAAATCACTGCCCTAAGTATGTTATTCACACTCCATCTCTGCCATCATGGGTAAATCTCTGTGGATTAAGACCAAATCAAATATGGCAAATGAATGTAACTCATATTCCTCAATTTGGTAAACAATGTTATGTACATGTAATAGTTGATATACATTCCACATTCATTTTTGCCACAGCACGTACAAAGGAAAATACTCAACATGTAATTTCTAATTGCCTAGCAGCCTTTGCTGTGTTAAGATGCCCTTTACAGATTAAAACAGATAATGCACCAGCTTATGTAAGCTCTTTTTTTTTCAACAATTTTGCTAAGAGTTTCAAATGAACCATAAAACAGGAATTCCTTATAACCCCCAAGGTCAACCCATTGTGGAATGAGTTCATTTATCTATTAAGCTACAATTACAAAAATTAAAATGGGGGAATAGGTTTATGTCTCCCCAAATAGCCTCAATCATGCCTTGTTTGTTTTAAATTTTTTAAATTGTGACACAGAAGGCCACACTGCAGCTGAGAGACATATGTCTTTCACAGCAACAGGCCCTTTAGACAGAGTTTTGTGGAAAGACTTACAGACTGGTCAATGGAAAGGCCTAGATCCAGTGATTATGTGGGGCAGAGGTCATGCTTGTATTTTTCCAGAAGGTGCTTTCCGTCCTATCTGGGTGCCTGAACGTGCAATCAGACATGGAAGAGATAGAGCTGAGATACAAGTTCCTGAAAATCGACCCGGAGAAGCCTCCACTCAAAAGGAAGAGATATCAAAGAAGGATGAAGAGGAACCAACATGACCCAGCTGAAAAGCTGATCTCATGGGAAGATGTGAAGAAGCTGACAACACATGCTTCGTGAATGTTTTGACTCCTAGGAAGAAATAAGACCCTATTGATGGTGATATCTACAGTGATTGCCCTGCTGGGTTGTCAGGTAAAAGGGAATCGAGCAGAGGATTACTGGACATATTTACCAGATCCACCACTGGTACACCCTGCTGGGTGGACTGGAGAATCTATTCCAGTGTTTACTAATGAATCATCCATGATGGGAGGAGTTACAGATACTCATGTTACCCCCAATCATGTGACTAGATTTAATTATTCTGGCTACAGTGCCCAATTACCTTTGTGTTGATCCCACGATAAACATGCTGGCTGTCTCAGAGTATCATTTGAGGAAAAGACAGCTGTTGGGAGACCTAGACTGACTAATCATACTATTTATGGAGACTTAAAACCTTATACTAGATCAATAATCAAAATGGGACTTTCCCATAACAAACCAGTCATTTCTGCAAAACCTCCATGAATACCTCATTGTCCTAATAGTTCTACAATTGAGATTGGCACCTTTCCTAGATGGATAGATTGTGTAAATACCTTTCCAGTACAACATAAGGTGTCTAAAGATAGCAGATATATTTTAGACTGGTCTCCAAAAATTGATAAAAGACAATTATGAAAAAGTTCTGCTATGATACCTGCAGGATTTGTTAGCAATATTTTGACCTACAGTGAAGGTGGTATTCAAAAAGATGTTTGGCGCTTAATTGCTGCCTCAGAATTCTTACATATTACAGACAAGCCTTTTCCAAAATTTGTTGGCAAGAGCTATAAGGAAGGTTCTTGCTATGGCTTATGATCCTGTGTCCAATCTTCTTACGTGTTAATCATTGGAAATGTAAAAGTTAAAAAGTTAAATGGATAGATGACAGATATGTTGTAACATGTAATAAATGTAACCTAACCAATTGTATTACTAGATATAATAGAGGAAAAGGAGTGCTAGTACTTCATTAGCCCTCTTTTGTTTTATTGCCTGCTAATATTTCATAGCCATGGTTTTCAAGTCTTACAACAAATCCATACCCAGCTAGCGAGACCTAGACTTGCCATTGGAATTATAATTGTGGGAGTTATAGCCTTGGTTTCTTTCATTGCATCCATAGTCACAGCTTTGATAACTTTATCTCAAAATATTCAACAAGCAAAATTTCTTAATAATTTAGCCCAAAATACTTCCAAGGCTCTGCACAATCAAATAAATATTGATGAAAGGATTGAGACTAAGTTAAATGCCTTAAAGGCAACTGTTATAAATATAGGTAGTGAACTTTCGGCTTTAAAGTTTAAAGAGAGGCTTAAATGCCATGCAAGTTATAAATATGTGTGTGTTACAACTGCCAATTACAATGCTTCTCTTTGGGATTGGGAGAATGTTAAAAACCATTTGTTTGGGTATTTGGCAAAGTAATAATAATAGCTTGGATCTTTTTGAACTCCATCATCATATCAAAGATATTCAAAATAATAGAGCTGATTTTTCAGATCCTCATTCTTTAGCTAATCAAATATTGAAGGAATTAAATGGATTTAACCTTGGAAATATTCTTAAACACTTGGCCTGGTACATTATTACATTGTTCTATTTGCTGTTAATTATTTTGTGTGTTGTAATTATAGGATGGTGAGTCTTCAGAGCAAGAGTTCAGAGACTGGAGAGAGTAAATCATCACCTGCTTTTTTTTTTAAAAAAAGGGGGAATATGTGGGAGGCCATCCTCGCACATGATATGAGCTACATCCCTGGCTGGGCGAGAGGCAATTTTGTGTCCAGAGCTTTCCCCACCCTTCTCAGGTCCGAAGGCTTGTCCTTATGGAGGCATGTCTGACCACTACCCCGAAGACCCAATTGTTGCCCCTGACCTTGGGATGCTGCCCCCCTTAATCTTCATTGGATGGGATTTTCCCCAGAATTTTTTGTTCCTCAATAAAAGTCCACTCCCTGGCGTGTTCTCTCTCGCTCACTCGCTAGCCTCTTCAGTAAATCTTGCTACCACGATAGGTGGCTGAAGGCTGGAGCTACGAGGAGCTGTCCTGGAGCTGGTTTAAAGGTAACTGGAGTCTTGACTCTTTAATTCAAAACTCCCTAGTGGTTTCTCAGGTCTGGAACCTTCATTCATGAAGCTGGCTAAACCCTAGGACCTGTGGGTGCCCACCCTCAGGCTCCCTGTGCTCAGACTTCTCTGGATACTCTGGGGGAACCCCCTCTCCCGCCAGTGCTGAGACTCACTGGCCTGGGCCTTGAGGATGAGCGCCCCTTGCCCACCAGTGTTCGGTCCCCCCTAGTTTCTGTGGAGGAGCGCTCCTCCCTCACCAGTGCAGACTTCTCTCTGTGTCCTGAGGTGGAGAGCCACAGACCCAGCAGTGCTCACACTCCTCTGGGTCCTGTGAGGGAGAGTCCCACACCCAGCCATGCTCAATCTCCTCTGGGAGACACTGGGTGAGCACCCCTCCCCTAAGAGGGAGTGATTATTCTTCTCTGATTCCTGGGCTAAGTTCCCCTAGCTAATTGCTCAGTGTCCTCTGGGGCCTGTGGGTGAGCACCCCTGGCCTACCCTGGCTCAGCCTTGTCTGGAACTAGTGCTTAGGCTTCCCTGCCCCCAACTTGGTCAGGGTCCTCTGAGCCTTGTGGGTGAGCACTTCTTGCCCAGCCTTTCCAAGTCTCCTCTGGGTGTCCTGGGTGGGTGCCCTTGGCCCAGCAGGGCTCATTCTTTTCTGAGCCCCAGGCCACCTGGCTCATCTAGGGAACACTGGGCAGGAGACCCCTTCCCCCTAATGGAGGTCCACTAACTCTGGCCTCACCAGAGGGTCCAGATCACCCCTACATGCAAGCGAGGAGAATCCAGGACACTTTCTCATTCCAACAAGCTCGCTTGGCCTTTGGTGCTGCCATGTGCACAGGCTTCTCACCTGGGCCTGAGACCACAGGAGCTTCCACCGTGAATCTCCATACCCTCAGCACCAAGGATCTGGCTAGATCCTTCATTGTGCACACCTTTGGTCAACTCCCTGGGTTCTCCTGGATCAATTAACATGGCCAGCGCCTCTGGGGTCCCCATGACCGGTGTTAGAAAACCAAATATCGAAAGATGCTCAGGATCTTCTGGGACATGGCGGTGGCAATATAGGAGCTCCCCCCCACACACTCAGGTGGGAGTGGTCTCCCACCTTAAGGGAGTCCCCTCTCTCCTGGCTGCAGCTGTATTTGAGTTCCCCCTGACACATACCCCAACTGGAAGGGGTATCCCGCTTGGAGGGGCGAGTCCCCTCTACTCTGCCTGTGGCGGTATAGGAGCTCCCCCCACCGACACCCAGGTTATAGGGGGTCTCCCGCATGGAGGGGCAAGTCTCCTCTTCCCTGGCTGCAGTGGTATACTAGCTTTTCCTGACACACAGGTGGAATGGGTCCCCCATCTGGAGGGACGAGTCCCCTCTAGCCTGGTGCTGCGATAAAGAGCTCCCCCGACACCAATCTGGGAGGGGTGCCCCGCCTGGAGGAGCGAGTCCCCTCTACACTGCCTGCGGAGGTATAGGAGCTCCCACGGATACCCAGGTGAGAGGTGTCTCTTACCTGGAGAGGTGAATCCCTTCTACCCAGGCTGCGGCAATATACAAACTCCACAGGACACCCAGGTGTGAGGGGTCTCTCCCCTGGAGGGGGCAGTCCCCTGTACCCTGGGTGTGGTGGTATAGGAGCTCCACCCCCCCCACACACCCAGGTGAGAGGGGTCTCCTGCCTAGTGCTGCGAGTCCCCCCTATTCTGGTTGCAGCGGTATAGGAGCTTCCCCCCACCCATAGCCAGATGGGAGGGGTCTCCCGCCTGAAGGGCGAGTCCCCTCCACCCTGTATAAGGCGGTATACAATCTCCCCTGGATACTCAGGAGGTAGGGGTCTCCCTCCTATAGGGGCTAGTTACCTCTACCCTGGCTTCAGCGGTATAAGAACTCCCCACCCATACACAGGTGGGAGGGGTCTCCCTCCTGGAGGGGCGAGTATGCTCTACACTGGCTGCAGCTGTATAGGACCTCCCAACACCCAGGTGCGAGGAGTCTTCCGCCTAGAGGGGCAAGTCCCCTCTACCCTGGCTGCAATGGTATACTAGCTTTCCATGACACCCAGGTGGGAGGGATCTCCCGCATGGAGAGGGGTGTTCCCTCTGTCCTGGCTGCGGTGGTAAAGGAGGTCCCCACCACACCCATCTGGAGGGTTGAGTCCCCTCTACCCTGGCTGTGGAGGCCTAGGAGCTCCCCCTGACACCCAGGTGGGAGGGGTCTCCCGCATGGATGCACGAGTCCTCTCTACCCTGGCTGTGGCGGTATACGAGCTCCCCACCCCACAATACCCAAATGGGACGGGTCTACCTCCTTAAGGGGCGAGACCCCTCTACCCTGGTTGTGGTGGAATACTAGCTTTCCTTGACACCCAGGTGAGAGGGGTCTCTCGCCTGCAGGAGCAAGCCCCTCTACCCTGGCAGTATAGGAGCTCCCCCCAACCTCCAGGTGGGAGAGGAGTCTTCCGCCTGGAGGGCGAGTCCCCTCTACCCTGGCTAAGGCAGAATACAACTTCCACCAGACACCAAGGTGGGAGGGGTCTCTCGCCTGGAGGAGCAAGTCCCCTATACCCTGGTTGTGGAGGTATATGAATACCCCCAGACACCCAGGTGGGAGGGGTCTCCCGCCTGAAGGGGTGAGTCTTCTCTACCCTGGCTAAAGCAGTATACAAGCTCCCCACTACACATAGATGGGAGGGGTCTTCAGCCTGGATGGGCGAGTCCCCTCTAGCCTGGCTGCAGCGTATACAAGCTCCCCCCGACACCCAGGTGGGAGATGACTCCTACTCAAGAATTAAGTCCCCTCTACTTTGGCTGGTGCCCTATAAGAGCTCCCAGGACACCCATATGGGAGGGGTCTCCCGCATGCAGGGGCGAACCTCTCTACACTGGCTGTGGCAGTATACAAGCTCCCACCCCCATACTCAGATGGGAGGGTTCTCCCACCTAAAGGGGCGAATCCCCTCTACCCTGACTAAGGTGGTTTACAATCTTCCCCTAACACACAGAGGGGAGGAGTCTCCGGCCTCGAGGGGCGAGTTTCCTTCCTCTACCCTGGCTGCTGAGGTATACAAGCTCCCCCCACAACCAGGTGGGAGGGGTCTCCCACCTGGAGGGGCGAGTCCCTTCTACTTTGGCTGGTCACCTATAAGAGCTCCCTGGACAACCAGGTAGGAGTGGTCTCTCGCCTGCAGGAGCGAGCCCCTCTACCCAGGCTGTGGCAGTATAGGAGCTTCCCCCCATCCCCGACCTCAAGGTGGGAGGAGTTTCCCGCCTGGAGGGGCGAGTTCCCTCTACCCTGGCTAAGGCAGAATACAACTTCCACCGGACACCAAGGTGGGAAGGGGCTCTTGCCTGGAGGAGCAAGTCCCCTATACCCTGGCTGCGGAGGTATATGAGTACCCCCAAACACCCAGGTGGGAGGGGTCTCCCGCCTGGAGGAGCAAGTCCGGTCTAACCTAACTTCAGAAGTAATCCAGCTCCTCTGACACCCAGTTGGGAGGGTTTTCCCGCCTGGAGGGGCGTGTCCCCTTTACCCTGGATGCGGAGGTATAAGATCTCCCCCTGGTCACCCAGGTGGGAGGGGTCTCTTGCCTGGAGGGGCGAGTCCCTTTTACATTGACTGCCGGGGTATACTAGCTCGCCCATGCACCCAGGTAGGAGGGGTCTCCAGCATGAAGGGTCGAGTCCGCTCTACCCTGGCTGCAGAGGTATAGGAGTTCCCCCAGACACCCAGGTGGGAGGGGTCTCTTGCCTGGAGGGGCGAGTCCCCTCTATTCTGGCTAAGGTGGTATATAAGCTCTCCGAGACACCCAGGTGAAAGTGGTCTCCTGGCTGCAGCAGTATAGGAGTTGCCCCCGCTGAAACACAGATGGAAGGGGTCTCTCGCCTGGAAGGTGAGTTTCCTCTTCCTATGAGCTCTCCCTGACACCCAGGTGGGAGGGGTCTCCGGCCTGGAGGTACGAGTCCCCTCTACCATGGCTGGGGCAGTATACTAGCTCCCCCAACACACAGTTGGGAGGGGTCTCCCGCCTGAAGGAGCGAGTCCCCTCTACCCTGGCTGCTGCAGTATAGGAGCTCCTCTGAAACCCAGGTGGGAGGAGTCTCCCTCCTGGAGGGGAGAGTCCACTCTACCAAGCCTGCAGCGATATAGGAGCTCCCCAGGACACCCAGGTGGAAGGGGTCTTCCGCGTAGAGGGGCGAGTCCCCTATACCCTGGCTGCTGCGGTATAGGACCCCCCCCCGACACCCATGTGGAAGGGGTCTCCCACCTAGAGGGGCGAGTCCCCTCTCCCCTGGCTGCATTGGTATGCGAGCACCCCTTGACACCCTAGAGGGGCAAATCTCCTCTACCCTGTCTGCTGGGGTATATGCGCTCCCCACACACACACACTCAGGTGGGAGGGGTCACTCGCTTGGAAGGGTCTCTCGCTTGGAGGGGAGAGACCCCTCTCTCCTATATGGGGCCGTTTATGAGCTCCCCTTGACATCCAGGTGGGAGGGGTCTCCCGTTTGGAAGGGCGAGTCCCCTCTCCCTGGCTGCAGCGGTATATGAGCTCCCCTGACAATAAGCTGTGAGGGGTCTCCTGCCTAGTGGGGCGGGCGAGTCTCCACTCTCCTGGATGCGGCGGTATATGAGCCCCCCACTACACCCAGGTGGGTGGGGTCTACCCCCTGAAGGGGTGAGTCCCCTCTACCCTGGCTGGGCTGAGGAGGTATATTCGTTCACCCAGACACCTGTCAGAGCTCCCTTGACAATTAGGTGTGAGGGGTCTCCCACCTAGTGGGAGAGTCCCCTCTATCCTGGCTGCATTGGTATATAAGCTCCCCACCCATACCCAGATGGGAGGGGTCTCCTGCCTGGAGGGGCAAGTCCCCTATATCCTGGCTGCAGTGGTATAGGACCTACCCCCAGACACTCTGGTGGGAGAGGTCTCTGGCCTGGAAGGGAGATTCCCCTCTAGCCTGGCTGAGGAGGTAATGGAGCTCCCCTGGACCCCCTTTGGGAGGGGTCTCCCGCCTCTAGAATCTACCCTGGCTGTGGCAGTTTATGAACTTCCCCAGACACACAGGTGGGAGGGGCTCCCGCCTAGAATAGAGAGTCTCCTCTACCCTGCCTGCAGCAGAATATGAGCTTCCATGACAACAAGCTTTGAGGGGTCTCCCGCCTAGTGGGGCGAGTCCCCTCTACCCTGGCTGCAGTGGTATATGAGCTGCCCCTGACACTCAGGTGGGAGGGTTCTCCTGCCTGGAGGGGCGAGTCCCCTATCCCCTGGCTGCTGCTTTATTGGAGCTCACCCCGACACCCAGGTGGGAGGGATCTCCCACCTTGAGGAGCGAGTCCTGACTCTCCTGGCTGAGATCCCCTTGTCACCCACGTGGGAGGGGTCTCCCGCAAGGAGGGGCAAGTCCCCTCTACCCAGCCTGAGGCATATATGAGCTCCCCTGAAAACCAGGTGTGAGGCATCTCCTGCCTAGTGGGGCGAGTCCTCTCTATTCTGGCTGCAGCGGTATATGAGCTCTCCCTTCCATACCCAGATGGGAAGGGTCTCCCGCCTGAAGGGCCATGTCCCCTCTACCCTGACTGCAGTGGTATACCAGCTTTCCCTGACACACAGGTGGGTGGGGTCTCCCATCTAAAGGGGCGAGTCCCCTCTATCCTGGATGCAGGTGAAGGAGCTTCCCCCAACACCCAGGTGGGATTGGTCTCCCGCCTGGAGTGCCGAGTCCCCTCTACCCTGCCTGTGGCAGTATTTGAGCTCCCCTGACAACAGGTGGGAGGGGTCTAGACAGGCGAGTCCCCTCTACCCTGGCTTCAGGGATATAGGAGCTCCCCCTAGACACCCAGGTGGGAGGGGTCTCCTGCCTGGAGGGGTGAGTCCCCTCTACACTGGATGAGGCGGTAAAGGAGCTCCCCCAACACCCAGGTGGGAGGGGTCCCCCGCCTGGATGGGCGAGTCCCCTCTAGCCTGGCTGCTGTGATATACCAGCTCCTGCAGACACCCAGGTGTGTGGGGTCCCCCACATGGAGAGGCGAGTCCCCTCTACACTGGCTGTGGCAGTAAAGGAGCTCCTCTTGACACCCAGGTGGGAGGGTCGCCCTCCTGGAGGGGCGTGTCCCCTCTACCCTGGCTAGGCTGAGGAGGTATATTCGTTCACCCAGACACTCACTTGGGAGGGGTCTCCTGCATGGAGGGGCAAGTCCCCTCTACCCTGGCTGCGGTGGTATATGAGCTCCCCTGACAACAAGCTGTGAGGGGTTTCCCGCCTAGTGGGGTGAGTGGCTTTTTGAGCTAGTGGCTTTTTCGAGCTCCCCCTGACACCCATGTGGGAGGGGTCTCCTTGAGCTAGTGGCTTTTTCGAGCTCCCACTGACACCCATGTGGGAGGGGTCTCCCACCTGGAGGGGCGAGTCCCCTCTACCCTAGCTGTGACATTAAAAGAGCTCCCCTGAAACCCAGGTGGGAAGGGTCTTCCGCCTGGAGAGGCAAATCCGCTCTACTCTGACTGCAGGGGTATATGAGCTCCCCTGACACCCAGGTGCCAGGGGTCTTCGCCTAGAGGGGTGAGTCCCTTCTACCCTGGCTGCAGTGGTATACTAGCTTTCCCTGACACGCAGGTGGGAGGGGACTCCCACATGGAGGGGTGAATACCCTTTACACTGGCTGCAGCAGAAAAGAAGCTCCCCTGACAAACAGGTGGGATGGGTCCCCCAACTGGAGGGGTGAGTCCCCTCTAGTCTGGCTGCAGTGGTACACTATCTTTCCCTGACACTCAGGTGGTGGGAGGGGTCTTCAGCCTAGAGGGGCGAGTCCCCTCTCCCCTGGATCCAGCGGTATAGGAGGCCCCCCACCCGACACCTTGTTGGGAGAGGTCTCCCGCCTGGAGGGGAGAGTCCCCTCTAACCTGGCTGCAGTGGTGTACTATATTTCCCTGACACCCAGGTGGAAGGGGTCTCCCCCATGGAGAGGCGAGTCCCCACTCTCCTGGCTGTGGCGGTATATGTGCTCCCCTGACAATAGGTGTGAGGGGTCTCCCTCCTAGTGGGGCTAGTCCCCTCTATTCTGGCTGCTGAGGTATAAGAGCTCCCCTCCCCATAACCAGAAGGCAGGGTCTCCAGACTGGAGGGGCTAGTCCCCTCGATCCTGGCTAAGGCCGTATACACCCCCACACACACACCCAGGAGGAAGGGGTCTTTCCCCTGAAGGGGCGGATCACCTCTACCCTGGCTTTGGCGGTATTAGAGTCCTCACCCCCATACCCAGGTGGGAGGGTTCTTTTGCCTGGAGGGGAGAGTCCCCTCTACCCTGCCTGGGGGCAGTATATGAGCTCCCCTGACAACCAGGTGGGAGAGGTCTCCCGCTAAGACAGGCGAGTTCCCTCTATCCTGGCTGCAGTGGTATATTAGCTTTCCCTGCCACCCAGGTGGGAGGGGTCTTCCGCCTGGAGGGGCGAGTCCCCTCTATCCTGGCTGCAGCGTCATAGGAACTGCCACCTACATCCAGGTCGGAGGGGTCTTGGCCCCAGCGGGGCGAGTCCACTCTACCCTTGTTGCTGCGGTATACAAGCTCCCCCAGACACCAAGATGGGAGGGGTCCCCTGCCTAAACTGGCGAGTCCCTTCTACCATGGCTAAGGCTGTATATGAGCTCCCCCCACATCCAGGTGTGAGGGGTCTCCCGTCTAGTGGGGCGA
The DNA here is from genome assembly GCF_001458135.2 of Marmota marmota marmota. Classification (NCBI taxonomy): domain Eukaryota; kingdom Metazoa; phylum Chordata; class Mammalia; order Rodentia; family Sciuridae; genus Marmota; species Marmota marmota. The sequence continues at coordinate 10,570,883 of NW_026000093.1, forward strand.
GTCCCCTCTATCCTGGCTGCAGCTGTATAGGAGCTCCCCCCCCATAGCCAGACAGGAGGGGTCTTCCGCCTATAGGGCATGTCGCCTCCACCCTGGCTAAGGCGGTATACAATCTCCCCTGGGCACCCAGGAAACAGGGGTCTTCCGCCTGGAGGGGCTAGTCACCTCTACCCTGGCTGTGGCGGTAATAAAAGCTCCTCACCCATAAACAGGGGGAGGGGTCTCCTGCCTAGAGGGGCGAGTCCCCTCTAGCCTGTTTATGGCGGTAAAGGAGCTCCCCTCAACACCCAGTTGGGAGGAGTCTCCCGCCTGGAGGGGCGAGTCCCCTATACCCTTGCTGTGGTGGTATTCGAGTTCCCACACATACACACCCAGGTGGGAGGGACCGTATACAAGATCCCTCTGACACCCAGGTGGGAGAGGTCTCCCTCCTGTAGGGGTGAGTCCTCTCTCCCCTGGCTGTGGCGGTATAGGAGCTCCCTCCCCCCATTGCCAGATGGGAGGGTCTGCCGCCTGGAGGAACTTGCCCCCTCTACCCTGGTTGCGATGGTATATGAGTTCCCCCTGATTCCCATGTGGCAGGGGTCTCCCGCCTAGAGGGGCCAGTCGCCTCTACCCTGGCTGTTGGGGTATATGATCTCACCCTGACACTCAGGTGGGAGGTGTCTTCCGCCTTAAGGGGCAAATCCTGTCTACACTGGCTGCAGCGGTATTCCTACTCCCCCTGAAACCCCCTGCAGTAATCTACTACCCTGGCAGTAATCTAGCTCCCCCAGACACCCAGGTGAGAGAGGTCTCCCGCCTGGAGGGGTGAGTCCCCTCTACCCTGGCTGCCGCGTATATGAGCCCCCCCTATACACAGATGGGAGGGGTCTTCCTCCTGAAGGGGTAAGTAACCTCTACTCTGGCTGTGGTGGTATACTACTTTCTCTGACACCCAGGTGGAAGGGGTCTCCTGCCTGGAGAGGTGTGTCCCCTCTACCTTGGCTGCAGTGTATATGAGCTCCCCTGACACCCAGGTGGGAGGGATCTCCCGCCTGGAGGAGAGATTCCTCTCTACTTTGGCTAAGGTGGAATACAAGCTACCTGCGACACAAAGGTGGGAAGGGTCTCCTGTCTGGAAGGTCAAGTCCCCACTACCCTGATTGCAGCCGTATACGAGCTCCCCTTCCCACACTCAGGTGGGAGGGGTCTCCCACCTCGAGGGGAGAGTCCCCTCTACCATGCCTTCGGAAGTATATGAGCCCCCTCCGACACCCAGGTGAAAGGCGACTCCCTCCTGGAGGGGCGTGTCCCCTCTACATTGGCAGCTGCCATATAGGAGCTCCCCTGACACCCAGATGGGAGTAGTCTCCAGCCTGGAGGGGACAGTCTCCTCTAATCTGCCACAGTCATATAGGAACTCCTCAGGACACCCAGGTGGAAGGGGTCTCCCTCTCGGAGGGGCAAGTCCCCTCTACCCTGGCTATGGTGGTATAGGAGCTCCCCCCCCACACACACACACCCTGGTGGGAGGAGTCTCCCGCCTGGAGGGTCAAGTTCCCTCTTCTCTGGCTATGGTGGTATACAAGCTCCCCCACACTCAGGTGGGAGGGGTCTCCCGCCTGGAGGGGCAAGTCCCCTCTCCCCTAACTACCGGGGTATACAAGATCCCCCCCCAACACCCAAATGGGAGGGGTCTCCCTCCGAAGGGGCGAGTCCCTACTCTCCTGTCTTCAGCTGTATATGAGCTCCCCCTGCACCCAGGTGGGAGCGGTCTTTCGCTTGGAGGGGCAAGTACCCTCTGCCCTGGCTGCGGTGGTATATGAGTTCCCCGACTCCCAGGTGGGAGGGGTCTCCTGCCTGGAGGTGCAAGCACCTCTACCCTGGCTGCTGGGGTACATGATCGCCCCCTGAAACCCAGGTGGGAGGAGTCTCCCGCTTAGAGGGGCAAGACCCCTCTACCCTGGCTGCAGCTGTGTACAGCTACCCCACACACCCAAGTGGGAGGGGGCTCCCGCATGGAGGCGCGAGTCCCCTCTACCCTGGCTGCGGCGGTGTACTAGCTTTCCCTGATACCCATGTGGAAGGGCTCCTCCGCTTGGAGGGAGGATTCCCCTGTACCCAGGCTTCAGTGGTGTACAAGCTCGCCCAGACACCCAGTTGGGAGAGGTCTCACTCCTGGAGGGGCGAGTCCCCTCTACCCTGGCTGCAGCGGTATACAAGCTTCCCCCAACACCCTGGTGAAAGGGGTGTTTCGCCTAGAGTGGCGAGTCCCCTCTACTTTGGCTGGTGCCCTATAAGAGCTCCCAGGACACCAAATTGGGAGAGGTCTCCCGCCTGCAGGGATGAACCCCTCTACCCTTGCTGTGGCATTATAGGAACTGCCCCGAAATCCAGGTGCAAGGAGTCTCTCGCCTGGAGTGGGGAGTCCCCTCTACCCTGGCTGGGGCGATAAACTAGCTCTCCCACACACACCCAGGTGGGAGGGGTCTCCCGCCTGGAAGGGTGAATCCCCTCTACCCTGGCTGCAGTGGTATAAGAGCTCCCCCTGACACCGAGGTGGGAGAGGTTTCCACCTGGAGGGGCAAGACCTCTCTACCCTGGCTGCTGGGGTATAGGAGCTCCCCAGGACACCCAGTTGGAAGGGGTCCCGCCTGAAGGGGCGAGTTCCCTCTACGCTGGCTGGGGCGGTATAAGAGCTCCCTCTGACACCCAGTGGGATGGGTCTCCCTCCTGGAGGGGCGAGTCCCCTCTACTCTGCCTGTGGCTGTATATGAGCTCCCCTGACAACCAGGTGTGAGGGGTCTCCTCTCCTGCCTAGTGGGGCGAGTCCCCTCTATCCTTGCTGAGGCAGTATATGAGCTCCCCCACACACACACCCTGGTGGGAGGGGCCTCCGGCCTTGAGGTGCTAGTCACCTCTAGCCTGGCTGTGATGGTATACAAGCTCCCCAAGACACTCAGGTGGGAGAGGTCTCCAGCCTGGAGGGGCGAGTCCCCTCTATCTTTGCTCTGGAGGTATACTAGCTCCTCCCAACACCTAGGTGGGAGGGGTATCCCGCCTGGAGGCGAGAGTCCCCTCTACCCTGACTGCTAAGGTATAGGAGCTCCCCTGACATCCAGATGGGAGGAATCTCCCGCCAGGAGGGAAGAGTCCCCTCTACCCTGCCTGCAGTGGTACAGGAGCTCCCCAGGACACACAGGTGAAAGGGGTCTCCCGCCTGGAGGGGCGAGTCCGCTTTACCCTGGCTCTGGAGGTTTAGGAGCTCCCCCCAGATATCCAGGTGGGAGGGGTCTTCCACTTTGAGCAGCGATTCCCCTCTCCCCTGACTTGGGCGGTATAATAGCTCCCCTTGACACCCAGGTAGGATGGGTCTCCCGCCTGGATGGGCGAGTCACCTCTACCCTTGCTGGGGCGGTGTACTAGCTCCCCCCCCCAACATCCGGGTGGGATGGGTCTCCTGCATGGATGGACGAGTCCCCTCTACCTTGGATGCTGCGGTATAGGAGCTTCCCTAACACCCAGGTGGGAGGAGTCTGTCACCTGGATGGTAGAGTCCCCTCTACCCTGTCTGTAGGGGTATATGCGCTCCCCCTGACACCCAGGTGAAAGGGGTCTCCCTCTATGAGGGGCAAGTACCCTCTCCATTGTCTGCAGCGGTATATGATCTCCCCCCAACAACCGGGAGGGATGGGTCTCAGGCCTGGAGGGGCAAGTCCCCTCTACTCTGGCTGCAGAGGTATGAGAGATCTCCCTGACACCCAGGTGGGATGGGTCTCCCAGCCTGGAAGGGCCAGTCCCCTCTACCCTGGCTGAGGGGGTATATGAGCTCCCAGCGACACCCAGGTGGAGGGGTCTCCCGCTTTGAGGGGCAAGTACCCTCTTCCCTGGCTGCGGCGGTATAGGAGCTCCCCCCTACAACAGAGGGGACTGGTCTCCCGCCTGGACTGGCAAGTCCCCTATACACTTCCTATGGCGGTATATGAGCTCCCCTGACAATCAAGCAGGAGGGTCTTCCGCCTAGAAGGGCTTGTCCCCTCTCCCCTGTCTGCGATGGTATAGGAGCTCCCCTGACACTCGGGTTATAGGGGGCTCCCGACTGGACACCCAGGCGGGAGGGATCTCCCGCCTGGAGGGGCAAGTCACCTCTACCCTTGCTCAAATGTATAAGTGCTCCTCCGCAATACCCTGGTGGGAGGGGTGTCTTGCCTGGAGGGGCGAATCTCCTCTATCCTGGCTGCGGCAGAATAGGAATTTCCCCGACAAACAGGTGAGAGGGGTCTCCTGCCTGGTGGGGCGAGTCCGCTCAACCCTGGCTGCAGCGTTATAAGAGCTACCCCCCAAACACCCAGGTTGGGGGGGGGTCTCCCGCCTAGAGGGGCGAGTCCCCTCCACCCTGGCTAAGGCGGTATACCAGTTCACCTGGACACACAGGAGGGAGGGGTCTCCTGACTGGAGGGGGGAGTGCCCTCTCCCCTGGCTGCGGCGGTATAGGAGCTCCCACAGACACCCAGGTGTGAGGGGTCTCCCGCCTGAAGGGTCAGGTCTCCTCTACCATGGCTACTGCGGTATAGATGCTCCCCTTGACCCACAGGTGGGAGGGGTTTCCCTCCTGGAGGGGCAAGTCCCCTCTATCCTGGCTGTGGAGGTATACCAGCCTCCCCTCCCATAGCTTGATGGGAGGGGTCTCCCCCCCTAAAGGGGCGAGTCCCCTCCTCCCTGGCTAAGGAGGTATACAAGCTCCCACGGAAACCCAGGAGGAGGGGTCTCCCGCCTGGAGGGGCGAGTCACCACTACTCAGGCTGCGGTGGTATAAGAGCTAGTGCCCCCATACACAGGTGGGAGGGGTCTCTTGCCTGGAGAGGCGAGTCAACTCACCCTGCAGTATATGAGCTTCCCCTGACACCCAGGTAGGAAGGATCTCTTCTGGAGGGGCGAGTCTGCTCTACCATGGCTGCAGCAGTATATGACCTCCCTATGACACCCAGGTGGGAGGGTTCTTTCGCCTAGAGGGGCGAGTCACCTGTACTCTGGCTTTGACGGTGTAGCAGCTCCCCCCAGACACCCAGGAGGGATGTGTCTCATGCATGGAGGGGTGAGTCCACTCTACCCTGGCTGCTGCGGTATAGGAGCTAACCACCCATACCCAGATGGGGGGTCTCCCTCCTGAAGGGGCAAGTCCCCTCTACCCTGGCTGCAGTGGTGTATTAACTTTCGCTGATACCCAGGTGGGAGGGGTCTCCTGCCTGGAGGGGCAAGTCCCCTCTACCCAGCTGCGGAGGTATAACAGCTCCCCCCTCCATACACAGGTGGTCTCTTGCCTGGAGTGGGGAGTCCCTTCTACCCTGGCTGCTGCGGTAATCAAGCTCCCCGGACACCCAGGTGGGAAGGGGTCTCCCGCCTGGAGGGGCGAGTCCCCTCTACCTTGGCTGCTGTAGTACAGGAGCTCCGCCCCACACACCTATGTGGGAGGGGTCTCCCGCCTAGAATGACAAGTCCCCTCTTCCCTGTCTAGGGTGGTATATGAGCCCCCGCACACACACCCGACACCTAGGTGAGAGGGTTCTCCCGCTTGAAGGGGCTTCGAGGTATATGAGTAGCCCAGACACCTAGGTGGGAGGGGTCTCTTGCCTGGAGGGGCGAGTCCCTGCTACCCTGGCTGCTGAAGTATAGAAGCTCCCCTGACACCCAGGTGGGAACAGTCTCCTGCCTGGAGGGTAGAGTCCCCTCTACCTTGCCACTGGCAGTATAGTAGCTCCCCCTGACACCCAGGTTGGAGGGGTCTCCCGTCTAGAGAGGCAAGTACCCTCTACCCTGGCTAGGGCGATATAGGAGCCCCCTACCCGACACCTAGGTGGGAGAGTTCTTCTGCCTGAAGGGGAAATTCGTCTGCTCTACCCTGGCTGCAGCGGTATGGGGACTCCCTCTGACACCCAGGTGGGAGGCGTCTCCTGCCTAGAGGGGTGAGTCCCCTCTACCCTGGCTGCAATGGGTGGTATACGTTCTCCCCCCCCCCATACCCAGATTGGAGAGGTCTCCCGCTTGGACCGGCAAGTAACCTCTACACTGACTGCGGTGGTATATGAGCTATCCCCAACAACCAGGTAGGTGGGGTCTCCCGCCTTGAGGGGCGAGTCCTCTACACCATGGCTAATTTGGTATACAAGCTCCCCATGACACCCAGGTTGGAGGGGTCTCCTGCCTGGAGGGGCGAGTACACACTATGCTGGCTATGGCGGTATATGAGCTCCTCCCCCCCACACTCAGGTGGGAGAGGTCTCAGGCCTGGAGTGGTGAGTCCCCTCTACCCTGGCTGGGGAGGTATACTAGCTCCCCCCCAACCCAGATGGGAGGGGTCTCCC
>NW_026000093.1:10577910-10588821 GCF_001458135.2 Marmota marmota marmota
CCCCCCCCCCCCATACCAAGATGGACGGGGTCTCCCCCCTGAAGTGGCGAGTTTCCTGTACCCTGGCTGCCATGGTTTACTAGCTTTCCTGGACACTCAGATGGGAGGGGTCTCCCTTCTGGAGGAGGGATTCCGCTCTAACCTGGCTGCAGAGTTATACAGCTCCCCATGACACCCAGGTGGGAAAGCTCTCCCTCCTAGAGGGGCGAGTCACCTCCACCCTGTCTAAGGCGGTATACAAGCTCTCCTGGACCTCCAGGTAAGAGAGGTCTCCCCCCTGGAAGGGCGAGTCCCCTCTACTCTAGCTAGGGCGGTATACGTGCCTCCCCACACCCTCCCAGGTGGGAGGGGTCTCTCGCCTGGAGGGGTGAGTCCCTTCTACCTTGGCTGTGGAGGTATAGGAGCTCCCCCGACACCCAGGTGTGAGGGGTCTCCCGAATGGAGGGGCGAGTCCCCTCTACCCTGGCTGTGGCCGTGAGGAGCTCCCTCTGACACCCAGGTGGGATGGGTCTCCAGCAGGAAGGGGTGAGTCCCCTATTCCCTGGCTGCAGTGGTATACCAGTTTTCCCTGACACACAGGTGGGAGAGGTCTCCTGCCTGGAGAGGGGAGTCCCCTCTACCCTGGCTTTGGCAGTATACTAGCTCCCCCTGACACCCAGGTGGGAGGGGTCTCGCCTGGAGGGGCGTCCCTGCTACCCTGTCTGCTGGGGTATATGTACCCCCTCCAGGACACCTAGGTGGGAACGGTCTCCCACCTGGAGGGGCAAGTCCCCTCCACACTGGCTGCAGTGGTAATCAAGCTCCTGTGACACTCAGTTGGCAGGGTTCTCAATCCTGAAGGGGCAAATACGCTCTAATTTTGCTGGGGTGGTATAAGAGCTCCCCCAGACACCCAGGTGGGAGGGATCTTCCGCATGGAAGGGTGAGTCATCTCTACCCTGTCTGCTGCGGTATAGGAGCTCCCCCCCCCCATATCCAGATGGGAAGGGTCTCCCGCCTGGAGAGGCGAGTTCCCTCTACCTTGGCTAAGGTGGTATACAAGCTCCCCGGGACACCCAGATGAAAGGGGTCTCCTGCCTGGAGGGGCCAGTCCCCACTACCCTGGCTGCAGCGGTATACGAGCTCCCCATCCTGAAACCCAGGTGGAAGGGGTCTCTCGCCTGGAGGTGCAAATGCCCTCTACCCTGGCTGTAGCCATGAGGAGCTCCCTCTGACACCCAGGTGGGAGAGGTCTCCAGTCTGGAAAGGCGAGTCCCCTCTACCCTGGCTAGGGCGATATAGGAGCCCCCACCCCCCAACCTGCACCTAAGTAGGAGGGGCGAGTCCCCTAACCCTACCTGCATCAGTAAAGGAGCTCCCCCCACACACACACACACACCCAGATGGGAGGAGTTTTCCGCCTGGATGGGGAAAATCTGCTCTATCCTGGCTGCAGCGGTATGGGAGCTCCCTCTGACACCCAGGTGGGAGGGATCTCCTGCCTGGAGACCCCTCTACCCTGGCTGTGAGTTTTATAAGCCCTCTTGACAACCAGGTGGGAGGGGTCTTCCATCTGGAGGGATAAGTCCCCTCTCCCCTGGCTGCGGTGGTATAGGAACTCCCCCCCACACACACCCAGGTTTTAGTGGTCTCCAGACTTGAGGGATGAGTCCCCTCTACTCTGCCTGAGATAGTATAGGTTCTCCCCTCCATACCCAGATTGGAGGGGGTCTCCCGCTTGGACGGGCAAGTATCTTCTACACTGGCTGCCATGGTATATGAGCTATCCCCAACAAGCAGGTAGGAGGGGTGTCTCGCCTGGAGGGGCGAGTCACCTAAACCATGGCTAAGTTGGTATATAAGCTCCCCATGACACCCAGGCGGGAGGAGTCTCCCGCCTGGAGGGGTGAATCCCCTCTACACTGGCTGTGGCGGTACATGAGCTCCCCCCCCCACACACACACACCCAGGTGGGAGAGGTCTCAGGCCTGGAGGGGCGAGTTCCCTCTACCCTGGCTGCAGCAGTATAAGAGCTACCCTGGACACCCAGGTGGGAGGGGGTCTTCCGCCTGGAGATGCAAGTCCACTCTGTCCTGGCTGCAGCGGTATAGGAGCTCCCCGCGACAGGTGGGAGGGGTCTCCTGCCTAGACCAGCAGTCCCCTCTACCCTGACTGCGGTGGTATACGAGCTCCCCCCCCCCAATACCCAGATGGGAGGGGTCTTCCGCCTTAATAGGCAAGTAAGTACCCTCTACCCTGGCTGGAGTGGTATATGAGCTTCCCCAACACCCAGTTAGAAAGGGTCTCCTACCCTGGCTAAGGTGGTATACAATCTCCCGAGACACCCAAGTGGGAGGGGTCTCCTGCCTGGAGGGGAGACTCCCCACTACCCTGGCTGCAGAGGTATAGGAGCATCCCAACCTTGACACCCAGATAGGAGGGGTCTCCCTCCTGGAGGGGCGAGTTTCCTCTACCCTGGCTGAGGGGGTATAGGAGACCCCTCCAACACCCAAGTGGAAGGGGTCTCCCGCCTGGAGGTGTGAGTCCCCACTAAACTGGTAAAGGAGGTATATGAGCTCCCCCCTCTCGACACCCACGTGGGAAGATTCTCCCTCCTGGAGGGGCAAGTCCCGTCTACCGTGTCTACTTGGGTATAAGACCTCTCCCTGACACCCAGGTGGGGGGGTCACCCGCCTGGAGGGGCGAGTCCCCTCTCCCCTGGCTGAGGTGGTATAAGAGCTGTTTGTGATACCCAGTTGGCAGGGGTCTTCCGCCTGGAGGGGCGAGCCCCTCTAATTTGACTGGTGCCATATAAAAGCTCCAGGGACATCCAGGTGGGAGGGGTCTCCCGCCTGTATAGGCAAGTCCCCTCTACCCAGGCTGTGGTAGTAATCGAGCTCCCCCCTGATCCTCAGGTGGGAGAGGTCTCCGGACTGGAGGGACGAGTCCCCTTTAAGCTGGCTTCAGCGGTAATAGAGCTCCCCCACACACACCCAGGTGGGAGGGGTTTCCCGCCTGTAGGGGCGAGTCACTACTTCCTTGGCTGCAGGGGTATAGAGCTCCCCGACAGGCAGGTGGGAGGGGTCTCCCGCCAAGAGGGGCGAGTCCTCTCTACCCCGGCTGCAGCGGTGTAGGAGGTCCCCCACCACCACCGTACCCAGATGGGGGGTTTCTCCCACCTGGAGGTGCAAGTTTCCTCTACCCTGGCTGCGGTGGCATACTAGCTTTCCCGGACACCCAGGTGGAAGGAGTCTCCCGCCTAGAGGGGAAACTCCCGCCTGAAGGGGCAAGTCCTCTCAACCCTGGCTAAAGTGGTATACAAGCTCCCCCCAACCCACAGGTGGGAGGGGTCTCCCTCCTGGAGGGATGAGTCCCCTCTACCCCGTCTGCTGGAGTATGTAATCTCGGCATGACACCCAGGTGGGAGGAGTCCCCCGCCTGGAAGGGCGAGTTCCCTCTACATTGGCTGCAGCAGTATATGAGTTCCCTCTGACACTCAGGTGGAAGGGGTCTCCTGCATAGAGGGGCGAGTTCCTCTACTCTGACTACAGTGGTATACTAGCTTTCCCAGACACCCAGGTGGGGGGGGGTCTCCTGCCTGGAGGGGCGAGTTTTCTCTACCCTGGCTGTGGTGATATAAGAACTCATCCTGACACCCAGGTGGGAGGGGTTCCCACCTGGAGGGGCAAGTCCGCACTACCCTGGCTTCAGCGTTATAGGAGTTCCATCCTACACCCAGGTGGGATGGGTCTCCTGCCTGGACTGGCGAGTCCCCACTACCCTGGCTGCAGCGGTATATGAGTGCCCCCCCCCGACACCCAGTTCGTAGGGGTCTCCCACCTGGTGGGCAACTCCCCTCTACCATGGCTACAGCGGTATAGGATCTCCATCAGACACCCAGGTGAGAGGTGTCTCTAGTCTGAAGAAGCAAATCCCCTTGACCCTGACTAAGGCAGGATACAAGCTCCCCCCCCCACCACCACCACCAACAGGTGTGAGGGGTCTCCCTCCTGGAGAGACGAGTCCCCTCTATTTTGGCTGTGGTGGTATACAAGCTCCACCCAACACCAAAGTGAGAGGGGTCTCCTACATGGAGGGGCGAATCCCCTCTACCCTGGCTGCAGCGGTATAGGAGCTCCCCGAGTCACCCAAGTGGGAGGGGTCTCCCATCTGAAGGAGTACTGACTAAAGCGGGATACAAGCTCCCCGCGAACCAATAGGTGTGAGGGGTCTCCCTCCTAGAGGGACGAGTCCCCATAACCCTGGCTGTGGTGGTGTACAAGCTCCCCAGACACCAAGGTGAGAGGGGTCTCCCGCATGGAGGGGCGAGTCCCCTCTACCCTGGCTGAAGAGGTATAGGAGCTCCCCTGGACACCCAGGTGGGAGTGGCTTTCCGCCTGGAGGGGTGAGTATCCTCTACCCTGGCTGTAGTGTATAGGAGATCCCCATGACACTCAGGTGGGAGGGGTCTCCCGCCTTGAAGGGCGAGTCCAATCTCTCCTGGCTGTGGCTGTATTTGAGCTTCCTCTGACACCCATAATGGAGGGGTCTCCATCTTGGATCAGCGGGTACCCTCTACCCTGGCTGTGGCGGTATAGGAGCTCCCCGCTACACCCAAAAGGGAGGGGTCTCCCTCCTGGAGGGGCATGTCCCCTCTCCCCTTGCTGCAGAGGTATAGGAGCTCCCCATGGACACCCAGATGTGAGGGGTCTCCCGCATGGAGGGGCGAGTCCCCTCTACCCTGGCTGTGGGTGTATTCAAGCTCTCTTGCCTAAAGGGGCGAATCCCCTCCCCCCTAGCTGAGGTGGTATAGAAACTCCCCTGAAATCCAGGTGGGAGGTGGACTCTCACCTAGAGGGGCGAGTCTTCTCTACCCTAGCTGCGGTGGTATAAGACCTCCCCCTAACACCCAGGTGGGATGGATCTCCAGTCCGAAGGGGCAAGTCCCTTATACTCTGGCTGAAGCCTTATAGAATCTTCCCACCTACACCCAGGTGGGAGAGGTCTCCCGCCTGGAGGGGCAAGTCCCCTCTACCCTGGCTGTGGCAGTATAGGAGTTCCACCTGACACACAGGTGGAAGGGGTCTCCTGCCTGGAGGGGTAAGACCCCTTTACCCTGGCTGCAGCGGTAAAGGAGCTCCCCCTGACACCCAGGTGGGAGGGGTCTCACGCCTGAAGGGGCAACTCCCCTCTACCCTGGCTGCGGAGATATATGAGATCCCCCACCACTCAGGTGGGAGAGGTCTCTTGCCAGGAGGGGCGAGCCCCTTCTACCCTGGCTGCAGCAGGATACGAGCTCCCCCGCCCCCAACACCCAAGTGAAAGTGATTTTCCGCCTGGAGGTGCGAGTGCCTGCTTACCTGGCTGCAGCTGTATAGGTGCCCGTGCCCGCCACCCACAACACCCAGGTGAAAGGGGTCTTTAGCCTGAAGGGGCAAGTCCGCTGTACCCTGGCTGCAGCGCTGCAGGAGCTTCCCCTGACACCCAGGTGGGAGGGATTTTCCACCTAGAGAGGCGAGTCCCCTCTACCCTGGCTTCAGAGGGGTAGGAGCTCCTCCAGACACCTAGAAGAAGTCTCCTGCATGGAGGGGCGTCCCTCCTCTACCCTGGCTGCAGATTTCCCTGACACCCAGGTGGGAGGGGTCTCCCACATGGAGAGGGGAGTCCCCTCTACACTGGTTATGGCCATAAACAAGCTCCCCCAGATAGCCAGGTGGAAGGGGTGTCCCGCATGGAGGGACAAGTCCTCTCTACCCTGGCTGTGGGGGTATATGAGCTTCCCCCCTACCCAGATGGAAGGGGTCTCCCACCTGAAGGGCGAGTCCCCTCTACCCTGGCTGAGGTGGTATAAGAGCTCCCCATGAATCCCAGGTGGGAGAGGTCTCCCGCCTGGAAGGGCTAATCCCTTCTATCCTGGATTTGGCGGAATGCGAGCCCCTCCCCCCCCCACACACACACCCAGGTGGGAGGGTCCTTCCACCTGGACGGGCAAGTCTCCTAGACCCAGGCTGCGGCGGTATAGGAGCTCCCCCCAAGATTCCCAGGTGGGAGGAGTCTCCCGCCTGGAGGGTAGAGTCCCCTGTACCCAGCCTGAGGCGGTAGAGGAGCTCCCCAGGACACCCAGGTGGAAGAGGTCTCCCGCCAGGAGGGGCGAGTCCCCTCTACCCTAGCTTCATCACTATAAGAACTTTCCCAGACATCTAGGCGGGATGGGTCTCCAGCTGGAAAGGAAAGTCCCCTCTACCCTGGCTGTGGCTGTTTCGAACTCCCCTGGACACCCAGGTGGGAGTGTTCTCCCGCCTAGAGGTGTGAGTCCCCTCTCCACTGGCTGCCTGGGTATAGGAGCTCCCCCTGACACCCAAGTGGGAGGGGTCTCCCCCTGGAGGGGTGAGTCCCCTCTACCCTGGCTGCAGTGGTATAGGAGCTCCCCCAGACACCCAGGTGGGAGGGGTCTCTCACCAGGAAGGGCAAGTCCACTCTCCTGACTGCAGCTGTATAGGAAGTCCCCCTGACACCCAGGTTGGAGAGGTCTCCCCCTTGAATGTGCGAATACCCTCCACCCTGGCCCCTACACCCAGGTTGGCGGGGTGTCCCGCCTGGAGTGGCAAGTGCCCTCTACTCTGCCTGCCGCTATTTATGAGCTCCACTGATAACCAGGTGTGAGGGGTCTCCCGCCTAGTAGGGTGAGTCCCCTTTATCCTGTTTGCGGCGATATATGAGCTCCCCCCCCCCCACAGCCAGATGGGAGGAGTCTCCCGGCTGGAGGGGCGAGTCCCCTCCACCCTGGCGAAGGCGGTATACAAGCTTCCCTAGACACCCAGTAGGGAGGGGTCGCCCGCCTAGAGGGTATAGTCACCTCTACCCTGGTTGCAGCAGTATAAGAGCTGCCTCCCACACCCAGGTGGGAGGGGTCTCTTGGCTTGAGGGGCAAGTCCCCTCTACCCTGGATGCCTGGGTGTTAGCCCCCCCGACACCCAAATTGGAGAGGTCTTCCTCCTGAAGGGGCGAGTTTCCGCTACCCCGGCTGCTGTGATATACTAGCTTTTCCTGACACCCAGGTGAGAGGGTTCTCCTGCCTGGAGGGGTGAGTCCCCTCTACCCTGGCTTTGGCGATATAAGAACTCTCCCTGACACCCAGTGGGAGGTGTCTCCCTCCTGGAGAGGCGAGTCCCCACTACCCTGGCTTCAGCGGTACAGGAACTCCTTCTGGACACCCAGGTAGGAGGGGTCTTCTCTCTGCAGGAGCGAGTCACCTCTACCCTGGCTGCGGTGGTATAAGATCTCTCCCCACCCCATACCCAGGTGGGAGAGGTCTCTTGTCTGGAGAGGCGAGTCCCCTCTTCCCTGGCTGCGGAGGTATATAAGCTCCCCTCGCACACTCCCAGGTGGGAGGGTTCTCCCGCCTGGAGAGGCGAGTCTGCTTTACCCTCACTGCGGTGGTGTACAAGTTCCCCTAGACACCCAGGTGGTACGGGTCTCCTGATAGAAAGGGCGAGTCCCCTGAACCCTGGCTAAGTCGGTATACAAGTTCCCCCTGACACACAGGTGGGAGGCGTCTCCCACGTGGAGGGGCGAGTCCCCTCTAGCCTGGCTGCAGCGGGATACAAGCTTTCCCCAACACCCAGGTGGGAGGGGTCTTTCACCTAGAGTGTGGAGTGCCCTCTACAATAAGAGCTCCCGGGACACCCAATTGGAGGGGTCTCCCGCCTGCAGGGACGAACACCTATACCCCCGCTGTGGCAGTATAAGAGCTCCCCTGAAACCCATGTGGAAGGGGTCTCTTGCCTGGAGGGGCAGCGAGTCCCTGCTACCTTGGCTGCAGCGGTATAGGAAGCCCCTCAGACACCCAAGTGGGAGGGGTCTCCCACATGGAGGGGAGAGTTCCCTCTACCCTGGCTGCAGCGGTATAGGAGCTCCCCTCCTTATACCAAGATGGGCGGAGTGTCCGGCCTGAAGGAGCGAGTCCCCTCTACCCTGGCTGCTGGGGTAAAGGAGCTCCTCTTAACACCCATTTGTGAGGGGTCTCCTGCCTGGAGGGGCGAATCCTCCTACCCTGGCTGCCATGGTATAGGAGTTCCCCCAGACACCCAGGGGTGAGGGGTCTCCCGCTTGAGGGTCGAGACCCTCTACCCTGGCTGTTATGGTATACGAGTTCTCCCCAAAACTCAGTTGGAAGGGGTCTTCTGCCTGGAGGGGCGAGTCCCATATCTCCTGGATGCAGAGGTAAAGGAGCTCCTCAGACACCCAGGTAGCAGGTGTCTCTGGCCTGGAGGGCCAGTTCCCTCTACCTTGGTAGGGCGGTATAGGAGCCCCCCCCCATGGGACATATAACTGGGAGGGGTCTACCACCAGGAGGGACGAGTCTCCTCTACCCTGGATGAGGTGGAAAAGTAAATCTCCCCTACATCCAGTTGGGAGAGGTCTCCTGCCTGGAGGGGTGAGTTCCCTCTACCCTGGCTATTGAGGTATAGGATTTCCCCCAGACACCAAGGTGGGAGGGGTCTTCCGCATGGAGGGGCGAGTCACCTCCACACTGGCTGCGGAGGTATAGGAGCTCCCCCAACAACCCAAGTGGGAGGGGTCTCTTGCCTGGAGGGGCGTGTCCCCTCTACCCTGACTGACTCAGGATATGAGCTCATGCTGACACCCAGGTGAAAGGGGTCTTCAGCCTGGAAGAGCAAGTCCCCAATCCCTGGCTGCGGAGGTCTATGAGTTTCCCCAGACATCCAGGTTCGAGGGGTCTCTCGCTGGAGGGGCGAGTCCCCTCTACCCTGGCTGCTGTGTTGTACAAGGTCCCCCCAACACCCAGTAGGGAGGGGTCTCCCGCCTGGAGGGGCGAGTCCCCTATCTCCTGGCTGCAGAAGTATAGGAGTTCCTCAGATACCCAAGTGAGAGGGGTCTCCCGCCTGGAAGCGCCAGTCCCTTTTACCCTGGCTGGGGCAGTATACTAGCTCGCCCCAACACCCAGTTCGAAGGGCTCTCCCGACTGGAGGGACGAGTCCCCTCTACCATGGGTTCTGCAGTATAGGAGCTCCCCTGACACCCAGGTGGGAGGAGTCTCCTGCCTGGAGAGGAGTTTTTCCTCTACCCTGCCTGCAGCGGTATAGGAGCTCCCCAGGACACCCATGTGGAAGGGGTCTCCCGCCAGAAGGTGCGAGTCCCCTCTACTCTGGTATTCGAGCTCCCCCTGACACCCACGTGTGATGGGTGTTTTTCCTGGAAGAGCGAGTCCCCTCTACCCTGGCTGCAGTGCTAAAGGTGTTCCCCCGGACACCCAGTTGGGAGGGGTCTCCAGCCTGGAGTGGCGAGTCCCCTCTACCCTGCCTCCGGAGGTAATGAGTTTCCCCCACACCCAGGTGGGAAGGGTCTCCGGCCTGGAGGGTCGAGTCCCCTCTATCCTGGCTGCGGAGGTATATGAGCTCCCCTAAAACCCAGGTGGAAGCGTCTCTTGCCTGGAAGGGCGAGTTCCCTTTATCCTGGCTGCGCAGGATAGGATCTCCGCCTCCACCCCCGCCCCCCCCACACACCTAGGTGAAAGGGGTTTCCCTCCTGGAGGGGCAACTCCCTTCTACCCTGGCTAAGGCGGAATTCAAGCTGTCCCAGACACCAAGGTTGGAGGGGTTTCTCGCCTAGAGTAGCAAGTCTCCTCTATCCTGGCTGTGAAGTACAGGCGCTCCCCCCAACACCCAGGTGGGAGGGATCTTCCGCCTGGAGGGGCGAGTCCGCTCTACCCTGGCTGCAGCGGTTTAGGAGCTTACCCAACACCCACGTGGGAGGGGCCTCCAGCCTGGAGAGCAAGTCACCACTAGCCTGGCTTTGGCAGTATAAAAGCTCCCCAGGACACCCAGGTGGATGGTGTCTCCTGCCTGGAGGGGCGAGCCCTCTCTATACTAGCTATGGCGGTATACCACCTCCCCAGGACACCCAGATGGGAGGGGTCTCCGGCCTGGAGGGGCGAGTCCTCTCTCCCCTGGCTGCGATGGAATATGAGCTCCCCCTGACACCCAGGTGGGAGGGGTCTCCTGCCGGGAGGGGCGCGTCCCGACTATCCTGCCTGCTGTGGTATATGAGCTCCCCTGACAAACAGGTGTGAGGGTTCTCCCGCCTAGTGGGGCGAGTCCCCTATATCTTGGCTGTGGCGGTATAGGAGCTCCCCACTCCCATAGCCAGATGGGAGGATCTCTCGCCTGGAGTGGCAAGTCCCCTCCACCCTGGCTAAGGCGGTATTCAAGCTCCCCTGGACACCCAGGAGGGAGGGGTCTTCCGCCTGGAGGGGCGAGTACCCTTTACCCTGGCTTCAGAGGTGTACCAGCTCCCCGAGACACTCAGGTGAAAGAAGTCTCCGCGCGAGTCCCCTCTACCCTGGCTGTAGTGGTGTACTAGTTTTCCCTGACACCCAGGTGGGAGCGGTCTCCCTCATGGAAGGGCGAATCCTCACTACACTGGCTTTGGCCATAAAGAAGCTCCCCCAGACACCCAGGTGGGAGGGGTCTTCCGCATGGAGGGGCGAGTCCTCTATACCCTGGCTGCTGCAGTATAGGAGGCCTCCTGACTCTCAGTTGGTAGGAGACTCCCACCTGGAATGTAGAGTCCCCTGGACCCTGCCTGTGGTGGTATAGGAGCTCCCACTGACACCCAGTTTTTAGGTGTCTTTGACTGGAGGGGCAAGTCCCCTGCACCCTGGCTTTGGAGACATAGGAGCTCCCCCCAACATCGAAGAGGGAGGGGTCTCTTGCCTTGAGGGGCAAGTCCCATCTACAATGGTTGCAGCAGGATAAGAGCTCCCCATGACAACCAGATGAAAGGGGTCTCCTTCCTGGAGAAGTGAGTCTCTGCTACTCTGGCTGCAGCTGTATACTTGCCCTGCTCCAACACCCAGGTGGGAGGGGTCTAACACTTGGAGGGGCAAGTCTCCTCTACCCTGGCTAAGGC
>NW_026000093.1:10589577-10590601 GCF_001458135.2 Marmota marmota marmota
CCTCTACCCAGGCTGCGGAGGTATAGGAGCTCCCCACAACACCCAGATGGGAGGGATCTCTTGCATGGAGGGGCGAGTCTACTCTCCCCTGGCTGTGTCAATATAGGAGGTCCCCCCTGAAACCCAGGTGGGCGGGGTCTCCCGCCTGGAGGGGGCGAGTCTCATCTATCCTGGCTGTGGAGGAATAGGTATTCCCCCAGAAAACCAGGTGGAAGTGGTCTTCCTCATGGAGGGGGCGAGTCCCCTCTACCCTGGCTGCGGAGGTATAGGAGCTCCCCACAACACCCAGTGGGAGGGGTCTCTTGCCTGGAGCGACGAGTCCCTTCTACCCTGGCTGACGCAGGATGTGAGCTTCCCCTGACACCCAGGTGAAAGGGGTCTCCCGACTGGAGAGTCCAGTCCCCTCTACCTGGCTGCAGCGGTACACCAGCTCCCCCCTTTTATGGCCAGATGGGAGTGTTCTCCCTCTTGGATGGACAAGTACCTTCTACACTAGCTGCGGTGCTATGTGAGCTATGCCCGACAACCAGGTATGAAAGGACACCCGCCTCGAGGGGCGAGTCCCTCTACCCTGGCTAAGGTGTTATACAAGCTCCTTGCGACACCCAGGTATAAGACGGTATAAGAACTCCCACCCCCAACAACCAGGTGTTAGGGTTCTCCCGCCTAGTGGGGCGAGTCCCCTCTATCCTGGCTGCAGCGGTATTGGAACTCAATCCCCCCATAGCCAGATGGGAGGGGTCTCCCACCCTGGCTAAGGTGATATACAAGCTCCTTTGGACACGCAGGAGGAAAGGGTCTCCCGCCTGGAGGGGCGAGTCACTTCTACCCTGGCTGCAGTAGTATAACCCCCCCCCCATACCCAGGTAGGAGGGGTCTCCCGCCTGGAAGGGCGAGTCCCCTCTACCCTTGCTGCCAAGGTATAGGAGCTCCCCCAACACCCAGGTGGGAGGGTGTCCCTCATGGAGGGGCGAGTCCCATCTACCCTGCCTGCTGCGGTATAAGAGCTCTCCCCCCCCCCCCA
>NW_026000093.1:10596209-10608960 GCF_001458135.2 Marmota marmota marmota
AAAAAAAAAAAAAAAAAATCCCCGACACCCAGTTTGGAAGTGTCTCCCACCGGCAGAGGCGAGTCCCCTCTACTTTTACTGGTGCCCTGTAAGAGCTCCTGGGATACCCAGATGGGAGCTGTCTCCCGACTGCAGGGGCAAACAAATCTACCTTGGCCGTGGCAGTATATGAGCTCCCTCCCCACACCCAGGTGGGAGGGTCTCCTACCACTAGGGGCGAGTCCCCTCCACCCTCATTGCTGCGGTATTGGAACTCTCCCCCACCCCCGGGTGTGAGGGGTCTCCAGACTAGGGGGGGCGAGTCCCCTCTACCCTGGCTAAGGTGGTATACGAGCTTCCCGCGACCCCCAGATGGGAGGGGCGAGTGCCTGCTACCCTGGCTGGGGCGGTAATGGAGCGCTCCCCTGATACCCTGGTCAGAGGGGTCTCCCGCCTGGAGGGTTGTGTTCCAGGTGAGAGGGGTTTCCCCACCAGAGGAGCAAGTCCCCTCTACCCTAGCTTTGGAGGTATAGGAGATTTGCTGGACACCCAGGTGGGTGGGGTCTCCCGACTGGAGGGAGAGTCACCTCTCCTATACCTCTCCAGTCCCCTGGAGGGTTGTTTTCCCCGGAGCTCTTATATGGCACCAGCCAAAGAAGAGGGGACTCGCCCCTCCAGGCAGGGACGAGTCCCCAGTACCCATGCTGCAGCGTTATCTGAGCTCCCCTCCCACACCCAGGTGGGAGGTGTCTCCCGCCTGGAGGGGCGGGTCCCCTCTACCTGGATGAGGTGGTATAAGAGCTCCCCGTGAAACCCAGGATGCAGGGGTCTCCCGCCTGGAGGGGCGAGTCCCCTCTACCCTGGCTGTGGAGTTATATGATCTCCCCTGACAACCAGATGGGAGTGGTCTTCTGCCAGGAGAGGCGAGTCCCCTCTCCCCTGGCTGAGGTGGTATCGGAGCTCCCCCTGACACCCAGGTTATAGTGGTCTCCCAGCTGGAGGGGCGAGTCCACGCTACCCTGGCTGCTGCGGTATATGAACTCCCCCCAACACCCATTTGGCGAGTCCCCCCACGACACTCTGATTGGAGGTGGTCTCCCGCCTGGAGGAGCGAATCCCATTTATCCAGGATGCGGCGGTATATGAGCTCACTCTGACACCCTGGTTATAGTGGTCTCCCGACTGGAGGGGCGAATCCCCTGTACCCTGGCTGTGGGGGTATATGAACTCCCCCCAACACCGAGGTGGGGGAGTCTCTCGCCTATAGGAGTGAGTCCCTGCTACCCTGGCTGTAGCTGTATAGGAGCCTCCCAAATACACACACATCCAAGTGGGAGGGGTCTCTTGCCTGGAGAGGTGAGTCTTTCTACCCTGGATGCCGCAGGATATGAGCTCCCCCTTACACCCAGGTGAAAGGGGGTCTCCAGCCTGGAGTGGCGAGTTCCTGCTACCCTGGCTGCAGCTGTATATGAGCCCACCTCCACCAAGGTGGGAGGGGTCTCCCGCCTGTAGGAGCGAGTCACCTCTACCCTGGCTAAGGAGGAATACAAGCTCGCCCCTACACCAAGTTTGGCGGGGTCTCTCGCCTAGAAGAGCATGTCCTCTCTACCCTGGCTGGGACGGTATAGGAGCTCCCCCAAACACCAAGGTGGGAGGGGTATTACCTTGGCTGCGGAAGTACACGAGTTCCCCCAGACACCCAGGTGTGAAGGGTCTCCAGCATGGAGATGTGAGTCTCCTCTACCCTGGCTGCTGCTTTTTAGGAGCTCCCCCTGACAACCTGGTGGGAGGGGTCTCCCACCTGGACTGGAAAGTACCTTGCCGCAGTCTGGCTGGGCACAAAATCAGGAGCCACTCACACAGGAACAAACTTTATTTTTGAAACTCCCACCAATGCCCTGTATGCTCCGGGGAAATATATGGACCCACACACTCCGGCCAACACACACACACACACCAACAGGAAATCCCTCCTCGGGAATTCCCTCCTACCCCACTTCCCCAACCAATGGGAACTCTCCAGGAATCCCGGTGCAGGCTGAGGTGGACAGCAGGGGTCTAATATCCATTTGAATGCAGATCTTAACATAATCCTATCATCTCAATGGCTTGCTGGCGTCACCTTTCAACCAAAAATGCCATGCATCATTACTACTTAGCTATGGCTCTTAGCATCTCCCCGCTTCTGTTTAATTAAGCAATAAGCAATGTGGCTTAGGGACCCTGCCTGTTAGGTTGTCCAATTCAACATATGGTCCTTACCCGTCATGGGATGATCTGACCTCTAGGCATCAGCCTCCTGTCTTAGGTTGGTACCACTGCAATTGGATCATACTCCTCACTGACTACCTGTCCAGCATACAGCCATACTTGTGGATAGGCCTATGCACCAGTGGGGGGGTGAGGTTCATTGCCTCACCTCTGTTGGCCCCCAAATTTGGCCTTGGTGCCAGTGGGGGGGGGTGAGGTTCTTTGCCTCACTTCTGTTGGCCCCCAAATTTTAGACCATCACTAGCAGAAGGGAGGAGGATACAGAAATGCCACGACACCAAGCCAATTGACGGCTCCTTTGGAAAAATTGTATCACCGGTGACACCATCAGCAAAGATACGCCAGCACTACCACAATTCGCTGTATCAACAGACAGTTCACAATGCATACAAGTGATACATAGTCCAGGCAAGTTCTGCAAGTAGTTCAAAGCGGAGGAATCTATCAATATGTCCATTTCCTCCCAAAGTAAATTGACTCCTTGATTGAGCATTACTTGTTGAGTTATTATTCATTGATGCATCAGTTTATACAGTTTGTTGTGATAACTATGGAAGAAGCTGTAGTTTGGTTTTATCTTTGTCTTCACCGGCACTGGGATGAAGGTAGGAATTCTGGCAATGATGCTGAAAAAAATTTATGTAACATTCCAAAAGGTACTAAGAAAACAATTTTCTGAACAATTTACATTATCCTGAACAGAATTATTAAATATAATGAAAAGGAAAGGTGAAAGTAAACAAACAGATCTGTTAACCTCCTTATTTGTTCACATATTAAAACAATCCTGAACAGCTGTTTACCCAATTTAAATTAAACCATTTAAATCATGTGAATAAAACAAATTTGGATCCATTTTTTCATGAGCGCTCCTCATATATGATATATGGACATACGCACATACAGACATACAACACAAAACAGAAGTGTGCACACAAACGTACAACACATAAGACAATAGTAAAGGCCTTGTAGCTTTACATAGGTGAAATCTCCATTGCAATGTTTAAAAACTCCACAGTCAAAAAATAAAACTGATCAGAAAAACATTAACCTAGGTTTGTATGAGCTCAAAAAATAAAATAGAACTTTATGATGTGGGAAAAGGCAATAACAAAATAGATATTGAAAAAAGCATCCTGGTTAATCACTGTCACAGATGTAAGAATAGCCAAGCTAGAGCGCTGGATATCAGCTGTTATGGATTTGAGTCAAATCATCTTCTTTTTGGTCTGTAGAAACTGTTTTGGTTAGTCTCTCTGGAATCCAAATAGGCTGCTGTTCTCCCTGTGGAAACACACAAACAGAACCCCGAATCCAGACAATCACTGGGTCAGGACCTTTCCATTGTCCTGTTAGAATATCCTTCCAAAGTACCTTAGGCTTATGTACATTTTTTGTATACACATGTCTTTCTGCAGCACTAAGTCCTGATGAATCCAAATTTAAAAAGTTTAGAGTAAAAAGTGTTATTTTTATTAGTAAATGTTATTTTATTAGTAAAAAGTTTGTCTTTGGGGGATATATACCCCTTTCCAATTCCCTCTTCTTGCTTTAATAAGTACATTTTAATAGTTTGATGAGCTCTTTCAACTATGCCTTGTCCCTGAGAATTGTATGGAATTCCTGTTGTGTGAGTAATGCCAAATGATGAGCAAAATTGTTTAAAAGAGGTAGAAGTATAACCAGGACCATTATCTGTTTTTAACTGTTTTGGAACGCCCACAGTGGCAAAATTTTGTAAGCAATGAGCTATAACATCTTTAGTTTTTTCTCCGGCATGAAGGGAGCCCATCAAAAATCCAGAAGAAGTATCAACTGTAACATGCAAATATTTTAATTTTCCAAATTCTGGCAAGTGTGTGACGTCCATCTGCCAAATATGGTTAGGTATCAATCCTCTAGGATTGACTCCAAGATTAACTTGTGGTAAAAAGGTCACACAATTTTGACATTGTTTTATTATTTGTCTAGCTTGTTCCTTAGTTATTTTAAAACGCTTTTGTAAAGTATTAGCATTGACATGGAACTTTTTATGAAAATTTATAGCTTCTTCTAGTGTAGAGAAAATATGTATGTCATGTGTAGTTTTATCTGCTAAATCATTGCCCAAACTAAGGGCTCCAGGCAATCCTGTATGTGCCCTGATATGTCCTATAAAGAATGGATCTTTTCTGTCCCAGATTAGACTTTGTATAGTGGAAAGCAAAGAGAAAACAGTAGAAGAAGGGGAAATCCTACCAGCATCTTCAAGAGATACTATAGCATTAACTACATACTGACTATCAGAAAATAAATTAAATACAGAATCTTTAAACATCACAAAAGCTTGTAAAACTGCATTAAGCTCTACCTTTTGAGCTGATTGTTTGGGTACTAAAAATGTAAAAGTTTGATCAGGGGTAACTACTGCTGCTGTACCATTATTTGACCCATCAGTGAATATATTTGGAGCATTCATGATAGGTGTTTTTCTTGTCATTTTTGGAAAAATTACAGGATGCAATGACCAAAAAGACAATAAAGGATTAGATGGTAAGTGGTTATCAAATGAAACATTAGATTTGCACATGATTATTGCCCAAGTATTTAACTCATTAGCTAACTCATCAATTTGATTCATAGTATATGGAGTAATAATTTTATTGGGAGAAATTCCAAACACTCCCTTTGCTGCTTTTATTCCTTTGAGTATTAATTGTCCTACAGCCTCAGGATACCTAGTAAGAATAGTGTTAGGAGAATAAGATAAATGTATCCATAATAATGGACCTTCTTGCCAAAATACTCCTGTAGGAATATTTTTTGTTGGTAGTACAATAAATAATAAAGGCAAACTTATATCAATTCTATCCAAATGCATATTTTCCATATATGTTTCAATGATTTTTAATGCCTTTCTTGCTTCAGGCGTTAACATTCGGGGTGAATTTGGATCTGATGGACCTTTTAGGATATCAAATAAAGGTCCCAACTCTCCTGTTGGTATACCTAAATAAGGCCTTATCCAATTTATGTCTCCTAATAACTTTTGAAAGTCATTAAGTGATTTGAGTTGATCTACTCGTATTTGAATTTTTGGTGGACGGACCATGGTTGAGGATAATAGAACTCCTAAATAATTAATTGGAAAATTTAATTGTACTTTATCTATTGCTATCTCTAGATTATAATTTTTTAATAAGTTTGTAAGTGTGGCATAACATTCTAGCAATGTGTTTTTATCTTTGTGTGCTAATAATACATCATCCATATAGTGAAATATTTGTAGTTCAGGATTTTGATTTCTAAGTGGCTGGATTACTTTGTTAACATAAATTTGACACATAGTTGGGCTGTTAGCCATCCCTTGAGGGAGTACTTTCCATTCATATCTCTGATCAGGACCTTCATGATTCAGTGCAGGGATAGTAAATGCAAAACGTGGACTATCCTCAGGATGAATTGGAATTGAAAAAAAACAATCTTTAATATCTATAACTAAAACATACCAGGTTTTTGGCAAAGCAGACAATTGAGGAATCCCTGATTGAGCAGGTCCCATAATAACCATCTCATTATTAATGGCTCTTAAATCTTGCAATAATCTCCATTTACCAGATTTCTTTTTGATGACAAAAATGGGAGTATTATGGGGAGATACAGAAGGTTGTATATGTCCTTCTGCTAATTGTTGTTTGACCAGGTCATGGGCTGCTTGTATCTTTTCTTTAGTCAGGGGCCACTGAGGAACCCATACTGGTCTTTCTGATTTCCAAGTAATTTTTATTGTCTCAGTGGCCCTTTCTGAAAATCCAACCCATGTCTGTCTGTTCCTTGATCTATTTGTATTGGTGCTGCTATACCTTGTTCTTGTTTTTCTAATCTTTTTCCTTTCCTAAAACCTTGTCTAGTCATAATAGTGGGTGCATTTTGGTTGATGTTATTTGTTAATGTCAAACCTAATTGATCTAGGACATCTCGTCCCCATAAATTTACGGGAAGATGATCCAATACATATGGCTGTATAGTTCCTTCACATCCTTCAGGATCCTTCCAATCTAATACCATTGCACTTCTATGGGGATTAGTCGCCACTCCTAGGCCTCGAAGCGTTTGAGTGGCTTGTTGTAATGGCCAATGTTTTGGCCATTCTTGACGAGAGATGATGCTAAGGTCTGCACCTGTATCCAGTAGCCCATTAAATTCATGTCCTTGAATATTTAGTTTTAGCATGGGGCGAGAATCTAAATTTAAAGAAAGCATAGCCCAATCTACACCTGTGGAGCCTAATCCCTTGGAACCTCTTTCTACAGTACGACTGGAAAATTTATCATGTAGGCTGGGTATTATTAGTAACTGTGCTATTCTATCTCCTGGTGAAATTACTGATATACCCTTTGGAGAACTGGCTATAATTTTTATTTCACCTTCATAATCGGGATCAATTACCCCAGGACTTATCATAAGTCCTTTTAGAGTAGAAGAGCTGCGTCCCAATAATAAGCCTACTGTTCCTTTGGGAAGAGGTCCTTTTACTCCTGTGGGAATGATTTGAACTCCCATCTCTGGAGTTAGTACTGCTCTGGCAGAGGCGCAGATGTCCAACCCTGCACTCCCTCTAGTTTGTCTGATGAGGGATTTAATGGATAATGTGTCCTGGGCACTACCCTGATGGTGTTGCTGGGTTCCAACATTGCCCTATATATTTGTGGTTGTGGGCCCCGGAGCATTGGGCCCCCCAGTCCTTTTTTTGGCAATGGAGCCTGATGCCTTCTCCACGATATCATGGGTAAACACTTGGTCCTTGTCCATTTTTTGATAACGGAGTACCCTCTATGGTGGTTTGAGAACGGCATTCATTAGCCCAATGTCTCCCTCTATGGCATCGTGGGCAAATACCCGGTATTCTATTCCTTTGATAACTAGCTTTGTTAAATCCTCCTCCTATGGGGCAACTCCTTTTAAAATGTCCTGTTTGTTCACAATTGTAGCATGTTTTTGGCCTAGCATCTAAAGCCTGTTGTACTGCTGCCAAGACTTGCCCTTGTTCATTAATGTCTCTATATAATTTAATATATGTGTTTAAATCTTCATGTCTCCATGGTCTAATGACCTCTCTGCAGCAACGATTTGCTTGGTCATAAACCAGTTGTTTTATAAATGTCATTGCTTGTTTTGTATCCCCCAAAATTCTGGAAGCAGTTTGAATAAGCCTGTCTACAAATTCAGCGTAAGGTTCATTAGTTCCTTGTATTACCTTAGATAATTGTCCTTGTAAATCTCCATGTCCCTGTAAAGTTTTCCATGCCCTAACCGCATCTACAGCAATTTGTGCATATACACCAGGATCATATTCAATTTTTTTGCCATTGACCCTCATAAGGTCCTTTTCCTAACAACATATCTAGATTTCTTTGAGGGTAACCGGCTGCTGCATTTCATCTAGCTGTCTCCGTGCAAAATTCCTCATTGGCAACCTTCCATAACAAATATTGTCCTCCATTTAGCACAGATTTACACATACTAGCCCAATCTGCTGGCATCATGTCCATGTTGGTAACGGATTCGACCATGCTCACAGTGAAGGGTGCTTGCGGACCATAGGTTGTTACAGCCTCCTTTAATTGCTTCACTGTTTTGAAATCTAAAGCACGGTGAATTTGTTGCCTTCCTGCCTGCTCAAGTACAGGGCATGCTAATCTTTGGGGTCCTGCCTCAGGATTCTGTCCATCAACTATGGGAGTTGAGGGCCACTCAGCTGTAGATGGAGCTGTTGGTTGAATTACGCCCTCTGGTGATATAAAGGAGTTAGTAGCTCCCCCCCTGATGGTTGTTTGTCCTTCAAGCTTTCTTCCTTTAAATTTTCCTCTGTCTGACTAGCTTGAGAGACCTTCTCTTTTGTTTGACCTTACATGTTTTCTACCATAGTCTGGACCTCTAACAATTTACTTAACAGTCTTTCGGTTTGTTTTTTACTAATTTCTAATCTACTATAAAGGTAACGCAACCCAATAAGATAACATAAAACAAAACCGAAACAGATTGAAACAAAAACGGAACAAAAAATCGATGTATCAATTTTCTCTTTCTCAGGGCCAAACAACTTCAAACCTTGAGCCAACCATTTTTCCCAGTTTGCCTGAGAAATTTCTAATGATAGGCAGCTTGAAACAAAAACAAAATAAATCAAAACAAGAACACATTGTTTTTTGAAATGGTCACCCATTGTCTTGCCTTCCCTCAGGGGCAAGCAATTTTACTCACCTCCAAGCTTCAGGCGTCCCCCGTACTAGCCACCAATTGCCACAGTCTGGCTGGGCACAAATCATGAGCCACTCAAACAGGAACAAACTTTATTTTTGAAACTGCCGCCAATGCCCCGTATGCTCCTGGCCAGATTGCCGACCGACCCACGCGGCGTTCTCCCGGACCCCAACAGGAAGTCCCTCCTCTGGAATTCCCTCCTACTGCACTTCCCCAACCAATGGGAACTCTCCAGGAGTCCCGTAGCACGTAGAGGTGGACAGCAGGAGTCCAATATCCATATGAATGCAGATCTTAACATAATCATATCATCTCAATGGCTTGCTGGTGTCACCTTTCAACCAAAAATGCCATGCATCATATTACTTGGCTGTGGCTCTTAGCAAATTTATATTTCAAAGTAGTGTCAGTATTAACATCCACCAAGGTGGAGAGTTCCCAACATGTGGTATTGTGACTTAAATTTTTACCATTGGTGCATAGTGGTGTTTCACTGTGGTTTTAATCTGTATTTCCCTCTTAGTAATGAGGTGGGTGCCTTTCATGTGCTCACTGGTCATCTGTATTTTAGCAATGAAGTGGGTGCCTTTCATGTGCTCACTGGTCATCTGTATTTTAGCAATGAAGTGGGTGTCTTTCATGTGCTCACTGGTCATCTGTATTTTCTCTTTGGTGAAGGTTGGATTCAAGTTTTGCCTACTTTTCTAAGGGGTTGTTTATCTTATTGCTTTGTTAAAGTTCTTTATAACATCAGGATGTGAGTCCTTTGTTGATCATTAGGTGTTGAAAGTGATATTATACTACAGAATCACACACCCTCTGATTTATTGATGACAACAATTTTAAAATTCTTTACTCTAGTACTAATGAGCAAACAGAAACAGAATAATTGGAAAAGACAAACAACCATGTATGTTAGTTCAAATTAACCCTCCCCTTCTCTTCTTCCCAGGTGTTATTATTGTCCCCAGTACTGGTGTTGGTATTGTCCTCGGAGGCTACATTATAAAAAAATTGAAACTTTGTGCAAAATTTGCGATGATCTGCAGCGGTGTGTCTTTACTGTGTTTTTCAACCCTATTTATTGTTGGCTGTGAAAGCATCAATCTAGGGGGCATCAACATCCCTTATACAACAGGGTAAGTACCTCTGAAGAGCCATCCCCTGTCAGCATGACAAAGTGGGAGCCCATAGTGTTTTATGTACTCGGGTAGGATGCCTTTCCTCCTGGCTGTCCCTCCTGTGCATGCTCTGTCTCTCCAGGTGGAGCCCAGGCTTCTGGCAGGCAGAGGCCAGGACCTTGCCTTTGTCCCTGACCTTTTTAATCCTCAGAGTGTCCTCCATACCATTTTGGTGACAGAAGATGAGGAAAGTGCTAGTTGGATTAATGAACACTGTTGTTTTTAACATAATGTTTATTTATTTATTTTTGTTTTGTTTCTGGCACCAGGGATTGAACTCAGGGGCACTTAACCACTGAGCCACATCCCCAGCCCTGTTCTGTGTTTTATTTAGAGACAGCGTCTCACTGAGTTGTTTAGCACCTTGCCTTTGCTGAGGCTGACTTTGAACTCATGATCTTCCTGCCTCAGCCTCCTGAGCTGCTGGGATGACAGGCATGCACCACCACACCCAGCTAACATAATGTTTTGAATGGGTAATATATTCACCTAGCTTAAAAGCCTCAAATTCAATGAAAATACAATGTACACTGAAAAATCATGCTTTTATCTATGCCTCCATCTCCTACTTCTCCCCATTTCTCCATCCAAAGATAAACCAGGTAACCACTTTTATTCATTTTTAAAATATCCTTCCTGAGCTTTTTTATGCAAGAAAGTATAAATATGTCTTTTCAATTTTCTTTGTTTTATATGCCACATACGGCATTCTACACACACTCCTCTGAGCTTTGTTCTACTGTAATATAAGCACGCGAAGCGTAAACAACCCTTATACTAACCCTTTGGTGCATCATTCTTCTAAGTGCTTTACACATATTAACTTGTGCATCCTCACAACAACCCTATTAGGTTGGTGCTGTTATCATCCTGATTTTACAGGTGACAAAACTGAGGTTCAGACCACATGGGTCATTGGTTAAACATATAGCAGTGCTCCTTCTCAGAGACTCTCTTGCTCTCCACAGTCCAAGGAGCTCACTCTTCATTCTTGATCTTCTTGCCCCTCCTTTTAGTTCCCTCTTTGCAGTAGCACTTAACATTATCTGAAATGATCTTGTTTAATTATTTTCTTTGTTCTTGTCTCTGGCTCTAAAATATGAGCTCTTTGAGGCAAGTTACTATATCTGTCTGCATAATGGTTGCCTCTCTGCCATCTAAAACAATGAGTGGCATTTGTTGCATGGATGTGTGGGGTGGATAGGTGGATAGGTGCTGCTATAAACATTGATGTGGCTGTGTCCCTGTAGTATGCTGTTTTTAGGTCTTTTGAGCATAGTCTGAGAAGAGGTATAGCTGGGTCAAATGGTGGTTCCATTCCCAGTTTTCCAAGGAATCTCCATACTGCTTTTTAAAGTGATGACTCCATCGTTTTCTAGCCAAAAAAAGTTACCTAATATTGATGTATTCTATTTCCTCATATGGAGAATTGGTAATCATGTCTATCTCTCCCAGCATAATTAAAATAAAATACATATTGTTGAAAAAATTAAAATAATGCAGAAGGTTAAAAAATAAGAAGCCAGTGTCTTCTTTCCTTATCTTCAACATCCAGCTTAAATCATTCAGATATTTTAAACAATACTTATGTTTTTGATTTGAAGGATTATTTAAGGGAAGGTTCTTATATTTACTAACAAAGAATCCAGCGTTTAGAATGTGCTGAAAAATTATTTTCTCGTCTTTATTCCTTTCCCTTGTGTTCATGCAATAGAACTCAGCTATTTTTTTCTTCTTCTTTAAAATGTGAATGAATGTCACCAGGGATGTTAGGCATATAGTGTTGCTGAATTTGGCAAGAACTCAATGCAAATATCCATCTTAGTTATGTAAATTCATGATTAAGGGCACACCTGTTCTCTGTTGATTGAAGTCATCCAAGGGAAAGCAACCTCCTGAGGAGTGCAGAACCTAATTGTTCTGGTCTTTGCAGACTGACTCCAGTGAAGTTTACGAATTAACAAAGGAAAAATCTTATTTCCATGGAGAATTTCTCTGGCTTCCTAACTACTTTTAGGAAGATAGTCTGAGAATGAATAAGAAAAAACAATTTTGAGTGGTACGGCAGTAGAGGCATGCCACTTTTAGAATGTGGAAAAAGGTGTGTGGGGGGTGGATCTGTTCTTTATGTAGGTGTGAGCTACAGTTCAGCTTCACCCCCTTGCCTGGGTTCTCTTCTGCAGTGTCCAACCTGCTCTATGGTATGTGACTGCCAGCCTGGTAAAAACCATATTGTGCTCTGAATGATTTTAAGGCTTGTACTTTGGTATTCTTTTCCCTCCTATGAAGTCAATAAAGAGAAAAATGGCACTGGAGAGCAGAATCTTTGTTAGGCAGCTGTTTGGCTCAGGAACAGTGATTGGCACTTACCTATGTCTTTTATGTATAATGCTTACAGCACTTACAGCATTGCTCTAACGTATATATTATTATCCACATTTCAATGAAAGAAACCGAGGCTTAGAGATTAAGTGATTTACTCAAGGGCATCAGTTAATAAGGAGTGGAACAAAATCACACCCTGATGACCTATTTCAGAGCTTGTGTTCTTTCTGAACACCACACAGAGGTGCTGTTGACATAACCTATTTCACACAGGCGCACACCTGTGTGTCCATGCCACCTTCTTACTGATTGGGTGGTAGAGCTGGCCTGCACCTTCCTCACTTCTGCACTGCTCCCTGGTATTCCAGGGCAGCTGAGGCACATGCGCAGTGCTGTAGCTCTGCTCGTCTGCTGCACCTGCCCTCCAGCTCTGAAGTCATGCGGTAGAGGTTTTTAGCTTGGCCTTGCTCCACACTAGCTGCATGGGCACAGGAGAATTACTGGACTTCTCTGTGCTTGGTGTCTATCTTTTTAAGGTGAGGAAACAGATAGTATTTAGCTTGTTGAATTGATGTGAGGGCTGAATAGGTACTTGGTGAATTTCTTAACCTTTCTTTGCTTGATTCCTTCCCTTTCCTTTTCACACTGGGGATCAAACTCAAGGCCTCACATGGGCAAGTGCTCCACCACTGAGCTACATCTGCAGCTTCTGTGCCTTAATTTCTTTCTTTCTCTTTTTTTTTTTTTTT
>NW_026000093.1:10612893-10648315 GCF_001458135.2 Marmota marmota marmota
AGAGAGAGAAGAGGGGAGGGGAGGGGAGGGGAGGGGGGATAGTAGAGGATAGGAAAGGCAGCAGAATACAACAGTCACTAGTATGGCAATATGTAAATCAATGGATGTGTAACTGAGGTGATTCTGCAATCTGTATATGGGGTAAAAATGGGAGTTCATAACCCACTTGAATCAAAGTGTGAAATATGATATATCAAGAACTATGTAATGTTTTGAACAACCAACAATAAAAATTTAAAAATAAATAAATAAATAAAATTCCTTCTGTATAAAAAAGGAAAAACAGAAAAATTCATTGACTCAGTGAGTGGAATGCTGGTTGTCAGGTGCTGGGGAGGGGCAATGGGAAGTTACTAATCAAGAAGCTTAAAAGTTTGAGTTAAGAGATGAATAACTTCTAGAGAAGTACTGTTCTGCACACACAGAACTGTGCAGTGGTGGGCCTGGGTGCAGCACAGCCGGAGTGCCTGCTTAGCATGTGTAAGGGCCTGGGTTCCCCCCAACACCAAAAGGAAAAAAAAAAAAACTGTTAAGTGGGTAATCTCTCATTAAGTGTTTTAAACATAATAAAATGAATAATTTTAAAAGAAGAAACTTTAGATTTGAGAATCCAATTGAGTTTTCATTTTGAAAGACCCCAGGAACTGTAGCTAATCTTCTGGCTCATCTCCAACTCAAGTAGTTTCATTCCCAGCACCCATAATTTCCCTGAGGTTTTATTTAGAACATGTGTTTGACTTTCCTCTCTGTGTCTGAATTGTGTTTCACATGGGTATGTCCTAATGATCCTGTGGCCCAAAGAGCTGGCATTTACTATGATAGCTGTGGCTGAAGTAAGACTTTATCCATATACATTGTGGACTGTGAGCTATCGTTCCTCACTCCATCTTTTTTGTCAAGTAATTTCTAAAAATTGAGTTAAATCTGAGGTACAAAATTTCTAACCAGTTCTATGTCTTGATAAATCATTTAATAGTTCTAGCATTATTATCTTTCATTTGTCAAATGTCATCTCTTTGAACTTAGAATCTATTGTATCATCTTCTGGTTATGTGACTTCAGCTACAGGGCCCAAACTTTCTCAGGGGTGATTGCTTGAGCTGCCACCTGATGGGGAAATGATAACTTTCTGTCTGGGCAGTGGTTATTGGAAAGGGTGGTGCACCCCGTCCCACTCAGTTCCCAAATCTCAAAGGTTGTGAGTTTCTTCTCTGAGAATAGGCTTGCCCCTGTAGTATTCAGATCACAGAAATTAAATAGTCTACTAATCCATCCCTTTGTCTCAGCTTCCCATGGGGGCCTCTCATCTTCCTTCCCACCACACCTGTTCTTTCGATAGTCAATACAGCATGCTTTAATGTACCAGCCTTCCTGGTTATCTGGCATTTCTGGCTAGGTCACTCCTAAATTCTCTAATTACACCATTCATCTACTCATCTGTGTCTCATGGACTGCCTCATCTATGAAGATTTTCCTGTTTAAATATTTTGCATGGAAGGCAGCTGGCTTCATTCATAATGGCAAATAAAAGGTATTTCAGAAATAAAAAAAAACAAAACAAAAAATAAATAAATATTTTGCATGGTTAAAAATCTTTTATTTATTATAATCATTACTAATTTCTTTATTATAAATTTACTAATTTTAAAGGAAATTACTGAAAATTAGAGGGAAGAAAGTTTACTTAAAGGATCTTAGGTATATGTATTTTTGGATTATTCTAGCCATTTTATTAATAGGCTTAGCTTAATAAGTTATATTTCTACCTGGAAGTATCTGATACCGTCTATTTTTGAGCTCTGTTTAGAGATAGAAACAAAATTTGCTTTTACTTCATTTTAGGAGTAGGGAGAGGATAAGAAGTATGAGCAAATATTCTTTCCACTTTGTTTTAAATTTTGTAATTAGGATCTAAACAAATCAACATTGAAGTCTGTAAGAATACATAATATCTCTATAAAACATAATAAGGCTTTTTGTAGCAAAAACATTCATGACTATTATATTCAGGACCAAATTTACCAATCCATAGCCTTATATTAACATAATTGATAGAAAAATGTTCACTATGTAATGTGAGCATGAAATAAAATAGAATTTAGAATTCTATATATGATCTTGATAATGGTATGTTAATGTTAATCTAGCTGCACACTGAAAGAATAAGAAAAACCATGACGTAGATATCTCTGAATAGTACTATTATGGATAAGTTTAATTTTTTAAATTCTTTTGTATTTTCCTAATTTCTATATTAAATAAATAATATTTTAATAGAAAAGGTCTTTTGAAACACTACACAAGGGACATCATTTTATTAATACTAATTCTGTATTTGCAGAGATGGTTTGTATAAATTATGAGTTATTATATGTAGATGTCACGTTATACCTGGTTTTAATTTGCTGGCTAAAAAGCAGAAGAAAGCTTTAACAATAGAAATAACAACTGGATGCAGTGATCACAACTTCTACAACCACATCCCTCTAGTGAACCTGTGCTGTTATTGTATACGCCACTTCACTGATTATCCTTGCTTTCTGTGTAGGCAGAAAGGGTCCATGATAGCACAGGTGAAAATATCTGACCCAAGGTCCTGCAGATACCAAATGGCAGGCCTGAAACTTAGAGTCCAAGCTAGTTCTTTTCCCATTATTCTCTGTAGGAGCAAACTAGAAAAATACTTTTTGTTTTTTAAAAAGAAAAACATAATGGAGGGCTTTAGTACAGTTCATGTTTGTGATTGTGTAACTTTTATCCATTAATGCTTCTGCTACATGTTAATGGAGAGAATACCAATACCTTAGGGCCTCTATGTATGAGGCACATTGTTAGACACTGGACATATGTTTATTCATCAAATCCCTTTCACAACTGTGTAATAGAGACAGTTGGATATCTATTTTACAAATGTAAAATCCAAAGTTCATCACCTTTGTGAATTGTGGAGATGGAATTGCACCCAGGTCTTTCCAAGCCTAGTACTCAGGATCACTGAAAGCTGTGTCACGAAAGCAACATTAGAACCTTCTCCAGGAAGAAGGAAGCAGGATAAGCCAACCAGAAGAGCTTGTGTTAGAGAAAGCAAAACTATGGACAGTTACATAAAACTGCCCTGCTAGCATAGAGACTTGAGAGGACACACTATGGAGGTAGATAAAGCTGGATTTAAATCCATTTCTGACTCATTCTAGATAAATATGTGACTTTGGGCAGTACCTGCCCTCCTAAATCCAATTTCTTTGCTTGATCAGCATTAGTAATTGTAATTCTTATGAGGAATGAATGAGCTAACTTATGTGTAGAGATTTCAGGGCACACTGTATAGCAGCAAAATAGGGCTCTGCTAATGTGAGTTTTAAGTGATAATGATGAGTACCAGGATAATAATAACTATAAACCTGAAGTTGCAAAGCTTTATATAGTCAAGGAAGAATTTTAATACAAAGCCAAAAATGTAAGAGGAGTTGAGACATTCGAATTGAAGTTTTTTTGAGGGCTGAGATCAATTGATAGATTAAGAAATTATGAGAAGGGTACATCTCCCCCCCTAACTGATTAGTGTATTTCAGTGTGTGGATCATACTCCTTTCCTCCATGAGACTTGAGCACAGTTTGCACAGGTTCCTAATTGTCATATCTTTTAATAGGGAGAAATGAGGACAAAAAAGGTGAGGAATCTCCTTGTTGAATTATAGACACCAGAAGAAGTGTGTTAGCTGTGGAAGTTCAAGTGGTTTTTAGGTCTTAGGGTAGGCTGATGGGACACAACTTCTGGTTGTGTGTGTGTGTGTGTGTGTGTGTTTAGGGCAACTGTGTTCTTACATACCTAGGTGTAATGGCCATATGGCAGAAATTTTTTTTTCTTTTAGTTATATTAAAATTTGTTTTATTTCTATATATCACTTTAAATAAACATTGATTTAATAAAAGTGGGGCAATATTGCTGTTATATTTTCCTTCTAACTCTCTCCACCTCTTTTTTGTCTCCTTAGGTTTTCTTGAGGCACATCACTTCATCTCTTAGAATTCCTTATTCCTTAAAATTAGCAAACATACTAGCTAGTCTCAGAGACCCCTTCCATCTCCCTGTCTCTATAATTCCATGATTTTTATAGTAACATAGATGTGTGACTCTCGAGCTAGCAGTTTGGAACATGCAATTATGGGGCATTTGCTAGCAAGGCCCTTTCCCTTATTTTAAATCAAAACTTACATTGATTTATGAGTTAAAATGAATATTTCATTTGGAAAGCAACTGTGTTGCCAGACATGCTTTCATTTCGTTGGAAAGGTGGCGCATGGACCCTGTGCCCAAGGATGAGTGCTGTGCACAGTAAGTACCCTTTGTGCATTTCTGCTCCCATCCCGGGTTCATTTCTTGTTAGTGAAATATTGTTATTCAGGTTTAAATGCTTGCACTATTTTTAGAATCTAGGCTGTTTTCTGGAGAGTGAATTAAAATCAAAGAAGACATTATTCTTCTGAAGAAAGTTTCTATTTTAATCAGCATAGTGTAAAGGGTGAACCACATCAGCAGCTTTCGCTTTTGTTCCACAATGAAATGGCTTAGGACACCAAGACATTCACCCTAAAGCTGAGGAGTGCAAGTTAACAGCTATCATATGAAAAGTATTCAGTGGGCACTAATATTCTCTTTACCAGCTCCTCAAGAACTAAAATGCAAGCCTAGTGACTTTTCACGAAGGCCTAGTTCCTTTCACTGGTACTTAAATTTGTTGTCGCCTAATTTGATTTTCTTAGAGCTTTTCATATGGTACCATTTTTTGTATCCCATGATCCCTGAGAAAAGCAAACATACCCAGGGTGACCTGAGACTGTGCCTCTGTCTCCTAACCTCATGGAGGTTTTTGTCTTCCTGTGGTCAGTGTGTCTCCAGCATGTTGATGTTTTCTTCAGGTTCCTTCCTCTTGGAGGGACATATTCTTAAAGGACAAGGTTTTTGAACTCTGTGGCCATATATGTAGTAAAAGCACTTTGTTAATAGGAAATACCAAGTAAATAGCAACACTAGTAACCCTTGGTACAATATTGAAGCCTGCCATTTTTTGTGACTAAGCATGCAGGCATGTAAAAGCCATTTTATGTGGTCCTGGCTTGCATTTTAGTTCTTGAAGAGCTGGTAAAGAGAATATTAGTGCCCACTGAATACTTTTCATATAATAGCAGTTAACTTGCACTACTCAGCTTTAGGGTGAACGTCTTGGCGTCCTAAGCCATTTCATCCTTGGTAGGATGGGATAGGTAGTTGGCCTGGCATATGGTCATTGGTCTGAGGTCTTATTCTTAGCATTACTGACATTTGGTCCAGATTGTTCTTTATTGTGAGAGGTAGGGGGATGTGCTGTGCATTGCGTGATGTTCGGCAGCATCCCTGGCCTTTACTTACTAGTTACCAATAGCATCCCCGTGGTTGTGACAACCAAAATTGTCATTGCCCAATGTTCTCATGGTGGGGTGTGGGGAGAAGCAAAATTGACCGAGTTGAGAACCACTGGTCTAGAGTTATTTTGTTTAGCTACATTCAAACTTTAAAATGTTTGGATACGAAGAGTAATGAACATAATGATTACCAAAGTCTTGTGATAAATTGTTTTCTGTGGAATGACATGAATGAAGAACAGAATTGATATCACTTTCATGTTAGAAGGCTTTCTTGACAGAACTTTAATATTTCTTTGAATTTGTTTCTCCCACTGACATCTGAGAACTCAGTTATCAGTGAAAGGCTACAGAGGGGAAAAGCCTTGGAACAAACAACACTTTAAATTTATAGGTTACTATAAGGATTGGGATGGACTATGCAACTGGATAAATAGCACTAACATAGTCATTAAAGATAGGCTGTGGCATATAACAGACATTCCAAAATATTTTTTGAATGGATGTGTGATGGATGGAAGAGTGAAGGATATGCTTTTGCTAAGTCATTTAGCTTTAGGAATAATATTTCATCGGTGATTCATGGAGGGTGGCATGATGATAGAAGCACAGAGTCATGATTATGAGCACTGTGGTTGCTTCCATTCCTCTGTGGTCTCCTCTGGGGACCAGCCTGCCTCTGCTCCTCACTGATGTTGTGCACTTCTCTCCCCTGCCCTGTATTCCACTGGTTCTCCCCTCCCTTTATACTGATTGCCAGAATTGATTTTCTGAGAGCTTTCACAGTGAACCATTTCTTTCTATCAGACTCCATGATATTATGGAAAAAAATATTCCCACCACATTTGATTGTGCATCTTCATTTGGGTATTCCTGAGTAAAGAACTGTTTAATCATTCTTGTTTGAATCCAACTGGTGACGGGATTTCTAACCAATCATCTTTGCAAATCCTTCCTTTTGATTTCCCAGGCTCCATCTCTTTCTTTGAGAAGTTTTTCAAGAACCATTGAAGTTTTTGTTTAAAGGAACCAATATTGATAACTCTGATTGATGTATTTATGTGCTCACAATGATATTGTTGTTCAATACTGAAAAGTATTTTCTCTATTTTACAGTTTAAGAAATTGATAAATGTTTGAGATGAAGGATAAGCTAATTTACCCTGATTTGATCATCACAAAATGTATACATGTATTGAAACATCATTTTGTACTCTGTAAATTTGTACAATTCTTCTATGTTAATTAAAAGTGAAATAAAGTTGGGCACAGTGTGCACATCTGTAATCCCAGGGGCTCAGAGGCCGAGGAAGGAGGAATGCAAGTTCAAAGCCAGCCTCAATAACTTAGCGAGGCCCTAAGCAACTTAGTGAGTTGTCTCAAAATAAAAAATAAAATGGGCTGGGATGTGGCTCAGTAGTTAAGCACC
Source organism: Marmota marmota marmota (assembly GCF_001458135.2). NCBI lineage: Eukaryota > Metazoa > Chordata > Mammalia > Rodentia > Sciuridae > Marmota > Marmota marmota. The sequence goes on from NW_026000093.1 coordinate 10,619,726, forward strand.
CCTGAGTTCAATCCCTGGTACCAAACAAAACAAAACACTAGGACTGAATGGTAGAATGTTTGCTTAGCATGCATAAGGCTTGGACTCAATCCCCAGCACACTAATAATAATAGTAATAATAATAACAATAACAATAATAAATTAAAATTTTTAAAAAGGAGTTTCAGCCCAAATATGTTAAAACATAGAGCCAAGTGTTTACAGTAAGTGAGGAGTTATATAAAAATTCAAATTATTGGGCCTACACATAGGACCAGTTCTGTAGCATGAAGGTGAAGGATAAAATTGAGTCGGGACAGATAATTTGATCTAAAAAAACTACTGAATCCACAATACTAGAAAGCTGAAACTTTTTGTGTTGTGTTGTAAATTCCTGTAGTGATGGAGGGCAGCTGTTTCATGATGCTGTAGCTTTGATGAATGAGAACATCTTTGCTAATGTGGACAAATCACTAAATATCAAGGTGTTTCCTCTTGCTTTCATTTTAATTCTGCTCCTGGCTTGTTTCCTTTCTCTCAGACCTTCTCTGACCATGCCTCACAGGAACCTGACAGGAAGCTGCAATGTTAATTGTGGTTGTAAGATTCATGAATATGAGCCAGTGTGTGGACCAGATGGAATTACGTACTTTAACCCCTGTCTGGCTGGTAATCTTAGTGGTAATTTTAGTATTGTGGTTATCTTAGCATTAGAGTGAGTATATTTCATAAATTCCTCTTTTGTTGTTAATCGAACGTCCTGTGACAAGGACATGATAGAATTCATATGCAACCATGATAACTTTAGTCTCCTTTTTCAAGAGGCTCCAAATAACCTACAAAGTACTTTGGATAAACATCTTGTGGAAAGGGAGTTATGCATTCCTCTCTGTAAATTTGTACAATTCTTTTTTTTTTTAAAGAGAGAGAGAATTTTTAATATTTATTTTTTAGTTTTCGGTAGACACAACATCTTTATTTTATTTTTATGTGGTGCTGAGGATCGAACCCAGCGCTCCGCGCATGCCAGTTGAGTGCGATACCGCTTGAGCCACATCCCCAGCCCTACAATTCTTATATGTTAATTAAAAGTGAAATAAAGTTGGGCACAGTGGTGCACACCTGTAATCTCAGGGGCTCAGAGGCCGAGGCAGGAGGATTGCAAGTTCAAAGCTAGCCTTAGTAACTTAGTGAGGCCCCAAGCAACTTAGTGAGACACTGTCTCAAAATAAAAAATAAAATGGGCTGGGGAGGATGGTTTTGCTGGCGACGATGGGAGTGTTTAAATTTAGAGATTTGGTTCCATGTCAGCCCTCTCTACTTTACATTCCATGTCAACTCAGTAAAACTTGATAAGATTGGGCTCCTGGCCTTCCATTTGTTTTCTGCAGGGCCCCTGTAATGGATTTGAAGGTCAAGAAGACCACAGTTTGTGCTGGTGGAAGAGACAGGAAAGCACCTCCCCTGATTCTAGGAATATGGGCAATGGCAATTTTTCACAAACTATCAGTTTGGTTCAGACTCTTTTTAAAGAGTTTTTCACTTGTTCTTTTTAGTTATACATGAGGACAGAACGTATTTTGACACATTATACATACATGGAGTATAACTTCCCAGTTTTGTTATTGTACATGATATGGAGTCCCACTGGTTGGTTCAGACTTTTTTTTTTTTTATACTTTCAGAGTAAAGATATTTCTATCTGTTCAAGAATAGGCTATTTTGAGAATCCCCTCCTCTGTGAGTTATAAATAGGCTGTAATACTGTGGGAGAAGTTTTGCGGATTCTATTCCATTCTTTATGGAGCCTGGTTTGATTCTTTGCATAAGAACAGATCAGAGGGCACTGCTTAATTGAAAGGTTAAAATTGCATTTGCTTGTTCTGCGCAGGTGATGGGGATTAAACCATTGACTGGATGTTTTGAAGATGACATTTTTTTTTTTATTATTTCTGAGTTTGGAACTAGAGTGATAAGTTGAGAATCCTGTTGCTGGTTCCAGTATGTAATTGGTGAGCTTCAGTGTGTGACTGTGCTGAGAGGGAGGGTGAGATCTGTTGCTCTCAGTGGCTAAGCTCTTCCTCTGGTTCCTCTCCGTCTTTTAAGAAGACTGGAGGTCCTTTGCACAAAGATGGTCAAACAGCACCCACCTTTACCCCCGTTCTTACTGTTGCTCCAAGTGTTCACCACACGGACCAGTTCACTGATTTTCATTCAGTAAAATGCAACATAATAAGCAAGGAAGGTTAATTGACTGAGTAAACATTTGTTTTCAAAGGCGACGCCCCCCTAGTGAAGTCTTGGGACAGCGAATGGGAAATGACCTGTGAAGAGAAGCCTGTTGCCTCTGTGTTGCTAACTGACTTCCTCATCAAGCTTATCTTTTCCTTCTTTAGTGTCAACCTATCATTTTCTTCAGCTGCTGTTTTTCCCCTAGTAATCATTATTATTTTCCACAGGAGTGGGGGGAAGGGTTTTTGATTCAAATTTCGGTTTTGAAGAATAAAACACTTCAAAATGGCATCGTCTTCCCCATTTGAAGCCTTAATCCTCTCTGGAATTCTCACTTTGTGTATGTTGGGGTTCATGGCATACTCCATTAATGGGCACTTTCCAATAAGGCAAATGCTTCTAGTTGCATTTAATGAGTGGCTTGATTTTTGTTACTGGTGAGTTTGAAGGTGCTGATTTTAAAAGCATGCTGGTTAGAGGAAATTTGGACATGTGTACATACAGTTAAGAAGTTTGTCTTATACTCTGCATTGAAAACTAGAAAGTATTATTTTCAAAATGGAAATTTATTAACCAAAGGGGTGGCTGAATAGAAAAAGGAAAAAAAAAGTTCCTTCTTTTTGCTCTGCTCCTCTCTGATGCCATGGAGTTGGGGTTATTTGGGATGGATTTGGAGGTAAAGTTAAGCTAGTGCCTCCTCTGTGCCCTCTTGCTGAGGCTCTCTGGCTGTCCTGATAGATCCTTTGACAGGAAGGCATGAAAGGTGTGGCTGTGCCATCAAGGAGTTGAAGGGTGACAAACTGACCACTGATTTAATAAAATAGTATGTGATAGTTAATAAACAAATTGCAATGGGCACAGAATGGCTTCTGAGTCTGGAATTTAAAGGAGTGGTTGATATTTGTCAGATGAACCAGTAAGGGGTCAGGGCACATTTGACAAAGCATGTGATGAAGGACATCTAGTGGGTGGGCTTTTTCTGATGGGATCAAATCAATATCTCTACGGTGTCCCAAATAACAAAGCTGCTACTCATCTGGATGTTTTATAAGCTTCAAAAATGAATTTTATGCCATAATTATTTTCATACCATCAGCGCCCTTACACTAAAATTGCCATCTGATGTGGTGTCTGACTTAAGAGGGACAAGACTTGCCTCCTCCTCTTTCTACATCCAAGAATGAGGACTCAACCCACCAGAATTGAATGTTCCGAATTTTGGTGGGCAATGAAGTGTTCTACCCTCTTAAGTATTTAATGACAAAATCCATTTTTTAGAAGTTTAAAAGGATTCTGTAGCTGCATTCTTAACAATGGACATTTTCCAGCTTTATTGAATTATAACTTACAAGTAAAAAATGTATCTGAAGTGTACAATGAGATGATTTTATATATATATATATGTGTGTGTGTGTGTGTGTATACACATACACACACACAATAGACACTTTTTAATAATCCTAAAAAACAGTAACACATTCTGAATTGCAACATGGAAGATTTTAAGTGTTCACCATGTAATGAACATTTTTAAAATAAATTGTGATTAGATGATATATCTTTTAAAAAATCAAGTGACACAAGAGATTCACTTCCTTTAGCCGGTTTTTGAGCAAACAAGTACCTTGCTAATTTACAAGTCGGATAAGATGTACTGAATCTTTATGGTTTTCTTTCTCTCCACAACCTTAGCATACATTCCTACTCCGATTTACTTTGGAGCAGTTATTGACACCACCTGCATGCTCTGGCAACAGGAATGTGGAGTGCAGGACTCTTGCTTGGAGTACAACGTGACATCATTTCGTTTGTCAACTTTGATTTGGCCTCAAATTTGTTGGCTTTATTTTTATTTTTCTGGCCTGGTACTCCATAAAATACAAAGAGGATGAACTGCAGAGGCAGAGGTGCAGAGAATTCCCTCTGAGCACCATGAGCTCGCTCATGGGGCAGCCGGACAAAGCCGAGAAGTATGCCTGGACTAGATCATGTCCAGCTTTCAGCACCCAGGGAGAATTCCATGAAGAATCTGCTCTACAAAAAGGGATCCCATATACAGCACAGACCTACACAGGGCCCTTCCCAGAAGCAATAAGTTCTCCAGACTCAGGGCTGGAAGAGAGCCCTGCTGCCATGTAGCCTCACGCCCAAAGCTTGAACATGGAAGACTTGTTTTGTTGGTTGAGTTGAATATGGTGGCTTGAGAAACACCTGTGCCTTCTTTCTTTTTTTAACCTCAACAGATACAATCCTCAAACCAACAAAACTCAGTATACACAGCCACTGTCCATTGAGGGCTGGATACCTCAACAAGACTGAGAGCCTTTCCCCTCTTTTCTCCAAGGAGGAGTTTAGATACATTTGTTACCACTTTAGCTATGTTAATTTAATTTAATGCTCATGCTCCAGTATGGCATAAGGCTGAGGTCCCATGTTAACAAAAAGGCAATGGCCCTGCATATCATTAGCATACACTCCCAACAAAGGTCAGCCTGACCATGACCTTGCACTTGCAAATCCAAGCTTTTAGACATGAACAGCTACTGGGAGTTCTGCTACAAAGCACAAATGAATCTGCCTCAACTATGCAATTTAATTGGAAAAATGTTCAGTACAGCATGTTACTTTTGCTTATAGAGAATAAAGCAGATATGATTTTGAAAAGAGGAAGAAGCTGAGGTTCCTTAAAGTACTGTTAATAGCATTTTAAGTTGTCAATCAGGTAGAATTTTTCAGATGCTTCAAAGGAACCACATGCAGAGCACAGTGAGAGGAACAGCTATGTTGTTTCATAGGACACATTCTCTTTCAGTTTGTCTACCCCTTCAAAAGGTAGTTAGAGGCTGCTGAATCATAAATCTGAAGGCTTGAATACAAACTCCAGTATTCTTTATAAGGGGCTTTAAAACTAGTGTGCTACATAACATGGCTAGAAATTGATTTGAGATGCATCATGAAGAAAGAAATGGCTAATGGCTTTATCATCCAAGGAAATTGATGCAGAAATTCCTTTAGCTCGTAAGGACTGACATAAGATTAGTTAAGAATTGCAACCTTGACATTCAAAATAGGTGAAGAAGAAACTCCAGAGGTAAGATGAGTCCTACCCGAGCATTTTAGTTATATGCTTAAAGCACTGGAGAAATCTATATTGTTTTCTTTCTTTCTGTACAGAAAATTGCTGTGGCTGCTGTTGGAAATCAGTAATTAAATCAGAAAAGCTAAACCTGGGATATGAAAGTCACTTTGAATACAGGAGGGAGATCTGTGAGCTGGACCCGAAATATGATTCTAAGTAGAGAAAATGATTTAAACTACGCCAGTTTATCACATGAATTCTACTTTATCAGAGTTAGTACTTTTCCTTCCTTCTAGTGGAATGCCTGCTGTGATTTTGAGAGAGGAGTTTTCTGTTTTTAAATACACTTTGGGTTCCTTATCCATCATTCTTTCCAGAACCTTTCAGCATATCATTTAGACTTAGGCACCACATAGGATGCTTTTTATGTGCTTCTTAAGATAGGGGCCTCCTGACAGCACTAATGGACTGACAGAAAGTTACTCATGAGCTTTAACTGTGAGAGACTGAAAGGTCCAAACACAAATAGAATTGTGTACTCTTTTTACATAAGCCTAGGCAGATATAGAGCTAACTTGGGAAACGTGTTCTTGTCTGGTTGGCCCTCTTCCTTACAACAGAGGTGACTGGCAGACTGTCCCATGATTCAGGCTTTTTGGCCTTCATCCTTGTGTGGCTTCACAGGTGAAATCATGTGAAACCCAGGAATGACATTGTTCAAATGGTTCTCTTGGTTGCAAGCAATTTGCAGAGAGAGTAATCACTGTTAAATTAAGCAAAGTCTAAGTGTCTCAGGTGATGGAGACTTCCCTTTGTCCCCTGGGCTTGGCTCTCTTGCTGGGCTAAGATTGTAGTTCCACTGGTATCTGTCAAACTTTGGTCAATGTGGTGTACACCAACGGTTTGGAACACATTGCTGATTAACCCAGTGTCTTCTCTGGGGACTCAGGGTTCCTCTTTACCTCTGTGGAAGACCTGGATTCTTTTTAGAATGGAAAATCTCCTTTAGTGTTGGAGCTGTAGATGTGTAGAATGGGGAGGAGTGGTGGTTTCTTAATTTTTCTCTGATTATTAAGATATCACACTAAGAGACTTCTGATGGAATTGGCACTGTTTTTTGGTATTAAGATTGTTGGGCTCATCATGGGTAATTACTGCTCTTCCTCAAAAGGTCACCAGTTCAGCAGTCATGGACTGGGCACCAGCTACTTGTCAGGTACTATTAACCAATTAGCCTCTGAAATCCACAAAATCTTTTGAGTGATTGGGCCAGAACACAAAGAAATTGACCAGAAATGTGTACCACATGTTAATATTGTACTTCCTGATACATATATATATATATATATATATATATATATATATATATATATATATTATAAAAGTGTGGACAATTTTTCTCAGNATATATATATATATATATATATATATATATATATATATATATATTAGGTGTATCATTGCTGTGTTGTTGGTAAATGTAGAATAAGTAGTATAAGTCTTGAAGGAGTGATTATTTTGGAATATGTAACGATTCAGAATTGTTCCCCAAATGTATTAAGCTCTGGTAGCATAATTGGAATGTGACATAGCCAACTGAGCGACTATTTTGTAGATGATACCATCTAACCAAGTGTATAAGGTCTTATGTGTTTGTTAATAAATTGGTCATGTTACTTTATAGTCACACTCCTATTAGAAGTTTTAATTGTCACTCTTCATGCACATAGGCTTCAAATTACTTGTTCTGGCAAAAGTTCATCTTGTTCCTTTATCAACTGTAAATTACTGTATTATTTGCCTTTAATATGCAAATAATAATCCTTGAGTCCATTAATTTAGAAACACGCAAAGAGTTGGTGGAACACATTTTTGGTTATGTTCATTGGTATAAAATCCTTATTCCTGGTGGGTAGATTTATTTCTTGAAAACAGTTAACAGTCACTCAGAATCATGGTTTTGGGAGTGAGGGGAAAGGAAGAGCAGAGAGGACATAAATGATCATTTGTGGAGTGTTGACTATTTTTAGTGCTATTTTGTCAAACACTTAAATGTACATCATTCATCTTCATCCTTTTAATAACTTGCAAGGAGTTTATTGTTTTTGTTGTTTCTTGGTGGTGCTGGGATTGAACTCAGGGCTTCACATGTGCTAAGCACAGACTCCACCACTGAGCTACATCCCCATCCCTGTTTTTGTTAATTTTTAAAAATAGATGTGAATGTGAAAGGTAAAGTAACTTATTTAGGATTGTACAGAGAGGCAAAGTCAGGGTTCAGATATAGGTTTCTTTCACTCCGTTGTTCACTTTTTATGCTACCTAATGCAGAAAATAGCTTTCGGTTAACAAAGCAAGATATGATTGTAAAATCGTGAAGTTATTTCATTATATTATGTATTACTGTTTCTGAAGAATAGAGACATTATTATTTGTGTAGATAGTAGAAAACATCTGTAGGAACCATCAGCATTTGATGTTTAACTAGATTTCTCAAGGTAAATTTCATTTGTTTAGCCAAATGTAATATTAAAAATCACTTGTCAAAACAATACCTCAAATATTTTTATAGTTCATATTTAATAGAACAAATCCAATTGTGGTGTTAATATCTAGTTTCAGCAGAACTTCTGAAGAGATGCACTATGAAACATGGTAATTCAGATTTTTTGAATTGGAGCTTTGGGATGTCACATGTATGGTTTTTTTTTTTTTCTTCCTTCAGAATATCAATCAACCTTTCTATTACTATTATTGGCAAACATGAGTTTTAAGATTCCTAATAAAGGCTTAAAAATGAACATGTACAAAATACAAACCAAACCACTGACACAGACTGTTACCTTTAGTGGCTGTGACAGTGCACTGCAGCACATGTTAGAAACAAGGAGGTGCCACCAGAAGTCAAACTCGTGCTCCAAAGTGGCTGGGCAAGTCAAAACTTTACTTCTGCCAGAACCCCGTGCTACCAGAACCTGGCCTGCAGGCTTACCCCGCAGTCAGTCCTCCTATTCCTAAGTCTTAGTGCTGCCCTTTGCCCTGATTGGAGAACTCAGGGGTACAACCTACCTGATTGGTTAATTTTAAAACTGGGGCAGGCAAAGGGGAAGGGCTACAGTTAGGATGGCTACAATTGGATTCAATTAAGGCTGAATACTATATTTTGAAAATGGACCGCCAGACTTTTTATTTCTCACACACATGACTCAGAAGACTCAGGCTTCAGATTCTGAGCTCCTCCTCCCTTCCCCCGCCACGTAGGGCTTGTGTATATATGGCTATCCTATATGTTCACTAACCACTGAGAAAATGTTTCTTCAGTCCACAATCCCAGTTTGCATTCTTTGGTGGACTTGGAGCCAGAATATTTTTTTTCTCTTTTCTTTTCTTTCTCTTTTTTTTTTGAGCTTGTTTTGTAGAAACCCTTTGTGCACCAGGGAGAAGCTTCACAGTTTGGATGGACCTGAAGTCTTTGTGGGAATTCTGTATTGTACCAGGGAACAGGAGGTTAGTCCAGCCCTGGGGTGGTGGCCTGTGTGTGTGTGCTTAAAATATCATAGATGATAGAGAACAAGACTCTTAACCATTGATAAATAAGTGCATACTGAGTATTCTAAGTAGCAGATATCAAAATACTGTGTAACCCCAGAATTGCCTAGAGGACAGCTTGCAAATGCCCTGTTTAAAAGACTAGTAAGTAGCCTTTACACAACAGTGTGTTTCCTCTTCCATAATAAAGGGAATGTGTGGCTGGCAGGCGAGACTAGTTTCCTTGTGCACTTTATCTTTTCTGTCTTCTCTCCTTCATCTTCCAGGATTGCTGCTGACTACATCTGTCTCAGACTTCTTGTTGTGTTAGAATCAGATGTGTGTATGTTTAAAGAGGTTTCACTTTAAGCACTTCATTTTAACTCAGCCCTAAGGGAGGGTTCTAATGTGACCAAAACCTTCCTTAGCTGTTTGCTTCTGCAATATTGGGGGGAAAAATGCCTTGGTGCTAAAAAGCATTTAAGGATGCATGTTCACTACTGAATTCACAGTATTTCACTGATAAAGGGCTGCATGTACTTTGCATTTGGAAGTCTGGAAAAATTCCCAGAAAATAAGCGCCCATTACTCTCATTTCTACAATTAACCTATGAACTCTACGCTGCAAAAATGAAGAGTATAGGAGGGGATACTTTTCTATGGAAAACTCAGTGCTTTTGATATTTAGTTTAGCCAGCCAGAATAATCAGATGCTAAAAATAATTTCAGAGAAAGGTAAAAAGAAAACTATTTAACTATTTCCCATGATCTTTTCTTAGTTCTCCTCCAAAAACCTTACAGCCCTGTGAGGTGTTTTTAGCAGTGGGGTTTTGAGGATGTCGTCTTTTCCTGGTAGTCTATTCTACATGTCAAAATTGAAGGAGAAACGGTTATTGAAGGCTAAAGTAATTGTAAGGACATATTAAACCAAAGTGGTGAATGAAAGAAGCTTCAAGTTTGTGTCTAGAAATTAAAAATAAAAATCATTGGTAAAACTTGATAGTGGGCATTTTACTTAATATACCTTCATATACCTCTACCCAAAACACCAACTGTTAATTTAGAAGCATGAAGTGGGAAGATCAGCCTCTAACACTTTAGTTTAAGGAAATGTAATACCGTGTCCAATAAATACCGTGTTGAATAAACTGGCGTTAGGATCTCAGTGGAGCGTGTGATCTGTGTGAGTGATTTTTCTGTGTAGAGGTGTGCTTGTGATGAATGGCTGTTTTTAGTTTGTTAAGTTTGATTTTGTGATTTTTAGGATTAATATTTATTTGGAGACCTGTTAGGGTAATTTTAAAGATGTTTGATTTTCTTGTGCTTGATGAAACTGATTGTCAATGTACTAATAAACCTTGGTTTACAACATCTTGAATACTTGATCATTGAAAATTAAGGGAAAATATTTTTAAAAAAGAAAAGAATAAAGTGTGTTGGATTGAAATTAGTTTGTCTCTGAATTTTTTTTGAGAGATGTAGCCAGAATGCCAGTGTGATCTCCCACCTCTTCCAAAAAATCAACTTCTTACCCAACTGATAACTTTATATTGAAGCAGAATGTTTTATATGTAAACTATTAGGATTACAGTTTTAAGAGCCTGTTGAAGCACGTTTTCCACTGAGTCACCAAAGAGAATCCTTTTATGTTATTTATCACTTATTTAAATTCACAACAGATTTTTGGACTGTAGAACTCTGTGCATTATGAACTATGTGCATATTAGTGTGGTTTGTCAGGCTATGCTTAAATAACATGCTAACCCCCAAATCTCAGTGGCTTCACAGCACACAGGTCTATTTCTCACTCACACTGTATGTCTATTATGGGTCTGTTCTCTGTAGTCCCTCAGAAGCCCAGGGGCAGAGGCTCCACCATCTTGTCGCTGTGCCATCTGGAACTTCCAGGGTTGGTCTTGGTTGCTGGAGCAAGAAAAGTAAGATCCCAGAAAACAGCCAGTGGGCTTTTCTTTTTCTTTGCTTGGAAATAACACACAGTATTTCTGTTCCCATTTTCTGACCTGAACTAGTTTCATGCTTTTTCCTAACTGCCTGGGGTCCCTAAAAGAAAGGGCGAATGATGAGTATTTTGGAGGGTACTATTTTTTGCTGCACACTTGACTATCAGATGTGAAAAAAAAAAATCTTCAAAGGAGCCCAATTCATTATTCTAAATGTTGGCACACAGGGCTGGGGACGTCACTTAGGGGTACAGCGCTTGACTAGCATGTGCAAGGTCCTGAGTTCAATCCCTAGTATTACAAAAACAATCAAATAGTAAATTTTTAAAAATAAGCAAAAAATTGGTATATAAAGAGAAAGTCTCGAGTGTAAAAAAGAATGATTTCAAAGGAGGGACTATCAAAACTTGATCAACAAAGCAGTCAGAAGCCCCCTTCGTCCTACCTCTACCAAATGACAGATTAATCATTGTTTGATGAAATGGCCCAGAAGTCAGTACTGTGGGACTGGAACAAGGACTGGTGTTCAGACTCCACCCGGGGAGAGAAAAGCACTGGATTTGTGTACACACACACACAAATATATATATATATATATATATATATATATATATATATATATATATATTACAANTACAAATAAACATTTATCATTTCTTCAAACTCCTCTGTACTATCTATTTTGAAATACACAACTCAATGTCAACAATAGTCGCCCTATTGTGCTGTAGAACATTAGAGTTATTCCTTCTGCTTAGCAATGTGTGAGACCCTGGATTGAATCCCCATCACTTGGTGGAAAATAAAACAAACAGAAATTATTTTTTTTCTACACAACTGCAACCCTGTGCCTGTTCACCATCCTCTTGTTACGAGGCAAACGCCTGCCTTGGAGCTGAGGCAGCCACAGCAGTCCTCTCTTGCCCATTCTTGTGATTATTCCAGAAACATTTCAGATATATCACTCAGAGTAGCAGGCATGCGTTTATTAGACGTGATAGGAAAGGGGATACTCTAAAGGGAGAGAGTGGGTCCTCACAGAGGAGAGGAACGTTTTGCCTTTCCTGCCCTCCAGTTTGATTGGGAGTTCCAGGGACATTTCCAGAGAGTTCTGCCTGTCCACCTCTTGGCTTTTGACTGACAGAAGAATGACATCAGATTTTCAAGTCCCCACTATGCTTGGTAAAGGTTTAGGACAACTCTAGTTCACTTTGGCCCATGCCAACCAGTTCTAATTGGAACCTGTTCTTACAGATTTTGTGATTAGTGGGAATTATCTCCCTGAATTCTAGGGTCATAAAAGTCCCCCCTCCCCTTCAGGGTAACTTATGTTCTCCCTATGGGCATTTCTGGTCTGGATTTCTCCTGCAGACAACAGATTGGTTGCTGAGGAAGGTAACATAAATCCTATTGACTTAAGCAGGGCCAGGCTGCTAGTAAATTGCTTTTTGAAAGAAAGCATGTGGGATCACACACTGGGCCCAGTTTTTAGAATTATTCCCTTAACCTCATGTTCCCACCACTCAAGCTATTACCTATCACTCTCTCCTTCTCTCCTTTCCTCTCCTTCTGTCCTTCCCAAGTTCTGATAACCACTGTTTGACTCTAAGTCTATGAGACCATTTCTTTTCAGCTACACATATAAGTGAGTACATGCACTATTTGTCTTTTTGTGCCTGATTTATTTAACACAATGTCCTCCAGTTCCAGCCAAGCATTGGATTTGGTGGTCTCTTATGACTAACGACATGGTTTTCTAAATAAGCTGGCACCTAAAACTTTTGGGTGAGAGGCGGAAGGAGGTAAAAGAGACATGGAAATAACAGCAGGACTCATGGGTTGAAGTGCAAAGTGGTTAAATTTAGACCCTGTCCTGAGCACTCTGTAGGTGGAAAACAGGGCAATTGATTTCTACTTCTCACTCCTTTTCTCCTGTGCACACTGATGATGAAGGGTTAGAGTGGTCCAAGGTGCATGGGTTTTGGGGGGTGGAGGTAGTATGTACATGTGCTGACTAGTAAACTCTAATTTCTCCTCTAGCTTTGTACATTCAAGGGAAATCTTCACCATTCAAAGAGCAAATAGTAACCCATGATCAAAACTGCCATAGTCTCTTCAATTATGTGTGCATAATTTAGGTAAAAGGATTCTTTCTAATTTCTTAAATTTGCTACATCTTTGGGATATAAGCAGAGACATTTTGATATTAGGTTTTTTGAAACAGACACATCAGAAAATGTTTCACTTTAAGAAATGATCAGTGAGGGAAGGTTACATAATGTGGTCAGTTCTGTTTCTTGCTTTAGCCCCAGACTTAGTATAACCTCAGGGTTTTTAAGAGCTGTTAAAAAGCATCTAGTTCCTTTCTAATTTTTAAAATTGCAAGTTGGGCAGAGAGAGTGTTTGTGGCTTCAGCCCATGAGAGCCAAGAAACATTTTTAATTGCAACAAGTCACTGGAAAGCAAGGAGGTCGATATTCAATGCTCATTTTTGAATTTAAATGTCAAAATCTGATGCGGTTCCAACTCATAATACCAACATAAATCAGTAGAAATCTGAAACTGTTCTTTGGTTTGTTGTGATGGCTAAGGTCCTAAGCACTGAAGAAAGAGTAAACTTGGCATGGATCAAATTGTTCTAGATGTCTTCCTGTCAAATGGTAATACTGAGAGGAGAGATGCCCCTTCAGAAATCCTGCTAAGTGGTGGCTTTGCCCCACCTCCAAGCAAAGATGTCTTTAGTTGCGCTAGAGTGTCACCTAGTGGTCCTTATGGAAAACACATGCTCTGCTAATGGATCTTGTTCCTGCCTTGAGAGAAAGGGGTTACTGGGGTAACTCATTGTGAGTGGCAACGTCCACGACTTCTCTTATTCCACTAAACCTACTGGAGGTTGAATTGGTTTGCCTCAATCTCTGAGTCACCTGCCCTGTTGGACTTGGGAAGTAGGGGATGTGGGGGAAGCAAGGAAGGTAGGGATAATACAGATTCTGGATCCCAGAGTCGTAGAAGACCCTGGTGTGGGGGCTAGAAAATTCAGACTGAAGGCCACACCTCTGCTGGATGCTTCTGTTCACCTGCTGAAGAACGAGGCAGTGCTCAGCACAGAAGACTCCGACATGCATGGCTTCCAATGCCTCCCACATGTTGCCAAAAGTAAGGGGCCAGGGGTTCTCCCTGATCCCAATAGGAATAAGCTGATATTTATTTATTTATTCTTTTTAGTTACACATGACAGTAGGATCGATTTTGATCTATTTACACAAGCTTGGAATATGTCTTATTCCAATTAGGTCTTGTGGATATTCATGATGCTGAGATTCACTGTAGTATGTGCACACGTGTACATAGGAAAGTTAGGTCAGGTTCATTCCACTAGCATTCCTATTCCTATCCTGCCCTCCCTTCCCTTCATCCCCCTTTGTCTAATCCACTGAACTTCTATTCTCTCATCCCCATTGTTGTGAGTTACACCCACATAGCAGAGAAAACTTTAGAGCTTTGGATTTTTTGAGATTGGCTTATTTCCCCAGGCATGATAGTCTCCAGAGCCATCCATTTAGCGGTGAATGTCATAAAGTCATTCTTTATGGCTGAGGAATGATCTGATTTTTGACACTTTACTTCCTCCTTACAGTGGGATCTCTGAAGGTATCTTGCTTGCAAAGTCATCTACCAGTTCAGCTGTGGTCCTAGCTGGCTGGAGAAGTATCCGGCTCTGTTGAGAAGGACTCTAAGGGCACGGCTGCTCTAGCTTCATGAGAATGTGTCCTCATGTATCCCTGGCACATTTTTAGGACAAGAAAGTACAAATTGTTATGTACTTGCCATCCTTGATCCAAACTTCTTTTATAACTTATTATTATTTTTTAATATAAATTCTAGAGTAGTTTTAACAGAGGTTTATGTGACTTAAGCTCAAATAGTAAAAATTAAGAGTTTGAATGTCATGCTCATTGTTCCTTCCTTGCTGAATGGGGTCTCATTATCAACTGGGGCCCCTCTGAGGCTTTTCTTTTCATTGACCTTGTGTATGTGTACGTGCACGTGCGCATGCGTGTTTAAATGGAGAAAGGAGAGGCACAGAGACTCACTTTGTGGGGACAGGGTGATGCACAGTTGGGAAGTTAGCTCAGTCCTTCCAGGTATTATTTGTCATGGATTGAACCAGGCCCCTTGGTCAGTCAACCCTGAAGGGCCCTTCAGTTTCTGAAGTACAGTCTGAAACACGGCCCTGCCTGAGAGGCCCAGTCTTCTCTTGCCTTTTACACATGACAAGTACAACATAAATATGGAATTGTACTAAAACAGGTTCTCTGGGATAACAAAAACTTGGCTTAGTTACTTTTTACAGGAAAGGAACAAGAAGCCAAGCACATATTGCATACTCTCTCTTATATGTGGAAATGAAAACAAACATTGACCTGAAGGTAGAAGACTGATTACGGACATTGGGAAGGGTGCCGGGGCTGGGGAGGGGTGACGGTGGAAGGGTGGGTGGACATGATCAGTGTGTGCTGCATGCACATATGGAAATATTACACTGAATCCCATTAATATGTACAGTAGTGTGTTGATTAAAAACAAGAAGGTACTAAGATGCATCTTTAGACAATATTGTTATCGTAAACTCTTCTGATGATACTAAGGTTTCCTCAATCCATCCTAAGTTTGATTGGCAAGTCCTTGAATCCTTTGCTTTTATTTTTTGTCCTTCATTTTTAACCTTCTGATCTCTGGACATTTCACAGATCCTTAGCCTGTCTACCTAAATGCTAAATCTGCTCAAGGGGAATTGGAATAGAAAGTAGACAGGGCTTGTCAGTCAGAAAACGTGAGGTCTTGAAGAGGGGTTAGGTTTCCATAAAGCTTCATGATCCCCAAAGAACACAAACGGCTTTTGTTAGGTCTTCTTGCTTTTGGAAAACTCCATTTGTGCTGCCCAGGATCAGCTATATAATTCGCAGGGACCAGTGGAAAATGTCAATGTGGGGCCCTTTGTTCAAACATTGCTGAATCCTTCAAGATGTAAGGACAGAACATTAAAGTAAGCACAGGCCCTTTGCAACTTCCCAGATTGTGTAACAGGAAACCACCTGGTGCTGCCTCTGCCACCACATCCTTCTTGGTGGCAGTGAGGTAAATCCAAGTCACAATCTTTGATCTGATAATGTTCTAGAATGTGTGGACTTAATGGGGGCAGGCGGGGCTTCACAATTATGGTTAATGTTCCTTCATGTAAGTTGAGATAGGACTCAAGTTAACTTGCAGGGAACAGGTGTACCACGAAAACTTGGTTTAAGTTCATTTCTCTGAAACAGATAAAGTTCAAACACCTTTTATTTCAAGAATATTGCTTCTAGACTTTCCTGAAGCCAGAATTGTTCTATAAAAGTATCACAGAGTATTATACAGGATTAAAAAAAACACAGTATACTTCCTAATATCTTGGAATCTTTTTTACAAAGCACATCATTCATGACCATAAATATGTTTATTCTGTCATTCGGCCAATGACACACATCTGATAAACAGCTAGTTAATTTTAACATATGTACAGAGTCTATGATTAAGACTTGAAGTTACCAAAGATTCAACTATAACATGTTAAATTTTTTAAAGAGTTTACCTTGAACACTTAAAAGAAACATAATTTACCTAAATGCTTGAATTATCTAAAAATAAAAAGAAAATCACTGTTAAGCTAAACAAACAAACAAACAAAACCTTCTTGGGAAGTTGAATGGGCTCTGATGACTCCGATGAGGTAATCCTTTTGCTGGAATTTAAAAATCTAATACGAAACAAGAATATTTGCAAGAATACAGAGTTCTTCAGAAGCAATTTTGAACTATATCCTTAAACAAAACCAGAACTTGGCGATGGTCTTAAAAAGTTATATAACACAATGTTATAAAGTTAACCTCCCTTATGCTCTGTTTAAATTATGAGACATTGATGATTTTTGTTTATTGGAGAAAATTCGTTACATAAGTTCAAAACTACACATAATTTTTCAAATGCTTAAGCTTATTAACCAGGCCAAGAAAACAAAATGCAGATGGAAATAAAAGGTCTTTAGTCCTTTTTTTTCCTGTCAAGAAAATAACCACAATTTAGCAACCTTATTAAGTATACAGTGGACAGCTTGAGCCAGATGCAGACAGAGCAGGCAATCTTGGTTTTTTATTTATTTATTTGTTTATTTTTACCACCAACATTATTAGCCACGTCTTTCTGCTAATCAATTTTAGCAAGTCGAGGTAAAACACATGCAATATTTTCTGGCAAAAGCATGTTAAACAATATGTGATCCATACTGTGTGTCATCCTGGGGGATCTATTTGACTGTGTCACACTGAGAGCAAACAGGGTGTCTGTGATACATCTGTAAAACAAATTAAATGCACCAAATACACATGGCATTCCAATCTCAAAGTGCAAGATAATTGAATCCACAATGATGGCACTGAAAAATTCCAGTGGCTCAAAATGAATCAAAACTTCCTTATGCTGGCAACACAATGTCGCCAAGGGTGTTGGTTTTAGAAGCTTGGAAAGGCACAGTTTTAGCCATTTTGACTGGGTAACATTTACATATGCATGTCCCTATAATGCTCAAAAGATAATACTGGCTTAGTACCAAAACGAAAACCAAACAGAAAAAAAAACCCAACCTTTCTTTCTATTCTTGGCAAATAATGAATTCTGATGAGTCCCTGTGTGCACAACACTTGCACACTAACTCTTCCTGCACAAAGGTACCCAGGGCTGCTTGGAATGTTGGTAGCTATGATTGCCCTTATTAGTTTACTAATAAAAAGTTAAAAAAAAATACTGCATTTAGGATAAGGTAATAGTTTCATCTAATCAGGAGAGTGGAAAGCAGGCACTGCCTTCTAGATTGTAAGCTCTCCTTTGTGTCATTCTTCTCCATCCTCTCTGCTCTGCTGGAATGAATAGACTGGTCCATGATGGACATGTTGAAGGTCTGATGAACAGAGGCTCCACAGAATGCACAGGAAGATAAAACTGATCTTCAAAAACTTCTTCTCCTGGACCAGCATCCTGGGGAAGTTCTTTCTGATGCCTGCTGATATGGGCTGCAGCCTGGGGGTAGGGCTGGTGCACCAACTCTGTCACACCATTGCTACTGAAATCACTTTCAGAAAGGAGTGACCTCTTCATGCCCCATCCATTTTTCAGTTTTACCATTTCTCCAGTGTTCAGAATTCAAACAATTCACTTCTGGAATGTCATTATTCCGTTCAAGTTTACTCTCTAGACTTAATGTTGGTTGGTTCAAATGCAGGGTCTCCAAGGTTTGGCTGGCAAGGTCAAACGAGGTTCTTCCCTAACTGTGCGACTTGGGCCTTCATCTGACTCTGCAGAGGCCGAATCCACTGGCATAGAGAGCTCAGCAGAGACAATCAGGAACCCATCACCTTGAGCAGTTTTCGACTGACTTGTTTTATTCTGCTCAGAGTGACTGTTCAGCAGTGCAAATACTCATCTATACCCTTCAAGTCATTAGTCCAGTCAACCAGACTAAGTCTATAGTTGAGTCTGTACCTATAGATGTTTTCGTTCACACTGTATAGTTCCTCCGGGCCTTGCCAGCTCATGGCTGCCGTGAGACTGGGCAGATTAACCTTCCCATCCGTCCCATAACTGTCCTCTGTGGAGAGAGAGGTAAAGGTGTCTCATTAGTGCAAAATATGTTTCCTACTTAACTGGACAAGCAACTCACCCTGCAAATCAACTCAAAATAGAACACGAAAAGGTATTTTTTCCTAATCAAGGAGTGGCCTTAATTACAAAGGTAATTGTGTGACAACTAAAAATTGAAAAAAAAAAAAAGCCAGGTGTGGTGGTGAACGCCTGCAATCCCAGCAACTAAGGAGGCCCAGGTGCAAGGATCATAAGCTTGAGGGTAGCTTGGGCAACTAGCAAGACCCTGTCTCACAGAATAAAAGGGGCTGCGAGATGTAGTAAATCATCCCTGGGTTCGATTCTCAGTACAGAAAAAGAGAAGAAAAAATGGAAAGAATAAAGATCAAACAAATAAAAGCTTTTCCATGTAGACATGGTTGGTGTTGGAATTGGCACCGTCCTACCCATTAGAAGACTTGAGTTTTACTGTCACTCTGTCACCAGGAGAGCATGTGAGACTGTGTGAGTCTCGGTCAAGTGCCACTCCTCTCTAAGAGGAACTGGAGACTTTGGAGACACAACTGATTCCAGATGTTGGGGGGCAAAAGCACAAGATGAACCTGGAACACGCTGCTGGGCTAGAAATCAATGCAGTGCTCAAGAATGATGGGGATGAGCCAGCAGCACGCTGAAGCCACTGGAAGGACACCAGTGGCTGAACTTGGAACACTTGGATCCTTAAAAGACATAATGATAGCAAAAGAACATCCATGGAATAAAAAGAAGGCTTATCATTCCTTACGGATATAAATAGAGAAGTAAGAAGGGACATCACTTCTTTATCATGGAACACTACCTAAGAAATGGAAGGGACACCCAGCATCTTGGGAGGCTGAGGCAGGAAGGAGGATTGCTAGTTCAGAGCCAGCCTCCATAACCTAGCAAGGACCTGAGCAACTTAGTGAGAGCCTGTCTCATAATAAAATGCAAAATAAGGCTGGGGATGTAGCTCAGTAGTTAAGTGCCTCTGGGTTCAGTCCCTAATACAAAAAAAAAAAAAATGGAGGAACAACTGTAATGGAAGAATCAACAATTGCAGTCATCATGTTAACAAGGAAGAATCAAGACTGTCTGCAAAAGCTAGTAGGTGAATTACTTATTAATTGAAAAGGAAGAATAGCAATTATACAGAGGATTAATCTAGCAATCCACACTTTAGCCAAGTTATCAAAGGTTGCACCACCAAACAGATGACATGCAGCTTCTGATGAGATATCCTGAGGGTACAATGTTGGTTTAGATGTATTCCTGCCTCAAATGCAAAACCTAACAGTCCCATGATGAGGGAACATCAGACAAACCTCAAACTGAAGGACACTCTGCAAAACAACTGGCCTGTACTCTTCAAAATGTCATGACCAATGACAAAATGTTGAGAAACTGTTTCAGAAGAAGTGATACTGAAAAGAGGTGACAATTTACCGCAATGTATGGTTCTGGATTGGATTCCAGATCAGACAAAGAAAAGCCAAAAAACTGTAATTATGACATTATTGGGACAATTGGAGACATTTAAATATAGAATGTAGATTGGATGATACCTGTCAACACTGAATTATCTGATTTCAATAAATTTACGGCAGTTATGTAAAAAGATGCTCTGAGGAAATATATATTAAAGCATTTTTATAAAAAGAGGTATGATGTCTGCAAATTACTCGAAACTGATTTAGAAAAAGAAAAGTGCATAATATGGGGGAGGGGCAGAGAGAACAAGGGGAAATGATAAAGTAAGTAAGGTAAAATTTCTTGGAACTATTCTTGCAAGCTTTCTGTAAATGAAAAGTTAAATCAAAATAGCATGTTGAAAAATCAAAATAGCATGTTTAAGACCTAAAACGCCCATGTCCCTGTCCTGGGTTCTTCCAGCTCACAAAAGGAAGCCTTTGTCTTGGGCCATTCTGAGGTTCTTTATTCAGAGAGCAAAGGTCTGAGTAGGGTTGTTCTGGAGAGCATCTCTAGGCTAAATCTAGATGATTTCAAGTTGTGGTAATTGTCCCCCAACCCTCGAAACAGAAAGGTTGTGAAAACATTAAGAAAGATTCAAGAACACACCTGGTTCTCAAACTGAGTGGTAGTTCTTCCTTAATGACACAAAATATGGTAATGTCCTATGAGCTAGTGTCTCTACCCTCTTCAGGACACTGTTTCTTTTGTGGAAATGCTCTGTATTCTACTTTCCTAATAACAGCCGTCACTTCCTGGGGCTTGCTGCGTGATGTGCTGCTCTCAGCATGCTCACCAGCAAGGCTGGGACTTGAACCCAAGGCTGACTGTCTCCAGCACCTGTGTTCATACCCACAGTGCAGTATAGCCATGTCACCCACATCCATCATCAGAACCAAATGTTGTTCTACAGAGAGATGAATCAATACAAACCAAAGCAAGGTGGACTGTCTGGTTGTTGAGGTGGAGCTCCGTGTGGTCACCTGGCCTGGAGGACCTGGTGCAAAGGCTCTGGAAGCAGTCTTGCCAGAGCCAGGCTGCCCAAAACTACTCACCATAGTCCCACACTGACCAGTTCAGGACAGGACAACTGGTCAACCTCAGATTTTGGGAAAGGACTACTACTGATCGACCACCCAGGGAGAGAGGAAGAGAGAAGAGGAGAAGAGGCCTTCTAGACCTCATAGTCATACACTGATCAGCTCAGGACAGGACAACTAGTGGGCCTCAGCTTTTTGGAAAAGGACAACTGGTGGTTCATCCTGGACGGGGGCGGGGGGAGGATGGGGGGATAGAGAGAGAGAGAGAAACTTCCCCTTACAGCTAGTAGGCCCACAGCCATGACTGCCAGGAACTTTTTTAAGACATCAAAGAGCAGAAATGGTGACTTTCAAATGCAAAAGGAAAAAATAAATACCCTATCAACCTGTTGATCCTACTCTATTTTGCAAGACAGAAGTTATTGCTTTCAAATCAAGCTAAAAAATATTTCCTAAGTTGTGGGTGCCATTATTTTTTTCTTACTGGAAAAAGACTGCATAAGAAAAGCATTCAAACTCCCTTTGCCTCTGTAACTTTGTAACTATGAAAACAAGTCAACAAACAAAAACAAAAAGAGGGAACAGCTTTTTGAAGACCCTCTAAATAAATTGGAAGGTTAAATTTTGAAAATCTATAAAAAGAAGATAGTTTTAAAACACTCATAATCCACATTGTACATGATAAATTTTCTACAATACTCTGTCGAGCTTTTCAATTCCAAATTTCAGATATGATAGTTATCATTTTTCTCATTAATTTAAGATTAAGATACATCTAATTTTTTTTTTTTAACTAACAAAGTCTTAAGGAACTAAGGCTTTTGAGTGGGCTTAAGTGGTGTGCCATGGATGGAGGGCTCTGTACTGGTAAATGCCACCCAGACATACAGGTTTTTCTGCTGGCTCCACATATACAGTGGCTTGTTTTGCATCTGTTCCAACAAGACACAATGAACAGGCAAGGCCACATGCATGTAGGGTCCAGTGAGTCCCCAGGTTTGATTGACAAGGCAAATGTTCTCTTAGCAACCCCCCTGTTAAGATGTGTCTGCAATAACCATCTGCTGTAAGATGGTTCACCTTATGGATTATGAAAAGGTAGAGTCTGGAAATTCCAGCTATTTTGAATTGTAGAGTATCCTTAGAGTTGCCCCTTGGTAAGGAGCTTCAAAAGAAAAAGAAAAGTAACAAGTAACATCCTGTCACCCTTGTTCACGTGCTTCCCAAAGCTGAAGTTGCCAAAGCTGTGTCAGAGTGACTGCAGAAGCAATTGATTATTTAGCTCCTTGGGTGGCGGTGGCAGGGATCAGGAAAGGGGAGCATCCTGTCCCAGATGCCTGTCACTTAACTGCACCCCAAGTACAGTTAAACATCCTTCATTTCAGTTGTCCAGGAAGGACTTCATGGAGATAACTGACTCAGCTCTGACTAGGTGTGTGTCCTAAGTTACCTGCTAATAATACTCTTTCACCTCTTTCATGACAGAAGTGAGAGGATGCTAGACTGAAAATCCCTCAGCTGTAAAACAGAGTGCATCAAAACATAACTGTGAAGTCAATATTTAGTATTAGGTTCTTTTATAACGTTACACTTCAGAAATGTCTTAATGTGACTGCAGGGAGCAGGGAAAATATTCCTGGTGTATGAATCTTTTAAATGTACTTGGAGGGGGGAGGTGACTCAGGGTCGATGTGGGGAAGATGGAGTAAAGGAAAGAAGAAAAATGGGAGAGAAAATAGAAGAGATGCATAATGGCTATCAAATATCCTCAAAACAGCTTCTTTGGTTTGTTTCCATCTTCTTCAAAACCTTCCTATTGTCATTTAGCTTCTTGTTAGACAAACCAGTTGCTTCTAAAAGGAGGAATCTGAGACCCTAGCTCAGAAGGATGGAGGGAGAGGTGGCAGGATGAACAGGGTCCCCTGAAATGGCAATATTCTTTTATTTTTCTGAGAAGATATCCATCTGCATGGCGCTGATTGAGTCCATGTTTCTTTGGCAGAAATTTTTCTCCTAAGAGGATTCATTAATAAAGATTCTGGCACATCCATGCCTCAGTGTCCTCTCAGAAGAGGTGGCAAGGACAGTCCCCATCTTCTTCACATGGCATGCCTTTAATAGACCCTCCTGAGGTCTATGCAATGGCTGATATTCCTGGTGACCAAGGCACACATTCCATGTGTGGGTCCCCCCTCCAGAGCACAGTGAGGTAGGAAGGGATAGATGTGGCTGAAGGGGGAGAAGATGTCAAGGCTGGATGCTTATGATGTTCATGTGTCTCAATGCTATGTTGAGACTTGACTGAGTCTTGACTCTAGATATCCTGCCCTTACCTCCGGCACCTTCTGTGAATTCACCACCACCCTGCAGAACCTTCCACGTTCTCCTAATTACAGCTGCTTTTGTCATTGAATGACCATTAATGAGGAAATTCCTTTGGTTTACTCCAAGTTCAGCTGTAGAATGTCCTTAAATTTCTCATTAGTCCTTTTGTGTTACCGATGTTATATTAATAAAAATCTTTAATGGTTTCCATGAAACCTCCCACCAAATTAATTGGCACTACAAAGAGAAGAGATCTCCCACCCTCTCCCACGGCTCTGAAAGGCCAGTCTGTGTTTCTCCCCTTTCACATCATTCCATGCTCCAAAGCATCACCCAACAAGCACACAAGCATGGGGGGTGAGTAAATGCTTGGAGATGCAGCTTGCTGGGTCACTGAACTGATTTAAAAGCAAAGCGAAAGATCTGTAACCAGGGACCAAATGTGATGAAGAACACAGTTAGAACAAGCATGCACTCCAAGCTATGTTCCAAGACATGGTAAGAAGCAGAAATTAGTTTGAATGGTGAAAACATGCAATTATTGAAAAGAAGTTTCCAAGAATAAAAAAATAAATGTGAATACCTGTGTGGGTCATAGCTTCCTCCATCTTTATTTCCTGATATAGAAAAATACAAGAGTGATTTATGTTAGTTTGAGAACTTATAAAACCATTCACTATGTAGTTTTTCATGCACAACATCTAAACCCTAGAAAGAAACATATTGGGTTAAATACAGAGTGCTAAAATCCAGAGATTTTCTATTAGAGGGGTTCAAAATGAGGACTGAAAGCTACAAATAAAAAGGTTTAAAGTTAAAAAATAAAAAAAGTCACAGTTCCCATGAAAAAATAGTACTTATTTCATTTAAAAGCAGTGAAATAAGTACTTCCGGAAGTTCACATAATTCTCAGTAGAAGTTAAATTTGGGCTCTTTTTCAGACAAAACACTTGAAAAATGGACCCATAATGATCTCCCTTAGGAATAGTCTAGAAGGTGGATGACTTGAAGTGGAGCAGCAATAACGGACTCCACCTGGCACGTCATTCATCATTAAGGACTTTATCAGATGTCACCAAGTAGAGCTGTACTGTCATCACCAGTGAGTTAGAGTGTCATGTTCTTTTGGGGAGAGGTATCTGGGTGTAATATTTCTAGTGCCTCTAAGGGTTGGCTTAGATTCCAGGCCTTTGTGGGCTGTTTCTTTCTTTCCTTTCTTCTTTTTGTAAGATTTCAGGAAAAGGTCGTGAGATAAGCAGGATATTTGAAAAGATTTGAGCTGAGAGGGGTCAGTGACCAAGGGACCTATTCTGCAAGCCCCACCCTCTCTTGGCTTAGTGACTAATTTTCACTAAGTGTTAACTGAGAAGTGCTGATTGAGAACTGAGATGTGATCTCTCTCACAGGATTTATATTTTCTTATAGGACGCTCACAGCTCAGAAAACTTTAGGATCCCATAGTGGTGGACATTACAGGCAGGAAGGATGGGAGGGGGTCCCCTTTCTCCCTTCAAGTCCTACAGCCCAGAGAACTGCCCACTTTTATTCTGAGGATGCTGGCTCTGCATGGGACCCCCAGATACAGTTTAAAACTCAGCTGCATAAAAAGGGCTCCTGCAAACTGCTCCCAAATGCCTGTGAGTCCAGTTCTTTACTATTTGGGGGTTGTCAGACTCTTCTATATCAATGTCCTTACTAGCTTCAGTTCTTTCTCTCTCCTTCTCTGGATAGCTGATCTTTAAATTTTTTACATAAATATTGAGAAGCAGTGCGTATTCTCATTAACTGGTAAAAAGCTGGGGCTGATTTTGAAAGAGAACTGCATCTCCATGAGCCAGAGGAGAAGTCAGTTCAACACTTGCAGAGCAGGGACGGAACACTTGGCTGATTCCATACAGACCCTCTTATACTTTCAGATCCCAAGGGAATACACTGCTCAGATATCTCTATTTTCAGATGGGAACTATTGGCAAAAAGAAATCTAATTCATTGTATTACAGACAAGGGTTCAACTGGGGGAGGGACCCAAACTGTGACAAACAGAAATAGGGCGTTATGTGTTTCCATCCAAGTTCCCTTAACAAAAGAGGATCTTCTGATTTTCTTAGAGAGTATTTTATGACTGCTGACAGCAATAGCAAAGAAATCCTCAGTTTTGTCTTGTCTTCTAATAGATGCTTTATCAGGAATTGGAGTTTACTAATCACATAGACTTGAGGGAGAGATTGGAAGAAAACACTCACCAAATCACCTAAACTTTTTTTGTGTGTGTGCGAGGGGGTGTCCCAGGGATTGAACTCAGGGGCACTCAACCACTGAGCCACATCCCAAGCCCTATTTTTTATTTTATTTAGAGACAGGGTCTCACTGAGATGCTTAGGGCTTCACTGTTGCTGAGGCTGGCTTTGAACTCATGATCCCCCTGCCTCAGCCTCCCAAGCTGCTGGGATTATAGGCATGTGCAACCGTGCCCACCTTCACCAAATCTTTTGATGGCTAGTTTTTTGACTATTCACCCAGAGCTAAACTTAGAGACCAAATTATGTTTGGAATTGCCTAGAAATTTCCCTACATATCCAGAACTATATGTTTTTATGCATGTAGATATTTCATAGACAGAAAACTTGGTCACACAAAGAGATTTCTAGGCAATACAGAAAAACACAAGATTCTTGTCCTTACCAATTTCCAGGCCCTTCGGTCTTGGGTTGCACTGTTTATACCCTTGACAGCTGCGGAGCTCCATTAGCTGTACATGTAGCTGGTTCAAAATGCCCCGTTCTACTGTGTGCACGGTGTTTGTGAGCTGGGGAGGAAGAGGTAGAAGGACAGATTGAAGTTCATGTCCTGGTTGTTCTCTTTCCAACAATCTTTCTAAAGTGAAAACATATTATTGTACCTGATAAGGATCTGTATTCATATCGAAGTACTCCAGAAAGCCAGTGGCGAACTCACAGAAAAGAAAATTATGTGTCTCATTCACTGTCCGTAAACACCAGTAGGTGTTATTGTTAGAACTGGTACAAGCGCAGAAAGATCCCACTGTTGGATAGGAAAAAAAACAACACAAAAAAGAATGAAAAACCAGTCACCTCCGTTCTCTACACTGGAAGCATCAAGTGTTCTTTCTTATACTTCCTCCCATTCTATGCAAATTTGCTGTGAAACTCCATGAAAGTGGAAAACAAGATGGTGGGTTTGTAGAGGGTGAAGGTCAAGTGGAGTTTCAGCCTGATTCTCCCCTTAGTTCTGTTAGAAGTCTCCAAACTGGGGTGAATGCAGATTGGGAAAAAATTATCAGAACATTTCCTGATGGTTGTTTTTTACCTTTTTTGAAAAAGGAAAGAAATGGAACTGGTGCTATTGCCTGTTCTCTAGGTTACGTGGCCAGTGGGAAAAATGGTCAATGGAAAGACAGGGTTCTGCAATGTGCAAGGTTTTGGAGAAGGCTTGAACCCAGGTTGGTGGATTCTGGGATGATGTCATTTGAAATCATTGTAGACTCATTTTAATATGTGATTGGCTTTGATCCGAACATCTTTTGTACCATGCAGAAATTGCCTGGTACAAAGTATTGAAAAGAGATTATCAAATTTAAAAACAAATCATCCACTCTTATTTCCAAAAAGGCAAAGGGTACAACTTTGCTGACCTTCCTGTCAATGGTAATCGAGTTTCAGGAACATAGTGCCTAGCAAATATTTTCAAAACAATTAGAATAGGCATACTTATTAGGATAGGCAAATATTCCTTGTACATTATACGTTTTACATGTATTAGCTCACTGAATTCGCAAATTAACCTTTGGGGACAGTTTATTATTATCATCCTCATTTTGCCCATGAGAAAACCAAGGCACAGAGAAGTTAAGTAATTTGTCCAGGTTGAATAGTTGACAATTGGCAATGTGGGGGTCTGACTACAGGCTTATTCTTAACTGCTAGACTCTATTGTCCTTTGTAGTATAAGATGCACTAAATCTGTCCATTTAAGTGAAAAGGGATATTTTAAACAATAAGTGAAAACTGATTGTTCTAAAAAAAAATCAATAGATTTTATTTTTTGGTGTAGCAGGTTCACAGAAAATTTGAGAGGAATGTCAGAGTGTTCTCATATATCCCCATGGATGTACAACCTCCCCCAGTACTAACATCCCACAACAGGCTCATTTGTTAGAAATGATGAACCTACTTTGACATATCAACACTATTGTGATTGTACATTCTACGGGTTTGGACCATATATAATGGCAATCATCTGCCATTATATTTTCATACACAGTAGTGTCATTGACCTAAAAATCCTGTGTTCTATGCTCTCCTCACTCAATCCTGTCATGTTTTTACATCTTAGAAATGGATGATTGAGAATGATTTCATTGTTATATGATTTTTTTTCATTGAAAGCAGGTGCTATGTTATTCATAATTTATATTATTTTTAGTTAAGCATTTAGCTTACATCTAAATAAGTTAAAAACCATGGAACCAGAACTTTCTAATCTGTGTATAAATCATCCAAATCAATATTTTAAATAGGGTTTGAGCTTGTTTTATAAAATATACTAATATAATACCTTCTGATTGCTTTGAAAGAATAATTGATGAATCTCAGGAGTGATGAGAATTTATAAGTGAAATTTCAATAAAAATGACTGTTTAAGGGTTGAGGTTATAGCTCAAAATTAGTAGAATGTTTGCCTCGCACGCATAATGCCCTGGGTTCAATCCCCAACATCACACACACACACACACACACACATACAAATAAAATGAAATGAAATAAAATAAAAAGACTGTTTAGTTAACAGTAGTAATTTAAAAAACAAATACCCCAATTGACTCAGCATGCTAAGGATACACAGCTATTGAGTCAGCATATCTTTTCAAGTTATTTTTCAAATTAAGGCAGTCACTAAGACCACATTTCCAAAATGATCTTTTGGCTCACTGCATTGTAAAGAATGACATCGAGATTGAAAAAAGAACAAAAGCGTACTTAATAAGTGTAAGCCACATATTTTGGGACCCTTAAAAGATCAAATGAAAACAATTTTTAAAGATTCTTTACTTTTGTCTCTTTTAAAATTTTTATTTTGTGAATTCTCATAGTGTACAGGACAAGTTAGTATGGTAAAATTATAGACTGTTCATTTTAAAAACTGATAGTGGTGCATAGTCAAAAATGTTTAGAGACCATGATCCTCTCCCTCTCCCTCTCTCTCTCTCTCTCTCTCTCTCTCTATATATATATATATATATATATATATATATATATATTTTTTTTTT
>NW_026000093.1:10648347-10652410 GCF_001458135.2 Marmota marmota marmota
TTTTTTTTTTTTTTTTTTTTTTTTTTTTTTGCTGTTACTGTTGAGTACCTACTACAATGCCAAGGATTCAAGTTGGCACTGCTAATAGAAGGAATAGGGGAATAAGAACATTAAAATATGAAATAGGAGATAAAATATATCAAAGCATATAACATATGTTACTCTTCAAATTTTAAATTTCACTATGTACATCACATATATACCATTTACGTAACACATACACATAGATACACATATGTGTTTTCATATGTGTACACAGGATTCTAATATAAAATATATTTTTTTAAACTGTGGTTTGTTGTGGAAAAAAAATTCTAGCTGTTCCAGAAGATCAATACTAAGAATGTTTTCCACTGGAAAAAACACAAGTTTGGTTTAAATGAGGCCTATTCTCCACTTTGTTCCTGAAAGCCAAGTGACAGGAGACTATCTTACTCCCTTTTACGTTCCTCACATCACTAGCGGTGACACCCAGCGGCAGGCACTCAAAGCTTAGTTAAATTGACATGGACTTAGTTGATCTTGGATGAGGTCTGCTTGTATGCTTATTTATTTACCTAACATTGGTTCTGCATTTCCTCTATGTCAGGGGAGACATTGTTGCATAGACACGGTATCTTATCTGAGAAACTGGAAGTCCAATGGGAAGACAAATGTTATGTGAAAACAAAATCTAAAAACAACAATGATAATGTATAATTGCAAATATGATAAGTCCAATGAGACACAGTAAAGCTCACTCCAGAGTGTGCAGCTGTTTTTCAGCATCCCTATGGGATTGATTCCAGAATCCTCCAAAGATACCAAAATCTTCAGATGCTCAAATCCCTTACAGAAAATGTCTGAGTATTTGCATACACACAGTGCACATCCTGCTGTATACTTTAAATCACTAGATTTCTTGGAATACTTAATACAACTGTGTACATAGTTGTCATACTCTATTGTTCATAAAATAATGAAAAAAATAAAATAAACAGGTCTGTACACGTTTATACAGATAGCATTTTTTTCTGAATATATTCCAAGTGTGGTTAGTTGAATCTGTGGGTGCAGAACCCATGGATAAGGGGGGCTAGGTGTGTGATAGGGGATTAACCTGGTCTGAGGCACAGGGACGATGTCTATGAGAAGAGACTTTGCAATTAAGGTCTCAAAGGATGAGTCGATGTTTGACAGGCATAGAACTTTGGGTGGGCATCAGGACAAGAGTGTTCTAGGAAGAGAGAATATGTGCAGAGGCTCTGTGGTGGGAGAGGGCTCTGGATGCCTGAGGAAGAGAGAAGTAGGCCAGGGTGGGAGGGAGAAAATGGTTTCAGAGTAGGACTAAACCGGAGCATGCAAGGCTTCATGGGATATGTTAAGGATTTTGCTTTTTAGTCTAAGAAAAAAGAGGATGTTATTAGGAGATCATTCTGACTCTGTGCGGAATGGATTGGTGAGAGCAAGAGGAGTCTGGGAGATCAAATAGGAGGCCTGGCAGGGGTGCAGGTGAGGAAATAGAGGTTTGGGCAGGATGCCTCAGCTCAGGCAAGAAAGCACAGAGAGGTACAAGGACCTGCTCCCGCAGGAGCCAACTCAAGCTTCCTGTTTTGAATGTCCCCTCTTTTGAGGGGCTTTCCAACCTGGAATGCACCAAATTTGTCACTTCCTCAGAACCCCTGCTCCTGTGTTCCCTCTGTGGGATGTGGCTCCCTTCCATTTGGGTGACTTTTCTCCACTCTTTAGGTTTCAGCTCCAGTGTCACCCCACTGCTGCAGCTTGGATCTGGGATGTTTCCCAAAGGCTCAAGGATTAAAAGATCCTTCCCCAGACGGGTGTTATTGGGAGGTGGTGAAACTTTAAGAGTGGGGACAGCTGGGAGGTCTTTTGTCATTGGGGACATTGAAACCCTTGCAGAGGATTGGGACCCTGGCCCTTTCCTTTTTCTCTCTTTGCTTCCTGGCTGCAGTAAGGCAAGCAGCTTCTTCCACGATGTGCTCCCACTATGACGACTTGTCTTTCCATAGGCCTCAAACCACAGAGGCCAGCTAAGGACTGAAACCTCCCAAAGTGTGATTCAAAATAAACCTTTCCTTTTTAAAAGTTGATTATTTCAGGAATTTTGTTACAGCAATGAAAAGCTGACTAACATACCCATCATCCCCACCCTGAGTCCCCTTAAGATTTTTGATCAGTTCCCCATATCACATGATTACAACTTGTAATTAGTTTACTTATTTCATTTACTTTCTTTGCTCACCCTCTCCCCCATTAGAATGTATTAAGAAGGTACAGAACAAGGTGTCCTGTTCGTTATTGTATTGTTGATATGTAGCTCAGAGCCGGGCAGAGAACAGACCCTCAGCAATCTGAATAACCCTCAGAGAGTCCCCAGCTCCATTTTAGGAATTCTATCTAAGATAAATGCAATAACTTTCAGAGTCATCTGGTCTTGATGTGAATGTGAATGTAAATGCAAACATGTAAATGTAAATCGAGAAACATCAAAACAAAATGATAAAACAAAAATCCTGCTGCCTAGGACTTCAACCTTCTCAAGGATGGTCTGTGGATTCCTTGGGATTTCCAAATCCCAGTTTGAGAAACAGGCCCCACTGGTCTCCAGAGATCATCTCAATTGGAAGATGGGAGCTTTTATCTACTCCATGGGCTGGCAAGTCTTCAATTGGGAGAACATACCACAAAATTCTTAAGGTATCATTTCTACATGTCCTAGGTAAATATTGTACATAGATCATTAAAGAGAATAAAAACTTTAATTTAAAAAGTGCATGATAATTCTGTATCCTAAGGAATCAATGCAAAGCCAAATAATTTTATGGAGTCTTTACTATTCTACAAGAAGGATGCTGACACTGAAGTAGAATGAGATGAAGTGGGTATTGACCCAGAGTTTAAGGCACCCTCACCTTTCTTTTATTTTCCTATATTCCACTTGCAGTATGCATGTGAAATAAAGTAGAAACAAAATTTGGGGGGTGAAATTGTCCCTGCATTCATTGTTATTTACTTATAGAGCAGTCTTATCGGGTAACTCTGCCAGGTGCTGGCTACTCTGTGAAACATCATCAGGAAGAAAACCCTGAGAGAAGCTTGATATTAAAAAAAAATACCACTGGGGGATGTATGAATATGTAAAACAAATCCCACCCCTATGTGAAACTATAGTGCATCAGGTCAAAATGTCAAAAATTTTTCTAAAGAAAAAAAATCTGGGTTTTTTTGGAAAAAATAATTCAAGTATAAAATATAATGTGATGCTTTCCTCTTGAATCTCCCTGGATTCTTGGAAATGTGCTGCTGAATCCCTACACTAAGTAGCTAGGGTATGGGTCATACCATTTCTCTGCAGGGTGGCAGGAAGCGGCATTCAGAAGGAGCAACTTACAGTTCCAGAACGGGGCCGTCTGCCAGTGGTTGTTGTCGTGGGTGAAGCAGGTGAGGCCAGGTAGGCTGCACTCCTCCCCCTTCCTCTGGCGTTTCTTCTCCTTCCTCTCCTTCTTCCTCCGACGGTTCTCCTTGAAAAGTTGCAGTTTGCTGTCAACTTCTTGAGCAGCCTCCCTGTTCCAATAGAAGGGATTTTTTTTAAATGATGAGAAGGTACTTTCTTGATGAAAAATAAGATCATTGCTTTGAGTCTTGCACCAACATTTAGATACATACAATAATAGATGAACTTTACTTTTTACAGAGAACTTCAAAATATAATCAGCAATAGTGAGGGCAAACTCAATAAGTGAGAACCAACTCAGAACTTATTAAACCTTAATACCATCAACACCTTTTTTCTTATTTACATGTAAGCATCAATTGAGATAAATGTCAAGTTAAATCAATGGATCCTGCTAGCTACACCCTTTGGACAAGGGGCTTAAATTTCTGGTAGCTCAGTACCAATAGAGTCAATGGTTAGTTGAACCAGATGGCTTGCATTAGACAGTTTTAAAAATAGGTCTGGAAAGCTGATTAAAAAAAAATCTTTATTATCTTGCTTTTTTTTTTTTTTGGTACCAGGATTGAACGCAGGGGTGCTTAACCACTGAACCACATCCCAGCCCTT
>NW_026000093.1:10652428-10678603 GCF_001458135.2 Marmota marmota marmota
CTTCTTCTCCTTCTTCTTCTTCTTCTTCTTCTTCTTCTTCTTCTTTTCCCTAGAGACAGGGTCTCACTAAGTTGCTTAGGGCCTCTCTAAGTTGTGAGGCTGGCTTTGAACTTGCGAATCTCCTGCCTCAGCCTCCTGAGCCACTGGATTACAAGTGTACACCACCACCATGCCCAGCTATTTATTGCTTTTCCCATACAAGGATTAAACTTCATTGCAGTTCAAATGCTAAATCTCTTTTTATATGCAAATTCTGGATTATTTTAAAATATCCATGTATTTCTTTGCAGTTTCAGAATTCAACGCTATAACAGGCTGCTCTTTAGAACACACTGACCTAATTAAGAGGGTCTGTAACTCTTAGCCACTTTCCACAGATGGCAGTGTATGCAGAAAAACCCATTCCTGGTCTCCTATGAGTAGCAGAGTGTGCAGGCAGGGTTACAGAGGAAGCTCCGCATGGCTGTCCGTCAAAGGATTACAGAAGCCTTGCGTGGTCCCTTGGTGAGGCTTGAACTATGTGTCAAGGACCTATGTGGATCTATCTCTGCCAAAACAGCACCATTTGAAACCTCAGGATCCCTTGCTACTTTTCAAGGGACCAGTGGACGGTTCTCAACTCCCAGCAAACACGGAAAAAGGAGTCACTTACTTGAAGGGGTGAAGATGGCTCTTCAATTTCTCTTGTCTTTTTACACCTTTTTCTTTATTGTAATAGCTGCAGGCCAGAGGGTTACAAAATGAGTCTTCATAACCTTGCATTTGATCAAAGAGTTTATTTTTTTTTTAAAGCAACATAGACGGCAGGCAATTACTCTGTTGTCACTATTGTGGTTTGTTAGGACTTTAAAAAAAAATCTTTTGCTTAAAATTCATGGCATACTTGACTTAAATAGGTGAGGTCATAATACTTTATGTTAATGCATTCATACGAAGCTTGGTGTTGGGAAAAGAGAAATGAGCCTCCTGCTCACCACTCTAGCTGTGTAAAAATGGGTGTAGAAAGCAGACCAAGGGATGGGCACATGCTCACCTCTGCTTACTGCAGCTACATTCCTCAGGCTTTCTTCTCTTTAGGTGTCCCCTCACTTCTCTCAAATTCTTAATTTTATCTTGCAGAACTTCAATCTGGAAAAATGTATTCAAATCATTACATTTTAACATCAGGATCTTTCTTTTTTTCTGCCCCCACCCTTTCTCTCTCTCTCTCTCTTTTTTTTTTGTACCAGGGTTTGAACTCAGGGGTGCTTAACCACTGAGCCACACCCCCCTGCCCTTTTTATTTTTTGTTTAGAGACAGGATCTCCCTAAGTTGCTGAGGCTGGCTTTGAACTTATTATCTTCCCACCTTAGCCTCTTGGGCTGCTGGGATTGCAGATGTGTGCAACCGTTCCTGGCAACCTCAGGATTTTCTTTCCAAAATACTTTTTCTTTTCATCCTGTTTACTGTGTTCCCTAGTTATAACTATTCAAGATGGCAATTAATTTAAAAACAAACAAGGCATAGAATACATCTATCTCTGTATTCCAGCTGAAGTGTAATGGATAAACATTAACAGGTG
Organism: Marmota marmota marmota; assembly: GCF_001458135.2. Classification (NCBI taxonomy): domain Eukaryota; kingdom Metazoa; phylum Chordata; class Mammalia; order Rodentia; family Sciuridae; genus Marmota; species Marmota marmota. Next base: position 10,653,991 of record NW_026000093.1, read on the forward strand.
CTGCTTTTATTACTGAATCCTTTTGTTGAACAGATGGTCAAAATATCATTGAGTCAATCCACATTCTCTTCTCACACCCTGTTTTGTTTTCAGCAGGACTATCACTAAACCCACAGGAGAATTATAAATACTTTGACCAGTTTTCTATTTTTCATGGAATTATAAAAAAAGGTGATGCATACAGTGGTTATGTCCCATCCTGCCAGATTCTGGCAAACTGAATCTGTCTATATTTTATTTACTTTTCTGGTAAGGGGATGGAACTCAGGGGTCCTTGACCACTGAGCTATATCTCCAGATCTTCTTTTAAATTTTTACATTTTGAGATAGTCTCTTTACGTTGCCCAGGCTAGCCTTGACCTGGCAATATTCCTGCCTCAGCCTCTAAGATTATAGGCGTGCACCACCATGCATGATCTGGACTTGGAATAACCTTACAAGGACATCATGCTGACCTCTTTATCAATGTATGCCTTATGATCCTTCCAGGCTCTGGCTGACTGATACAGTTCTCTCTCACAATGGATTGTATCATTTGGAAGAATAAAACACCTGCAAAAACCGATAACAACAACAAAAATAAAAACTTGAGAAATAAGTTTATATTCTAATATTAAAAAACACAAGGGATAGATAGCAAAGAGAACTTATTATCCTCAAAACCCTTTACTAGTAGGTAGAAGCAGCGAGATTGGAGCTGATCCCTAGACAAGGGTAAATGAGAATGTGTCCCCGGCTACTGTTCCGGCAAAGGAGAGTGTCACCTCTCTGTGACTAAGATCATCCTTGAGATCACCTGGGGAGGCAGCTTGCATTATGAACCCATGAATTGTTTCCACCCTAAATCCAAGCTTTGAAAGCCTGAGCAAATGCACATAGAAAAGTAAAGGAGGTATCCACAACCATAATGCAGATGGCTTATTTGAAGAAATGCAGAATTAAAATGGGAATAATCATTCTGTTTCATTCATTTGTCTAAAAAGAGCTTGTCTTAAGTACTCTGTCAAGTTTCCCCCCTCACCCCACCCCGCCCGCCCCGCCCTAGTACTAGGGACTCCTTGTTCCTCCATTAACTTTGAAGCAAAGAAAAAGTGTTAGGGAGAGAGAGAAAGTAGGTGGGATATGGGTCAATCTCTGCTGTCAGAGAAACAAACCCTGGCCTAAATCTCTTAGCGTGTAATTCTAACAACTACAAGTGCCTGGAGACCAGTCCCAGAGATAAAAACCGTGGCAGAACTCACAGTACCCCATGTTCCCAAAGTGATGACATTAGAAAAAAAACAAATGTCTTGCTAATAATGTCAGAAAGAAAACATTTCTTTATCAAGAGAGTAAGTTGATCTGGGGAGGAACCAAAGGCCACGTGAGTCCTTGAAAGCCACAGGGGAGTCATTTCGCTTGCCTGTCTGCTAGACTTCGAGGATTTCTCTGCTTTTATGATCTGAGTCAGGTCAGGCGTTTTCTGCAACTTACACCCATCCCCAAACGACACCAGTTTTCTAGAGCTTCTTTGTGATCCCTGTGTTTTGTTTCTGAGGCTGTGACTTTACAATGCTCTAAGGGACAGTGACCATGCATGTGGAAGAGCCTCTACCAGCTCCTATAACCATTTCCATCTGCTTCTTGCTGCCTACTAAAGAGTAAGTGCTTAGGGGCAGGAACCCCAGGCCTGCTAAGTCAAGATGTGCAGAATCACCCTGGCTGGATTCCCAGTTGATTAGCGTTAATGAGAAATTGAACACAAAGCACACCCCTTGTGGCTTCCTTAACCCCCCAGGTGTCCTGGAGGCCAGGCCTTGGCCTGCCTCTCCAAAGCCAAGTTGATACTACCTTTTACAAAGTGCGAGCGGTGATGATCTGGGGCAGGGGGCCACTTTGATCTGAAACCTAGAGAACACCAAAACCTTCTTACTTGTGTGTCACACGGACGGTGGTTGGTAGGCCCACGGCATTGCTGCTGTCTGCCAGCAGTTCATCCCCGTTGCCACCGCCGGCAGCCTGGCGACCTCCCAACCCCATGTGGCCTTCATCGTGACGCTTGGCAATGCTCCTTGGCTGCAACACTTGCAATTCTTCCTCTTCCAGATTTATGTCATATATTTCTCCTTCAAATTCAACAGACAAGGAGCGTGTCTGCCGGGTATGGACAAATCGGGGCTTGTACTCTGCAAATGAGGGAAGTGAGGTTAATATGGATGATCTGATGCAGTTTAGGAAGGAAGAAAATGATCACCAGCACTGTGAGGGCCTTGGAGAGGGACAAGGAGTTCAGGCTGCTCTGCTCTGGGGCATCGCGGGGCTCTGGCAATGCCACCTCATGGTCATCTCATGGGAGTCTCAACTGAGGGGACGAACCTAGGTGATCTCCAAGGTTCTTTCCACTGATGGCAGGTTGTGCACTTTTACACTTAGTTCTCAACATGAACCACTAAGACGTTTGGATAAAACTATATTTCCAATTACGGTATTCATAATCCTTAGCTGGGTGTGGTGGCGCACACCTGTAATCTGAGACTCAGGAGGCTGAGGCAGAGGATTGGAAGTTCAGGGCTGACTCAGCAACTTAGAGAGACCCTGACTCAACATAAAAAAATAAAAAGGAATAGTGCTGTAGCTAGTGGTAAAGTCCCCCTGGATTCAATCCCCAGTTACCCTCACCCCAAATATGTACTGAGCTTTTGCTATGTTTTGTAGACCTTTTATTTATCTTGAATCTATAATCCTTATTAAGATTGTCAAAACAAGCTCGTGGAGTTGGTGTTACCATCCTTATTTTATGAATGAGAGAACCGAAGCTTTGACCATCACATAGATTCTGCAAGGCAGTGGGAGTTAGGACTAGAACCTCTCAGGCTATGGTTTTACTATTACTTCGGGCTGCTTTTTTTACAAAAGCTGAATGTTCTAGATATCTTGTATTTGCACAAATAGGGAAAGATATGTTTAAAAAATAATTAAATTTTGCTTGTGTCAGCCAAGTGACTTTCCATATCTAGCAAATGGAGGGTAAGGCAAGGCAGAGGCCAGCATGTTTTCTGGTGACCATGGAATGTTACTAATTGCTCATTGGGTCCCACCCAGCTAAGAACTTTAATGTGCAAACATTGTCCCCTGTTTACCAGATGCACTTAGACTCTGTGGGTACACTCCTCTGGCCTTATCTCTCCAACCTGTTGCTAAAATAAAAAGAAGGGGGCAGATAGGACGAGGAATCAGAATCTCTATGCTCTAAGACAGCTCTTGTAGGACTTTGCCCTGTTCAGTTGAGTGGTGGGCCTTCATGATAGCGGGTCACGGGGCATGCCCACAAGTTCTACTATTGTAGAAAAAAAGAAAAAAACTCACTTCTGCTCTCAAACACACGATATTCCATGCAATTGAAACAGCTTGTGCCTGACGTGGAAAAATATGTGTGATCTCTAACTTTCTAAAGAGAAGGAATGACTCTGCTTCTAAGATAAACTTTTGTGATTCAGTTTTGTTCCCCAAGGAGAGTGTCAGGAGACCTTGTCCCCTGTTGGTTTTTAATTTCTTTTTTTTTTTTTTTTTTGGTGCTGGGGATTGGAAGAGGGCTTTCTATCCATCAGGCAAACCACTAAGCTACACCTCCAATTCTGATTTTGAATTTGATAGCATTATGCGAATGATTTGAGACTGGAATATTCCCTCAGGAAGAAGAAAAATCTTCTTAGCTTTTTGGGTTATGTATTCTTTTAAGAATTTGTTGAAAGTTAATCGACTTTGAGAAAAATATGCACATATATAAAGAATACACTCATGATTTTGGATGAATGATCTAGGGTTCATAACCCTAAAACCTCTCGTCCAAGATAAAAACATCATTTTAAGGGCATATATTTTTCTTATGAGTGACTGGATTTCCAGATCTTGGCCACAGAATTCATGTTTCTTATTTCCAAAGGAGTATAGAAAACACCACAGAAGTGAGCCACTTTTCACATTATTCCAATAGATGGCGCCAGACTCTCATTCTTCTACTGAAAGTGTGGGCCGGCTGGTTTTCATATTTATAATAATGATAGGTATCTCAAAGTGGCCTGATAATTTTTATAAATAGAATTCCAGGTCATACATTTCACACCAAATTCAACTAGTTTGACCCTGTCAGTTAACAATATCCAATAAGTTGACAAAATCTAAAAAAATATATATTTTGTCCCATAACAGATTAAAATATATGCCCTAAAAAAAAAAAAAAGGTGTTTATGCTTTTCCTCTGAAATGCATATGCATTGATGCCTTGGATTATTGTTTAAAGCAACTTAAGGCAGACAAATCAGGACATTAGCATGGAAGTAAAATAAAATGGACCTAAACCTTATACTTTACCCTTTGGAATAACCATTTTATAGTTTTTATTTGTACGTAAGTCTTGCTTTTGGTGTTTTTACTAAACCTATTTTCATTCTATGCTTACGTGGGAATATTTAGAGAGTGAAATTTCAATTTAATATTAGCTTTCTTATTTGAAACAGAACAATGATTTTCTTTTGGTCTGAGAACTGTGCATTGATAATATCTGAAATGTCGAAAGGGGAACTTTTATCTAAGACTGTGGCCTGCCATTGCGGTGGTCACAAACGTTTGTCTTACTTGGAGTCCCCTGGTTTCTCAGGAACTGCCTCTGACTCTTCCTCTGGCTTCTGCTGGCGCGGTAACCAGATTCCCTGCAACTGCACTCTTTGTCCTTATCATGGAAGCCTCGAGAGTAGAGGTTCCGCGTGCTCTGCCGGACGGTGAGCAGGTCACTGGGCCCTTTACACTTGTGAATTCGAAGCTTCCCAGATGTGTCCTCAATGCACTGCCATTTCTGCAAAAGCCAACGGGAGAGGAGTTGAGGATTCAGATCCAGGTGTTATTTATTAAGGACTGCAGCCTTAGGAGTGCGCCCACCCACCCTTTTAAAGAAGCACTGTCAATGCTGTGAGAATGAATGAAGAACGCCAAATTTTAAGTGACCCTGCAATAACTCCGTTCTAAGCTACACTTCTTTCATTATAGGCAAATACAGATGACGACGAAATCAATGCAAATCAGAACTACCCCAATGACACGAGAGCCAAAAACTGATATATGAATCCTCAGCATGCAGACTAAACAGTCTTGGAAGAAACACGTGAAAGCCCTTCCTTCACCAAGACCCAGGCACAGCTGTCAGGGCTGTTTTTCGCCAGACCCCTCTTGCTCTGGAAAAACAAACCTGGCTGCTTTGTTCTCTGGCCCTGAATTTCTAACACCAGACAGGGAAAGGTGGCACATGAGGAAGACAGAAATGGGTTTAATCAGAGAACATCCCAGGTGCTGGCAAACTGGCCAGGTTGCCTTTCATCTTATCTTACTACAAATCCTGCACACCCTGTGAGACGCTGCTAGGAGAAGTGGGTACACATGGGAACTTGCCCTTGGTTTCTACTTGGAGCTACTTATCAAGCCTGCTGCAGATGCTATAGGTTCATTTCTAAATAAGTATGGCACTGCTTCAGGGCTCAGTGTACCCAACACTTCCTGAGTAACTGGTTGAAAAAATAGCCCTTCACCCTCGGAGTGGGGGAGGTCATTTCATGGGATTCTCTACATTTAAAGACTTAAACTGGGCCTGGTGGGCATGCCTGTAATCCCAGTGGTTTAGGAGGCTGAGGCAGAAGGATCACAAGTTCAAATCCAGCCTCAACAACTTGGGGAGGCCCTATGCAACTCACCAAGACCTGTCCCCAAATAAAATATAAAAACAGATGTGGCTTAGTGGTTAAGCACCTCTGAGTTCAATCCCGGTGGCGGGGGGAAGGACTTAATAACTTCTTTTTACTTGTACCCCCACCCCTTCTCCTCCTTCATGTATTAACTTGGGAGTCAGGAAGAATACAACCTCAACTAGAAGTTGACCAAAGTTGGTGAAAGTACTGACAAATGGAGCATTATCAAACTTTTTATCTTTTCCCCCCTTTCTATTTATGAATATCACCTATGTGCCTCTATGTATTGATAACTTGAAATGCACATATTTCTAAATTGTGGCCAACACAATAATATCTACAAAATTATGTGTTGTGCCACTTATATATTTCCAAATCTGTTAAATAATAAATATTTTTTAAAAGATTTCTTTCATGCACCATTTAAAATGATCTCCTATCTATCCCCTCATTGTGTCCATATCACATTGGGAGTAATATCTTAGTTGCAAAAAATATACTAATGCCAAGTTGAGATTGGCCAAGGGTCCCAGAAGGCTTTGGAAGCAGGTGAATGAAACCTGTACACAGAAGTATCATGATGAACTAGAGATCTAGAGTCACTCTCCATTTTCTGTTAAGGGAATTTACATTGAAGAAATGCAACTCCGGGCTGCTTTGATACTTCTACTGGACACTTCCCAGACACCAGATAGATATAGCTCATTCTATGATTTTGTTTTAGCCCTTTATACGCTTGCTGTTATTTGTTTGTTTCAAACCATTTTAAAGTATACTTTTATTTGTGGGTTGGCTAGAATGTATTATTTATTTATTTATTTAACTACCATGGATTAAACCCAGGGGTGCAGACCTTTTTATTTTTTATTTTCAGACAGGGTCTTGCTAAGTTACCTAGGGCCTCACTAAGTTGCTGAGGCTGGCTTTGAACTTGAAATCCTCTTGCCTCAGCGTCCCTAGTATCTGGGATTACAGGCATGCATCACCACATCCAACCTTGGCTAGAATGTCTTGAATGTTTAGCATCTTCTGTGAGAGAATCAAGGCAACCTATTAATCGACTCATGAAAAGGGAACAAACAAGAATAGTCTAAGGATTTAGAGAAGACTTAACTAAAAATAACGTGAAATTAACTTGATCAGGCCCAAGGGAGGTAGGTCACATGTGGAGTTCTCAAATTGGCTGGACCTTGGAATTTTCAGAAGCTCTCCAGGTGATTATTATGTGCAGTTGGGGTTAAGAGCCCCTGCTATACATTAGCAATTGGGTCCTCTTTGCATCTGGAGTCCATTGGGAAGGAAGGAGGGATATATTTCAGAATAGCTCAGATGCATGAGACTTTGAGGAGGACGTAGGTATCTACGGGTGCGGCTCGTGCAAAGAAAGGTGTGTCTAGAAATGTACTGATGTAATTGGGTCAGAAAATGACTCCAGTTGGATTATTAAATACAACCAGCGCATCAATCCTTCAGGACAAGTGCTCTACTTAAGAATAACCAGTTTTCCCCTTTCTCTCTCCACGGTTATTGACAGGTGACTTACACTTGGTGGAAAACTACATGTGACCTGTTGCCAGGTTCTGCTGGAGACCCTGGATTTCCAGGCCTGGGAGAGTGACCCTCACAGTTATGTCCAATTAGCTCCAGAAGATGCTGTGAAATTCTCAAAAAGTTTTCAGAAACTGAGAGACAACTACACTAAAAAATAGCTATATTCCATATAGGATTCTTGCTGGTGAAAAGTGTTGCAAAATAAATAACTTTTCATAGCTCCAAAAAATTGGGAATTAGTAGTGCTTGAAGGTATCTATATCTCTTAAATCCAAATGACTTGAGACTTCTCCATCTACCAGGTATCTACCTCTAGCATTTAAAAAGTAAGAGTTGATTACTTGATACCTCCAATAGCAAAAGAAGTGGCCAGTGCATTCAAACCCATAGGCAAATAGGTGCTTAAGAAGCACTCTACCTTCTATCTGAAAAATGGAACCAATTTTATTTTTGAATAAATAATGGTCTGTCTGTGGTTGCAAATGACACTGACTTTGGTATTATTATTATTATTATTATTATTATTATTATTATTATTTTGAGATAGATCATGCTTTATTGCCCAGGCTGGTTATGAATTCCTGGTTCAAGCTGTTTTCCCATCCTACTTTGCTAGTAGTTGAGACTACAGGAGTGCACCATTATTCCTGGCCAAATGTTAAATTTCTTTTTCAGTACTGGGGATTGAACCCAGGGGTGCTTAACTGCTGAATCACATCCTCAACCCTTTTTAGGAATATTTTTATTTAGAGACAAGTTCTCACTGAATTGCTTAGGGCTTCCCTAAGTTGCCAAGGCTGGCTTTGAACTTGTGATCCTCCAGCCTCGGCTCTCTAAGATGCTGGGATTACAGGCACCTTGCTTCAAGTATTAATTTTTATATCACACAATTATAGTAAATTCTTTTCTTTTTCTTTTCTTTCTTTCTGAATTGTCATCACCAAATCTATTTTAAAATTTGCTTTTTTAGTCGGGCATGGTGGTGTACACCTGTAATCCCAGTGTCTCGGAGGCTCACACAGGAGGATCGTGAGTTCAAAGTCATCCTCAGCAACTTAGTAAGGTCCTAAAGCAACTCAGTGAGACTCTGTATCTAAATAAAATATAAAAAGGGCTGGGGATGCAGTTCAGCGGTCAAGCACCCCTGGATTCAATCAATCCCCAGTACCAAAAAAAACCAAAAAACAAAACAAAAAACCTGCTTTTTTCTCATTGGCCCAGAAAAAATGATGGTGTAAGTAGATTCTTATGGAACCCAAAGACATAGGCAGAATTTTTAGCAACTTAGTGTATTTGGAATCTAACTTACATTTTCCCATTAGCCAAATTCCTGGTTGATTTCCTGTGAGGATAGAGATCAAGGGAAAGAGAGGTTTTTTTTTTTTTTTTCTGAAGAGGAATTTAACCACACTAGTTGTCTGGCAGTGTCTCTGGTGTGGATGAGGTATCACACAAAATCAAATACACATATATGTGTGTATTTGTGCACAGATGCACACACGTACATCCATATACACTCTAGGTATACATATTTTTACACACCTACCTGGGGTAAAGCAAGAGTCACTGACAAGTGTCAATTACTTTCTCTACCATGGACCCTCTGAAAGAGTTACAGACCCTATTAGATGAAGTAATTAGCTAGAGGCTTCGAAAATCTTCTTAGTGGCAAGCATACTAGGAATTTCAATGAAATATAATTACCACACATTTACCACAGTCATTTTAGTGTTCCATATCATGACACTTTTTATGACTGTGCAATAAAACCTTGAAATAGCTGCCACTAAAAATGGTGATTTTGCTGGGAGAGTTTATAGATGGAGGCAGAGAAAGGAAATTTTTGTAAAGAATTACTTCGAAACCAATGCTGCAAGCCATTTAAACAGTCAAAACAAGGAGAAGAGAAGATTTTGCCTTCAGATGAAAATCTGAGCCCAGGGGAGGCACCTGTTAATGGAACACGCAATCAGCCCCAGAAATGAGCTCTGCAGAAATTTAGCTGTCACACGGACTTGCTTTTTATCTACTCTCTTGAAGTTTATCAGTAAATCAGTTAATTGCCAGATCTGATTGTCTCTATCTTTACCCTCACTCTGCACATTCCTTTTCTGCTTCCTGGGAGTACATCATTTCAGTTCTTCTCCTACCTCTCTAATTTATCAGTTTGTACCAGTAATTTAGTACACACCAATTCCACAAATATTATGCACATCTAGTGTGGGCACAGTGCTGAATAAAAGAATTTAATTTATTTCTTCAGTTGTTATTTTATCTGAGTCTTTCCAACTTCACTGGAACCCAGAATAAAGAGCAAGGAACATGTCTCCTTAATTCTGAATAATTCCTGGAAGTCAGATCAAAACGGAACTCTTCTGTTAGGTAATTTTGTATTAGTGTTTTTGATTCATTGTATCTGCCTATGTATAAATCAGGAGGAATGGTTATTTTGGTACAAGGGTACATGCATAGAGAGTTTGATGAGAAATATATCAAAATAGATCAAACACCTTTCAAACAGTTTTGTTCATCATCATATTTATCATCAGAACCATCAAACTCTTACTTGATGCCAGGGTCTGGTCTGGAGCACTTTATATGAATTTATTCATTCTACTTACACAACTACCTTAAGTCATTTATTAGGACAGTGAATATCACCTGTATCCTGTCTTGGTCTTGGGAAGGGTATTTAATACCCATTTGGAGTGGCTTGAAGAAAAATTCTACACTTTCAAACCAGAAAGCCTGGATTTAAACAGAGCCCCCTCTATCACACGGCTCTGTGGCCCTCTGCAAGGCAGCTGTGAGAAGCCTGGGCAGAGCCCTGAGCATCACAGACTATCCACAGGAGGAAGCCAGCACATGGCAGGTGCTCTGGAACACAGCTGCTATTACTGTGATCCATTCCCTCACACTACTGTATTTATTACTCAAACAATTACAGCTAATGTAAACTTGATGAGAAGGAGCCATTTTTCAATAGAGATAAGTACTGGGTTGGGCATCTGAAGACCTCAAGTTGAACTGTCTTTTGCTGCTAACTCATGGCTTTGAGCACACTGCAGACTCTTTCTGTTCTTCCAGATTCCACACCTGGCAAAACAATACTTGCTTCTCCTGGCCTGGAGGGTAAGTCATGAGATGCAATTGTTAAGTGCTTTGGAGTTCTGAGGAGAAGATTCACTCCAGGAAACTGGACCAGACCTTTATAAATGTTTACCTAATTCCTGAACAGATCAGTATTTCCTGATGGTAAACTGTACCTCATAACTATTTAGAGGGGGAGGTTGTAGCTTTTATTTTATTTTATTTGAGAGGGGTCTTGCTATAATTCTTAGGCTGATACCAAACTCTTGGGCTCATACAAAACTTTCACCTTAGTCTCCCAAAAGCTGGGACTATAGGTGCATCCCTCTATGGCCAAAAAAGGCTGTGACTTTGTCACATACACACATGAACTAACATTTGTCACTCTTCTAGAGTCTATTTTCCCGAGTTTTAGCCTCAAATGGCCACAATATCTGTCATATAGAACAGTTTTCCAGGCACGGTGCTCAGCAGAATGTTAGATGATGGTACATCTCTGGTTACTTCTTCTACCTGAAGTAACAACTAGGCAATCATTGCAGTTTCTACACTTTGAATTTCATAGATTCCAGGTTGGTTAAGGATTTTTTAATATTCATATTTGGATCCACTTATGCCTGTTTTCATGAATAAGAAACAAAAAATTTGACTACAGCTTTTTCAAATGTAAACTGCAATGAACAAATAAATAAATAAGAGACAAAAAATGTAAACTGCAATGGAAGCTTAATGTGATGCACACACATGCACATATACACATACTGGTTCTCTGTTATTAGGTATCTTATATGGATTTGGGCATAATGCAGGTCAAATCACGGTAATCTGAAATGTAATAATGATACAGTAATTTTGACAATCTGATTTTGACAATTTGATTATCATCCTATAGACCAGTATCAACATCATGAAAAATAGTTCCCTGAATATGGACATGAATTTAAACTATTCTTACAGCAATGCTCTGTGGTAGGTATTATTATGTCCATTTTACAGCTGAACAAAGTGAGGCAGATGAAGTTAAGTAACTCACCATGGTCACATACCAAGAAAGTGGTGGACCCAGGGTGTAATCCCAAGGCCCCTTGAATGGTGCCTTCAAAAGCAGAATGATTTGGGGGAGGGGGTGGGTCTTCAGATGGGAGTCAGTGAGGGGAGAGCATTTTGGGAAGGCAGAAGTAGCAATTCACATGCAGATCAGAAACTGGGATGAGCACCTGACCAGAGCAGGCTGTTGGGAAGTGGTGGAAAAGAAGACAGGGTGTAAAGAGTTTGGGGCCACACGGTGTAGTTTTTGTGTCAAGTGCCTGTACTTACATTTGTTTCTGACTTGTCTGGAACCAAATGCACAAAAGCAAAAGATATAAGGAGATGCACAACTTTTCAGAGGTGTGCTTCAGTGGAGGTTGAGGCTAGAAGGCTGAGTGGTCTACACAGCCTGAGTACAGGTGGGAATTCAGTCGGAGGATGGCAGCAGGAGCTCAGTCCTTTGGGGTGTGCCCCCAGAATCCAGGGGTGTAGGGGATGCCTGGAGCCATGCTGTGCTTTTTAACCAGGGTTCAGGGAGTTTTTGGAAACAGGCTGTCAATTTCTGGTAAATTAACAATTCTAGCCAGATCTTACTAGTAAATATATATTACTAGTAATATATATTTACTTACTAGTAAATATAAATAAATATTTTAATTCATGCTCTGCAGGGGGTCATAAAGGGCCAGAGGCATATGGAGTGTGTGTGTAATATATATTTATATATATATTTTTTTCATTCATTCTGAGGAACATAGATCCTGGAGCTAAACTGGTTTCTACTCAACAAACGACATCCTAGTTTCCTTTACAATTCTACCAGCTTGCTTGATATCATCTCTGATTTGTTATCGACATAATAGTAGAAAGGCAAACTAACTGTCAAGATGCTGGAATTTAACAACTCAACAAAGGACATTTGCTCTATGAAAAACAAATCAAGGTTCTCTTTTTCCCATGAAATGGCAGAGAATACATTAAAAAAAAGTCCTTCCCAATTGAATGCCCAGGGAATTTCTCTTTTATGCAACTCTTATTTAAGGAGATGATGTCTATACCTAGAGGAAGAAAAAAGAAAAAAAATACCACCCAATAATACTCATTTGGCATTTATGGTTCTTAACCTGGGCTGTTCAGAGAAATAATCCCCAAGGACTTGAAATAGAGGGACTTGAAATAGAGCTGATACCTGCATCCCTACTCGCAAGGTTCTGACATAATCTACCTGAGGTGGACTTGAACATCAGCATTTTTTTTTTTTTTTTTTTTGCACCAGGGATTGAACCCAGGGGCATTTAACCATTGGGTCACATCCCTACCCTTTTTTAATATTTTATTTTGAGGCAGGGTTTCCCTAAATTAATTACAGCCTTGCTAAATCACTGAGGTGGGCTTTGAACTTGTGATTGACTCTCTTGCTTCAGCCTCCCAAGTGCTGGGATTACAGGAGTGATCCATTGCATCATTTCTAAAGATTCTGCTGTGCAGTCAGAGCTGAGAAACACACCCTAGGTGCTGTGAGTAGCTGTTACCATTAATAGCAAATGCCATTTGCAGTTTTGAAGGGAAAAAATCTACCATCTTAACTTAACTACCATCTTAACTTCTTGACTTGTTCAAGAAAAAATCTACCATCTTAACCTGTCAAAGAGATTGTATGTCACAGGTTAGAAACTACTCAATTTGAGGTGAAAAGATGCAGGTTAGCTTAAGTTTTCTGGACCAAAACTTCCTTATCAGGAAAATGATAACATTCAACTGGAAGATTGCTAAGACTCCTTCTAACTTTGACATTCTCTGATTCTAGGCCTGGGGTTTTTAACATTGTTAAAAAAAAAAAATACAGATGCCTTGGTCTTGCATTAAGACATTTAAAATCTGATTGGTTTGGGATGAGGTGGTGCATTACTGGTTTTCAAAAGCTCACTCAGGTGATTCCCATGTGTAGCCAGAATTGAGCATCATGGATCCATTCTCTGGTAAACAGAAGTCTTTTAAGACAAAAGTTGAGAATTGCACATGAACATGTACACGTGTGTGTACAGAAATGTGCTTGGGGGGTGGTGTAATGCCTAGCTGAGAGAATGGTGGGAATTCACATTTTGTCTTGGATTAATTCAGAAACATGGAAGTAGTGTAAATACATATGTCCATGTTGTCTTAATTAGTCTCTGCTGGTTGCTCTGTGCACATTGTCAAGGACTGATGCCAAGCGCTTGGGATTCCGGCCCATTTTAATTCCATGCTGGTTTCATAGAAATGAAAACAACAGGTAGGTCGGCCTGGAACAATAGCAATACCCGGCCTTCACACAGTGGAGAAAATAGATCTCAGTCTCACCTAGTCCTTTACATGTATGGTATTACTTAATCCTCATAAGAGCGAGGTTAATTTTCTCTATTTTAGAGATAGAAGACCTGCAACTCAGGAGAAATTGAAAGACTTGTTCAAGAAGATACTGTTAGAAAGTGGAGGTAACTGTTTTCCAACCCAAACCTTTTAACCTCCTATTCTTTCTTCCTTTATTTATTTACTCTGCTTTATACACACACACACCCCCTCTTGGCTCTGGTTGGGTAACCAGGCACAGGGGTGTAATGGGAGGGAGCCATACGCTCTCCCTGGGGATTAGGAGTAAAGGGGGCTAATGGTGCTGATTTTTTTCTGCTACACCCCATAGAGGGTCAAACCTAAAACTGTGCTGCCTTATCGTGTAGGCAATTACCTGGATAAGAGGAAGAAAGCAGGGCACAGGCCAGGTGTGACCCCCACATCAAGACAGTGGATTCCAAGCAAAGTGGCTTAGCCTTAGTTGTCACCTTGATCCTGGACAACAGAATCTCATTGTTCTAGACTCTGTTTTGTTGTTTCCTTTTAAGTCAGTGACATGGTCACCAAAAAGATCATTTCGGAAAGTAGTCAGAGCAAAGGGCCAGGAGATAAAATTCTATAGAACTCAATAAATTATGCGGTTTGATCCACAGATTTGGTAACTGCTTTGAAGAGGCTCAAGATTTTCAAGGCTCTCAGATTCCTTTTTTAAATTGTTTTATTTCTATTTGTAGACAGATACAATACCTTTATTTTATTTATTTATTTTTGTGTGGTGCTGAGGATCGAACCTAGTGCTTCACATGTGCTAGACAAGCATTGTATCACTGAGCCACAACCCCAGTCCAGTTCTCAGATTCCTGAGCTGTGATTTAGGCACCACCAGGAGGCCAGAAATGTGCTTCAGAGTCACCTGAATACTTCTTAAAGCACCACTGGGGACTCAGATTCAGTGGTGTGGGGTGCCAGGGAACTGGCATTTCTGAGATGCTCCCAGGGGGTGCTGATCTCACTGGCCTGGGGACAGACACTAGCAACTACAAGATTAGAACAACTATTCACTGAAGATTGAGGCAACCTAATAATCTTGCTAGGTCTTTATTTCTGCCCAAATTGAAAAATCCTGTAGAAAGGAATTACCTTCAGGGCAAAGCTTAATTCTTCATTCCACTAATTCAGGCACTTTTAAAGAAAGAGATGCTTGTAAATGTTCCTCCTATTCATGTGATGGAATCTAAGTTCAGACTAATTCACATAGAAATAAAACAGCATAGGAAATTTCCAGGGAGCCAGATATCAAAGAATTTCATGGGAGCAAAACAAGTTGAGACAAATATGAAAAAGTAAAATTAAAATTTTAATACAGTTAGCATTTAGCACATGAGTGCTGAGCTTATGCTCAAGTACCATCATCCAGTTAACGCTACGTTTGGCCTTTTAGGACATATATTAAAATTTCAGTACAAGCCATATGGAGAGATTTGCAAAATTGTATCCTGAAAGGTAGGGAGGCAGTGTACCTTATTCCCAAATGGCTATCGTACTCCCATTTAGAGGACTCAAAGAGGAATAAGATCACCAATTTGCATGAGATATATTTAACACTGAACATTTTCAACTCCTGAATAAAAGTAAATTAGTCTATTGAGGTTGGCTCATAAGAATCATAGAGCTACAAAACAATTCTGAAGCTTTATTCATAATAATACTTAGAGCTGCCATGAGAAAGATTTGAAGACTTCAAATTAAAATATAATGAATAGGTCTAAGCTCCTCCACTAAACACTTGAAATAAAGACTTCCTAGAAGAACTTGAAGGCCTGATTTTATTCCTTCCTTCGACAGTTCTCCCCCCCCCCCACCTTCTTATATTTCAAAGGGATCCTGTGTACAAAAAAAGCATAAGGAAATACAGAGGTAGGATCAAGTTGTTTATTTTGATCATCTACCTAATATGCTGGCTACCATATAATAATACCATAATGAATGAGGGCATTTTGATAATAGTCAGGCTGCCCATTCTGCTATCTTGAACTGGCATCGGCGAATTTTGTGAATACCTAGCGGTCAGAGAAACTTTAAAATCTCATCTAGGATTTGAACTTCTCTTTATCTATTTAATGTAGCTTACCTTGGAGGGCAGCAAGTGGCTTGAGTTTTTGAATCAGTAACTCCTCTTTGGATCTCAGCTTTGCCACTTACCATCTGCCCATTTGTGAGATGGGGATGAAATGACCTAACCTCACTCAAAGAGATCAGGATTAAATTTAGTGAATACAGATATAAAATCTGGTGTATTGTGCTTTTCATAAGATAAACAAAAATTTTAAAAATAAAATAAAAAATAAAAAAGTTCTTTTCCCTTTCCTCTGATTTTATTCTAAGTTGCTCTGATTTTAGCAGAAATTCAATCTGTCAACATGACACAGTATTTTCTTTTAGCTTGTATAGTTTTCCTTTTAGTTAGCACAGATTTCAATCAAGAGTTTTTAAAATTGCTAAGGTTTGTATATCTTCACTTTCTTTAGAAGTGGTATTAATTCATTGTGTAATATTTCTTTTTTTCTTATAATAGGTACTAACTTCACTAATATTTCTGTTAATGAAGATTTATCACAATGAAATATTTGATGTCAAAAAGTTTGTGAGTAAAGGTGGAAACAATGCACATACAGAAATGTGGTTTTGTTTTTCCTTTCTTGACCTTGGTCATAAATTCTATCCTCTGCTCTGTGTTCATGACATCTAACGTTAATTCAGGGAGGGAACACCCCATCATGTCTCTTAGGGTGCTACACTGTCAGAGGCTCAGCATCTACCCATGTCTTGACCTTGTGATCACTGTTTGATGACTCGTTAACAGGAACCCCAGGAACTTTTTTCTTGGTGGAAGCATTGTCTTTAGGCATAGAAATCTCTATCTGAGAGCACCATATTTTTTAACTGGAGGGAGCTCAAGTAGTGATGAGGAGGGCCAGTGTGAACCAGTAACACATGCCTGTCAGTGAAGAGGTGTGACAATGAACTTGCCCTCATGACCATAAGGAAATTTACATTTACACAAATGTACATTATTTGTAAGTTGAAAATCTTTTGAGTCAGTAATGGAGAGGAGCATAAATGATGGTGAAGAAGAATGGTGTCACTCACCTGCCCAGGCTGCTCACAGGCTGTCTGGTACCTGGCCTGTTGGCACAGTTCCTTGACTCGCTCATATTTAGGCAAGTGATTTGATTGTTGGATATTTTTGCCAGATTCTTCCTTCTTTCGTAGAAATTTGCTTTGACAGAAAGGGAAAAGTGAGAAGTGATCAGCATTACCTTCCTGAGTCCTGCCCATTCTTTTATTTTATTTTTTTCCCCCTGTTGCATGACTCTACATGCTTCAAATAGCAAGATGTAAATGTTAAAGCTCTGTCTATAGGATTTCAACATTTTCTGAGCCCTTGCCTTAATTTCGACACATTGGGCATTCTCAAGTTCTTCTTGCTAATAAATAATGACATAAATGCTTTTCTCTCTCCCAATTTATGTACAAAGAAAAACAAGGCAATAAGCATAACCAATCAAAAGGGGAACCCAAAGTGACTATGGAAATAATTATAATGGCTTAAATTTATATGTTTAAAGTGATGACAGGAATATAAGGAAAAGAAATAGAAGGTAGGGGACCAGACATGCCTTGGAGGCTATTAGAGAAGGACTTGGGAAGGCTGATTGAGAAAGTTGATTGGTCTGGTTAGAAACCAAGGTTGAGAAATGCAACAGTAAATCAGTACTGATGCAAAGGCTTTGGCCCCATCTCTCGATAATTTATTCTTTACAATTGTGATGCAGGAATAATTACTCCCCTGGCCAGGAGAGAATAAGCAGCAAAACCATTCAATCTTGCAACTAGGCTTGCAAAATCCACATGCTTAGTAAACCAAAATAGGAGGGAGAAAAAAAAAATAAAAGGAAGAAAGAAAATATCCATCAGGGAGAGCTGCCCACTAGGACTGGTTCCCAGAAGCACCCCAGGAACCAATAATTACCCTCTTTCCACTAGGAATGTATCTCGCCAAATTTTGGCCTTCTTGTTTGTTCGAAACCTGAAAGCAAAATAATAATATTTACTGCTGGCATCTGGATGTTTTTCCAAATGGATCTGTGCTAACAGTTTATTTAAAGAAACACCCCTCACTTCCTGTAGACCATGACTGCATCTCCATCCATGTGCTATTCACATGCAGCAGAGAAAGGCCCAGCTCGGGGCCATCTGCACGGGTAAAGCGTATTTTATCTTGGCTTTTCTCAGCTGTTGCCTGCCTCTGAGAGCCAGCCAGAGTCCCGGGTGCTTGGGGATGGCTGAGAGAAGGAATTCTGACGCACCTGTTTCCTGGCTTTTCTGGGTCTAGAAGTTTGAGGACAGATTTGCCGTCCACATCAGGAGGCGTGTCGAGCCCAGCAATATCCAGGATGGTAGGGGCCAGGTCGATGTTGAGGACAATCTGTGGGACTCTGCAAAGACACAGATGGTTAGGCTCAGCCCCAAAGCCAGTGGAGGGTGGCATCTAAGGCTGCTCTTTCCACAGCAGTGACTCACTGGTCTTCAACTCTTCTAGCCCCTCACCTTTGGTTTCCCAGGGGTAAGTGGTGGGATCTCTCCAGGGAGAGTAAGCAGCAATGGCACACAACAAGATTAATGGACTCTTGGTGGGGAGGAGGCTGGGCTGGAGAGAGTGCCCATACCCTTGGGCTCCAGCCACACTGCCAGACAAGATGTGGCCTGATTTTATCTTTTTGTGGGTTGTATACTTTCTTCTAAAACCTGACAGGTCCAGAACTCCTCTGTTGAACCAGGGCTTTAAAAATCCACATTCTCAGAAAGAACATACGACTTTCGGAGTTGAATCTAACCAAGGCTACCAAGGCTTTCCAACATACAGCTTTCTAACTATAGATGTGACAATTCCCAGGGTGTTGCTAATGATCATAAGAGACATAATAACATTCTTCAGAGAAATCCTTCTTACTCCCATCACCCTCTCCTCAGTGTGCACTGTGACGCACACAGGAGACACTTGGGTGAGATTTAGAAAATCTGGGTTATGTATCCTGTCGCCACCTCCAGCAGAACCAGGGACAGGATGTACATGCCTGTCTAGCTTATCCAATGGTATATCAGGGTCCAGGCTAGATGACAGGCATTTTGAAATATATTTCCATGCTTTTCTTTTAACCTTCATGTAATTCTTTTATGCACAAGATCTCATGTTATACAAAACATGGTATAAGACATGTGGAACCCATTTTATCATGGGAAAATAGAGATGGAAAGGGATGCAGTGACCAGCGAGTGGTGACAAGGTGACAGAAATAGAAATTAGCCACTTAAATCTTTCCTTTAAAAAGTAAATCTTGCTTTACAACATTTAATTTTTAAAAAATTCAGTAATTAAAAAAAATTTAGATGATGATGATGATGATGATGATGATGATGATGATGATTCTTGGTACTAGGGAATGAATCCAAGGGTACTTAACCAGTAAGCCACATCCCCAGCCCATTTTTATATTTTATTTAGATACAGAGTCTCACTGAGTTGCTTAGGTCCTCGATAAGTTGCTGAGGCTGGCTTTGAACTTGTGATCCTTCTGCCTCAACCTCCCCAGCTGCAGGGATTATAGGCGTGTGCCACCACACCTGGCAGAGATTTTGTTTTTTTGGTACTGAGGATTGAACTCAGTGCCTTGCACATGCTAGGCAGCATGCCAACACTGAACCACATCCCCCGCCCTCTTCTAATTAAAAAAAAAAATTAAAAACTGAGAGAATGGTATTGGTTGTTTTAAAAAAAAAAAAGCAGTGTATCTCTCTCTGATTCAGAGAAGGTAAAGATGACATCTGTTTCCCCAAATCACATTCTGTCTGTGTACACAGGCCAAAAAGATATGGATTCTGATCAATTTGAGAGAATTAATCATCGATAGTTATTTTTCTTTTCTGTTTAAACAGTACATGTTAGTTAATTTAACACATGGCAGTGGGTAAAGGTTTTCATCTTCTAAATTACCAACCTACATATAACCTTTTTTTGTTTTGAATGAAAGGAAACCAGACACTGAGATTAGTAATTGGATTATCTCAGATGTGCATGAGCTGAGGCAGCCGGATATTGCAGACAGAGAAATACATACCTTGATCCCGGTTCTATGCTTGGACCACGAATAAAGAAAGGCACGCGGATATCGAAGTCATATGGCATGGATTTCCCCTTGACTAGTCCAAACTGCCCAATATGGTAGCCATGGTCAGCGGTGTAAATGACATAAGTGTTATCCAGCTCCCCCGTCTCCACGAGCATGCCATACAGCTGCAACACAGCACAGGATGTGTCAGAACCCATCGTTGAGTCACAAGATGACATGATATGGTGTTGCCACAATTTACTCTGAATCTTTTTCATATATATATTTTTTTCCTTTGGTACCAGGGATTGAATTCAAGGGCACTCAACCACTGTGCCGCATCCCCAGACCTATTTTGTATTTTATTTAGAGACAGGGTCTCACTGAGTTGCTTAGCAGCCTCACACTTGCTGAGGCTCACTTTGAACTTGTGATCCTCCTTCCTCAGCCTCCCGCGTCTCTGGATTACAGGCAAGTGCCATTGTACCCAGCTTTCCATTATTTTTTTGAAAACAAGAATTCTACAATAAGACTGACAGACGTGAACATGAACCACGTTTTCTAATTGCTTACAATCCTGGAAGGGAAGGACCCAACGATACAGTTCAAGTGTCACTTTTCTGAAGGCAGGACGTTCTACTAACAGGTTTTGTTCATCTGTTTAGTAAAACAGCAGCAATGATGATAAAACATAAACGTAACAAGGCACAAAACAATCTCTACCGCCAAACTTTATAAATTTTACTTTGAAAATCCCCTGCTAAGGCAAATCTTAATTTCATTACTTTTTTTTAAATCTAACAACCAAGGGTTAAAAATAGACTGCCTGTCAGCCTGATCTAGGTAGATCCAGCCTTAGGTGTGTCTTATTTGATTTTAAAATTCAGGAAATTTCAAATGAAAATTTTTGTATTTCTGGTTTCTTTTTAAAAGTCAGAAAACTTGATAGTTTATGTTCATTTCTAAATGGTAAAAATTAGTTGGGGCTATGCATTGCTGCTTGCTTTCTATAGGGCACTTAATCCTAACCTCGCCACACTTCTCACCCATCCCTATTGCCTAGTTCTGGAACTGCGACAGTCATTTACGTTATTGGCTTAATTTCTGAGGGTATGGCCTGATTTATGATGCTTTGATTTTTCTCTCCTTGGTCACCAGCTCCTTAAGAACCAAACTAGAAAAACAGAACAGGGACAAGATAAAGGAGACATGAATAAGTCATCCAACACTCTCTCTTTTAATATGAGGCCAGAATCAGAAAGGAATGAACGGAATTGGCAAGAATGGATGTACCCAAAGGAAGTTAAACAGAAACTCATCCCTGTGCTTACCCTTTCCACAGAATCATCTACTGACATCAAAGTCTGAAGTCTTTTGCGCTGTAGAACATTTGTAAATTCCATGTGGATGGGCAGCATTGGTCCCGTGTATTGCATAATCCAGTGTTTATCCATATTTGGTGCATAATTATAACTAGGAGTTCTGAAAACATCCAGAGAGAAAACTTATCATACATTTTTTACTTAGTCATTTATGGAGATATCTTCAGTTAAAGGTTGTGAAATAATCATATTTAAGAAAGACAATCTAGACACAGTTGGAGTGTTTGCCTCTTTGCGTTTATAAGAAGATCTGAATCCTCACAACCCCCCTCCAAGAATTTACTCTCTGAGGGTATGAGGGTATATAAATTAAAATAGATGAAACCAAGATTGGCGGCTGAACAGGTTATTAGTGCAAGTTTTGGGGTTCATCCAATAAAATGTGTAAGAAACCCAACAACACGATTATGGTTATGTTACAAAGCTACAGATAAAACTCAGTAATACAGAAGGGAATGTTCTCAGGGTGATGTTAACTCATAAAAACTTTATTGCTAATTAGGCTATTAAATAGAGTTGCAAATGTTATGTGAAATGAAGATGAATCACAGCCTCAGTGCATTTTTCTCTTGAATTTCTTAAGAGCATTTTATTGATTACTTATATATCTCTATGAGTTTTTCTCATTCCTGATCTTGTGTATTAACACCATTAATTACACTTACTGGAATTATAGCCAAGACGATGTCTTCAACATACATGTTTACCATGAAAGCTATTCATTTCATAGACAAATCAGGAGGGATACAGGGCATGATTTTTATTAACCACAGGTAAGTAGGTCCTAGTGGTCTAGGATAGGTTAGTTCAAATCTATATTTAGTCTAACCCAGAGACCCAAGTGTTGTCGAATGTATTTCACTGGGGACCCAAAAAATATCTCACCTTCCTGTTGAAGTCCAAGTCCCTCAACCATTAGATACTACCACCTTGTGTTCCTGAAATGCAGACTCACACTACAGCAGTTCTTAAACTCAGAATTATTTATTTACACTTGAATTCTTTGCTAGACCATAACCCACTGGAACCTTCTCTTTAAACATTATTGGGTATATAGGGGTTGTGAGTATTGACCACGTGTTTGATATTGTGCAAAGCATTTTATATGCCATTAACTCATTCAGTTATCTCAGATGTCCTGGGAAAGAGGTTTATTATATCCATTGAACAGATGAGGAAACCAAGACTTAGCAAAGTTAAAGGACTTCTCCAGATTAACAGTTCATCAGGGGTCAAATCAGAACTGGATTCCAAAGCTCACTTGCTTAAAAAAAAAAAAAAGTCAAGTGAGGGTTGATTCCAAACCAGGACTTTACAAATAGCTAGTCTCAATGGGTAAGCAGCAGTCTATGTTGATGGAAAAATCTGATTAGCCCTCTTTGTTCTGGAGAAATGTCTATCAGTGAAAGATTGTTGATAAGAATTACTAAAGGGGACCCTGGGCCACTATTCATATTATAAAACTAGAGAAACAATCAGTCACTGTGTGCCCAGTGACTTCAGGAGACTGGCAGAGTACTCTCTTAATTCTGTGGTGCTGTGAATTTCCTCTGGGAAAAAAACATGGAGCTTCTGAGACACATGGTTGTACACTGGCACAATCCTGTGCACACCGAGCCATAGAAATGCACATTTTCTTCTGCTAGGGGATTTGCAAAACCTCCCTTTCCATAGGAGAAAATGCTCGTAGGAATTATTGACTTCCTGTTCCATAGTTACTCTGATGATCAGTATGGACACTGGTTACCTGAGCAGAAGGGCAACAGCATAAACACCAGTTAAACCCAGAGACATTGTATCTTAAAGTGTATAAGTTATGCTTAGAAGTGTAAGCCAACTTCCATCTACAAGGACGTGTTCCAGAGTGGGCAAGAGCATGTGGCTAGACATGCTCATTGTAAAAAGGGCTTCATTACCCCTTTCTTAAAAAGCTGTTTTGATCTCAAGTTCAAGGCCAGCCTGGACAACCTGGCAAGATCCTGTCTCAAAATTCAAAATAATAATAATAATAATAATAATAATAATAATAATAATAACAACAACAAAAATTATAAAGGGATGGGGGTGGAGCTCAAATGTAGAACATCCTTGGGTTCAATCTCCAATACCACCAAAAAAATAAAATAAAATAAAAAGGCTGTTTGGTGAAACAACTACATATACTTATTATTATTATTATTATTATTATTATTATTATTAAGGTGGACACATATCTTTATTTTATTTTTATGTGGTGCTGAGGATCGAACCCAGTGCCTCATGCATGCCAGGTGAGCACGCTACCATTTGAGCCACATCCCCAGCTCCACATATATATTATTTGACCAGGCCTAGATGAGGTCCTTAAGCTTCCTTCATGAACCAATAACAAATATACTTCATGTAAGTCTTTGGGTTGAAAAAATCCTATCGTAGTAAAATGCTTCAGGTCCACAGTAAAAATAAATAAAACAAAAATAAATAAATAAATGAAAACTCTTCAGGTAGCATCTGTCATTCTTTTAAAGAGAAACTTTTAATATAAAATTTCTTCTTGCCTACCATAGGTTCCTATTTTGGGGCCTGCAGAGGCTCCTCATATCCAGAACTAAGGCATGGTGGGAAGAGAAGAAGGTGAGGACTGGGGCTGTACTCCTCATCCCTGATGCAGCCTGTCCTGCTACAGACAGGGTTAGACCAAGAGATTGAGGAGCAGGAGAGAGGGACTTCCAGATCACCTCGCAAAGGGCTTTTCATCCCTGGGGGTTGTTTGAGGTTAGAGAAATAAAGCAACTTGGTCGTGAAAGGTCTCCTAACTATTTACTGATACGTGCCCTGAAAGAGAACACAGCTATAAAAGATTATCCAGGGTTTCTTTATCATAAACATCCCCCTCTTCTTGCCTTTGATGTTGGGGTTGGCTTAATTTAAAAATAAATCTAGTTACTTTCTTAAAACCACAAAACCTCAATGCAAATAGAAATTACAATAGGAAACTGACACACAGGCTCACTGTGGGCAAATTATATCTTCCACCAGTTACCTTGATGTGCTTGGCCTCGGTCCCATCTCCCTTCGAGGAAGAGGGAGGGTTGCAGCAAATTACAAGCCTCAAATTGGACTCTCGGATTTACAGAATGACATATGTTAAATCTGGCTTATATTAAAAGGGAGAGTTCAGGGTCTGCTGTCAAAGCTGTCCACCCCCCCACTCCTTTATTGTTCTTAATTTCTAGTTATGGGAGATGACCTCCAGTTCTGGGATGATATGGAGGGGGGTATCCCTGTGGGGCAGCACAGTGGGCGGTGGGGAGTTGGAAGCATTTGCCTTTTAAAGGAAGACAGACCGCCTCTGCTTCTCCCCCCC